>NW_026542598.1:11420146-11871365 GCF_028750875.1 Macrosteles quadrilineatus
TAGCAGGGTAAAAGAATCAAAAGTACCTAAAAATCCACTGAAAGATTTCTTTCGATAATCTAGTTTGGATTTTCTAACATTGATTTATGTTAGCTAAGAATTGTAAGCAAATATGGAATTGTATGTATATAGTACGTAACTGATAAGGGACTGGATTAAGGTCAAGATCAAGCTACCTCAGTGATTGATAAGAATGTGCATACCTTACCTGTCGCCCCTCTTGTGCGGTCTGATAACGATTATAATCTCTGATTTAAAGTAAACCTCATTACACAAACATTGATAAAGCAAATTTACCTTCCTTTGTGTTTTTAGCACTTGAAAGTTTCGCAGAAATAGTTTTATACAATTAAAGTACTTAATGCGGATTTTTTTATTCGTAAATTTGTTCTGTATAACTCATTTCATATTTTTATGGCACACGCATATATTATTTACTGTTTTACGTGGTTTTCTTAAATTCGGTAAGCTTCGCTTGACATTATTTTGGTGGTTAAAGGATTTAACCTGATTAAACATACCCTAGCGGTGGAACTTAAGTCAAGTGTTTGAAACAAGTGTCTTTTGTCCTTAAGACACAGGTTTAAATACCCAAATCACAAAATAATAAATACGTTCCTAGGGAGCTCACTTCGGGCTTTTGCAGGGATTCTAAGAAAGAGTAACATAAATAAATATTAAAAAGGTTTCTGAAATAAGAGCTAATAACATAGTTGTTCCTTGTTTCCCTAACAGTCGCACACACTCACGCTCTCGGCTATACACAAATTCACACTGAGGTCGTGTGATCGTGTCGTTTCAGTCCAGAGCTGAAACCGTTTTGAACTGAGACTGTTTTAGTGTCCTCTTATCTAACCTTCACTTAACCAGTGTTTACGTATAAAGTAGAAAAAATATAAATCTCCTGAGAAAATTTAAGAGCATGAGAATTGTGTATGACATTCCCTCCTAATTTTAGATTTTAATCATACGAGTAAATAACGGGATTCCCTATAAGATTATAACGATATTGTGTTAACACCGAACAGCGCGTTATCACCGTACTCGTAACGCTACGAGGCGTTACTGTGTTGCCGACGCTACGGGCGCGTAATTGATTTTTACCGCATTAATTGCGTTATGTTAATTCGTTTTAGCTGTTTTGAACGGTTGCTTACGGTGTTCGGTTCATGCGTTACAGGTTGGCTACGTGGTATTGCACTTCCGTTGGAGTTCCTATGGAAATCTTTTGGTGATTTTGTAGAGTAATTCTTAACGAGATTTTACGAAGCCAAGTGTAAGGGGTGAATTTTAAAGTTGACGAAGTGTGATTTGAATAGGTGCTCTATTTCGTGAGGTGGAATTTAAAATCAATAAAGAAATTGAAATAATCTGTTGCATTGATAAAGATAATTACCAAATTGTAATTAATAACTGACAAAATTATTACTAACTATTACATGATACAAACTTTTATCTATGTGAAAATTACACGTACAAAATGCACTAAATATGGTCAAAACACACTTTCTGTAATATCAATCAGAACGCTTTATCAAAGCTATTAGAACCAAAAAATTGGAATTGAATCAAATCAAAATAAAATTGAATAAAATAAAACTGTAGCGTTTATAAAGATAGGCCTAACCACCAAATGTAATTCATACCTGAAAAATTGTTTTCTTATACGTACCATATTTTATCCATGTGAAATTTACTCGTAAAATATATACTGCATTTGGTCAATACACACTTTCTGTAATAGGCTATCTCAAAGCTATAAGAACTAAAAAGTTGGAAAAGTGCTTTGATATCTCTTATATGTTTTATTATTGAAATAATTTTTACCTATACCTAGGACGTATTTGGATTAAAACTATCACACGTTTAAAATTATATTTCATGTTAAGTACTATCTAGTCGGTTTACATTATAAAAATGTATTCGCCCGCAACCATTTCGTAGAGTTATTTTTTTCGTGCAAAAGTTGCTGTTTCGAACTTATCATCAAACATATTATTTATATTTTAAGATATGCTTTCTAGATGTGCAAAACACCTTCACAATGTTGACTTAGAATCGTTCCCACTAATTATTTGTCGAAATATTGCATATATTTAGACAAACTTCACCCTACACCTCGAACATAAACATCAACTTCCCAATGAGACATGCGGCTTGTATAAAACAATGGTACAGTCCGCGCCACAAGTACTCTACTGAGTAGTGTGGAACGGCTGAAGGCGAGGCACGGCTTTGGTTGGTGCAGGGACTGTACTTTGTTATTATATTAGTTGGTCTCCCGGCATGGAATTAAGCACTAATGAAATTCAATAACGTAAGAGTGAGTCATGCGTACAGCTGCCATATTGTTGTGGTAGCCTTTGTCTCCAAGCGAGGCCCATATGTTGTGTTGGGTGGCCAACTTATTTAAACTTGTCGTTTTACTTTGCATTACTTTGTTTGGGACTTAAATACTTAGCTATTTTGCGAAACGAATTGCAAAGATGTATAAAAATATTCTTTTTCTTTCTATTGTCTTGTTCCAATTGTACATCAGTTTTCTTAACTTTGATACCTATCGTGAATTCTGTTAGTTTTTTTTTTTTTTTTTTACTTTTTCGTCTAGATTATGTGGTTATTCTTTTTACAAATTGCACAACAAAGGGGCGTGTAATAATGATTTGAAATTGGTGTATTACATTGTGGTAACATAGTCTGGTGACTACCTTACACAATTTTTATTTTTTTATTTAGAGTAATACAAAGTACAGTATCCACTTATATCCAGCATACTTCGTAGCTTAATATGTGAAATCCACCCTCTTTGTTTGACACATGTGTCTAAAGTAAAAAAAAATATAATATACAAAACTAAAAAACCTATGTAGGCCTACCTAACACTATTACATTTACTTAAATACTAAACGTCGATTGATTAGTGGTTAAATGGAGTTACTTTTCAACACTTAGACCTACCTACTAATTAAAATGTACAAATATACTTTTTTTCTTAAGTGCATTACTTCGTGTTTTAGTGGTTGAAAATTCAAACCTATATTAAACTCCCCAATAGCAATGAATACAATTGTATTCATTGCCAATAGCTGAATTGCTAAGTGAATTATAGTGCTCGTCTTTCGTATAGAATTCTGTAGGTCGTCAGATCGATTCTGAAAAAAAAAAACAGTAGGTTTTTGATGGTTTGAAACTGGACCCAGCAATCTTCGATTATTTAGCTCCTAATAAATTAACCTTAGTCAGAAACATAGCTACACAATCATATCAAACATCTTTGATTCCTGGAATTAAAAAAAATCTTCGTACACCGTAGTACTGTAGAGTCCCCCATATATAAACTAAACGAATTATTAACAATATTGATCATCGAAATAGAATAAATTTGTTGTAAATATTGAGCTCTCCGAAAACATCAGAAACTGTTAGAAGCTTTTTTACTCAAATTAAATACCATAAAAAACGTATCAAAACTTATGCATTTGACTAGGCCAACTACGTTATGCCTTAACGTTATTTTGCTAACGCAGAAATATTCTCACTGGCCAATTATAACTTTTTCTATCTACATTTTCTGTGATATAATTTTGATCATGTAATGTAACTTCAATTACAGCAGTGTAATATTTGCATTGTTTTTGCCTCAGATAAGTAAAGTTTATTCAACTTTCGGCCATGTAGGCATCGTTGTCCAATGACAAGTAACACCAATGTTATCGATGCGATAGCTCATGTGTACAATGTAAAGTAGATCTGTAGGAGTGGGGGCAGCAGTATCAAACCCACAATATGACAAATAAATGTCTATATAGCTACCCATTGATAAATACACTTTGTTGGAAAGTAATTTGTGAATTTCAAGTTTTAAAAGAGGTGCAGAAGATACTTGCACTAGTTAAAACCCCCTCACAACCTATATTTGTGAAAATCTTGAGATTCAAGTTTTTGGGTGATATTGAAAGTTAAACCATACACCTCGTGGTTTTCTTACTTGGTCATTTTTTACTGACACTCATTTATTTATGTATGTTGATTGCCATATTCATCCCGGCTATTGACTACAAAAAGCAAATCTTCCCTAGTTTTCCGTTCAATTATTGCGACATTCGATGGATAATTTAATCAATCTAATCATTTTTCTACGCAATCAAGTTGGATTTGTTTCATATTTCTAGTACTGTACAAGTAAACGCAAAGAAAATAATGTAGGTACTAATGTGAACTCACTACTAAAAACATTGAAATCACCTTGAAAAATTTTGTACAAATCACCTTCTTTAATCATATTATTCAATCGAATAATGCTATTTAAAAACAAATTTAACCAAACAAGAATGCCCGATTACAAAAAAACATCACTTGTTAATATAATAAGAAAACCGTGATATCAACTCCTAATCGTAACCTCTAACTGAATCATTGTTTACACGGACACCTATTTATGGTGTAAATTAACTTGTTTCTAAGTATCAAGATAAGATAAGAGTGTTGATTATCAGCTGTAATAATACCTCAATCAAAAGCTGCTTTTGTCAAGTTATTTGCCGTTTCAGGCCAGGTTATGTTTGATTAGGAAACATATACTGTAGTTTACTTCCACTAATAGTTACAGTACACAACTATTTTCAGTTATGATCGCTGGGAACACTTTAAAGAAATACAAGGATAGCCTATTATACTAAATGCTTTAACACGTTGGGTGCTGATGACGGGAATTCCCGCAATTGCTTAACATTGAAATAAATGCAACTTTTATGTTCAAACATGTCGACAGCACAAATAGTGTTAAAAACTAGAAGAGATTAAATTAGAAAGCGTGTGACCTCACATTGAGTTGCACTTTGTATTAATATTATGTAGCCTACTCGAAATTTTGAATTATACGACTAGGTAATTAACTTTTTGCTACTCAACTCTATTAATGTTATAAACTATAAAGTAAAAATAACCACCGAATAACGCCAAGACCAATTTTTCCAACGCACCTTATAGTCTATTGAAATTGATTACAAGAAGTTATTTATATCGTACGTCTTACATACAAGAAACTGACATAAGAGTAGAGCAAAACCATTCGACTGATTCTAATTTGTTAGTTTTTAAACCTTTTACCACTGATAATTGCAATTAATTTACTAGCAACATTTCTTAATCGTTTATAAAGTAAGTTGTTATAACGCTTCGCAAGTTTTGTTTATTTTTGAGGTATGATATCTTATGCATTTTCTCGTTCCAATAAAACATCTTTACTATTCATAAAACATATTTTTATAAAATCTCATTTTCCCGGGGTTGTTCTTAAGTTTTCAGATTACACTTTTGACTATCATCTTAAGTGTATTGTCTTTTACAGTAAGTAACCGTTTAACACATTTGTTGCTGTTGTTGTTGTTGTTGTTGTGGGTTTGTCGTGTTGTTGTGAGTGTTGCGGGGGGTCGGGGCCGTGTCAGAGGTGCGGTGCCCCACAGATGGGAGGAGCCTCTCTCTTTCTCTCTCACTCAGATCGCCGCACGTCTACCGTCACATGTAAATATACACTACCGACACGTCAATAAATCAATACTTCTCCGAGCCTACGGATGCATTATGTATACTAGACCTCTCGTTTCACACCCCCGTATTACATGTACATTTTATATAAATAAGCGATGCGGTGCTCGCCGCGCCGCGACGTGAGGGCCGTGGTGGGGGCGACGAGGGAAACTCGACCTTCTGTCACTGTGTAGCGGCGTGGTGGGGGGCCGCGCGCCACACTCCCGCCATTCGAGCGTAGGTCCTCGGCGCGTGTGGACGTCCCGGTGTATTCTCGTATTGTACCGTAGTAACCGCGTCGTGTTGTTGCAGGATGCACCACTACGGGCCCGGAGGAGGCGCCGGCTCGCCGCAGCAGTTCTGTCTCAGATGGAACAACTACCAGAGCAACTTGACCAACGTGTTCGACCAACTCCTGCAGAGCGAGAGTTTCGTGGATGTCACCCTCGCCTGTGACGGCCACTCGGTCAAGGCGCACAAGATGGTCCTGTCAGCCTGCAGCCCCTACTTCCAGGCGCTGTTCTTCGACAACCCCTGTCAACACCCCATCGTCATCCTCAAGGATATCAAGTGGCCGGAGTTGAAGGCCGTCGTGGAGTTCATGTACAAGGGTGAGATCAACGTGTCGCAGGAGCAGATAGGACCGTTGTTGAAAGTGGCAGAGTCACTCAAGGTGCGCGGACTGGCAGACGTCAACTCCGAGCATGACTTGGAGACCAAGACGGGTGACGAGAGCGTGAGCATGTCTCCCAACAGACCGTCCAAGAAGCGACGTCGCGCCTCTGCGGAGCCCTCCAGCCCCGCGGAGGACGCCTCTGAGGCTCTGGAGCTGGTCACCACCTCGCCGTCTACACCCTCGTCACTGCCTCCTCCGGCGACCCCGGGCCCCGCGACTCCTGGGGGACCCAACCCCATGATGGCTCTGAGTCTGCCCCCGCCGCCACCTCCGCCTCCACCGCAATCCGCCGCCTCCGCCGCCGACGACTGTGAGATCAAGCCTGGCATCGCCGAGATGATCCGCGAGGAGGAACGGGTGAGTACAGTGATTAGTGATAACCTAGTGATAGTGTGATCAGTGGTCGACTGTCGACTGTTGTGTCGAGTTGCTAGTGGTGAAGTAGTATTTTACGATTAGAATAATAAATTATCATTCTCGGGGCCCCATAAACCTCGTTTATATTATCAGCAGTAAAGCATTTTATAGTGGCACTAATTCTATATAATAAAACCGCCTCCGTTATAAGCGTAGTCGTAACAAAAAGCTCTCGTAGATTAACGTTAACGCCAGATCTCTACAGTCTAGTTGTATAAAATGTGGTAGGCCTGAACCCCAACCTCCGACCCGGTTATCTCCTCTACAGTAATTTCATTTACGCAATCACTCTCCCTATACACTACCAAAGACGTCTTTATTATAATAACCGAGCGATAACAATAACAAAACTTGTTTACCTCCGACCCTGCGATATAAATAAGTCAGTAGAGTTATGTTTTAAGATAACCTTTAAATTTTAACGGCACGCACTCAGCCGGGGGAATAAAGATAAACCCAATAACATCTGTGATATAATGGATTGACCGTACAATTTAACTTTATTCCGCTCCTATCAGAGATATGTAACGTTTCTTATCAGTGATAAACAGACCGCCCGCCCTCCATCATTGATCTTCTCCAACGACGCTGTTTTTAATTAAATCTCGTTAAATAAATAGAATTTCTTTAATCAAATATTGAACGCGAGGCTCGTTATTTTTCTGATTGTGTCGTTTTTACTGCGCCTCCCCCTCACCCAGTCTCCCGCGATCTTATTAAAAATCTTATTAGCGGTAAAATATATTCGTGTATAATTACGTTCGTAACTTCGCTCTCAGGCTCGGATAGAATTGAATTACGCTTTTGTCGACTTCTGATTGAGTTTTACTCGTTAAATTCGTTTCTGTCGGAGATATATGTAGCTTGGTGTTTTAATTGGATAGAATATATTGCGTTTACGTACGCTGGTAATTTCCTACATTTGTTTAATGACGTGTATCGTAGACGTGATGGCGTCAATAATATTTAATGATTGTTGATATTAGGCAATTTACGCACGAACATTTATCATAAGCACAATTTATTACTGTAACGACTGCTGTCAGAGTAATGCGATGACAAATTAGTGTTGTTAAAATCTTTGAAACCAAAAGTACTATTGCCTATACGATCGCAGTTGAAATCTAAGCTAGTATATAACTACTCGTATATTTTCAACTAACTATCTTAAAAACGTATTTTCAATTAATTGTATCAAGCCAAAAAATCATCTGACAATCTGAATGCTAGATTGTAAAGCTAAATTCAACCTCCAAACATCACCTTAGCCTATTCCACAAGAGAATAAATTTAATTATTTTTCGCACGTTTAAATTTTACCGCCAAGATTCCAAATCCGTTCGTTTACAATCCCGGAAGCGGAACGCGGAACACGTGGAAGCAAAAGTGCATCGTTGCTTGTAGCGTTGTAGCGCGGCGGAGGTTGCGTTGGAGGGGTAGTTTTACGTTATTGACTGGCACATGTGCCCCCCCCCCCCCGCCTACCTTTGCCCTTACTTTCAAACTAACTTACGACTTACATTACCCCCCCCCCAGCCTTGCCGGCTCCTTCTACCCCTTTCCGCCCAACTAGGAATCTGTTTACATTTTATCGACAAATTTCACAATCCAACTAGTTAATTTATGTCATGTTTCATATTTGATTGGGTCAAATTGTTAAAAAGGTTTTTACAAGAAATAATTTTTCAGGCATATTTTTATTGTTTTAACAACATAATCAATATTTACCAGGCCACATTTATGTAGGCGAGAGCAATGTATGTTGTGTTCAACTCAATTGGAATATTTACGACTCAATTAATGTTACCAAAAATTTGAGAGTAATTAAACAAAAATATAATTCCTTCATTAAATGTGGTGGAGTATAATTTTATCGTGTCATGCTATATGCCTAAATATCATTTAATTCTTCCCATCAAGACATTTAATTAATTAAAATGTTCCTCCCTGTACAAAATGTAAAATGTATGAAAGGGTAATTGTATGACGTTTGTCAGCAAAACTTCCAAAAAGGTATACGTTAGTTATTTTTTAATTTAATTAGGTTTATCTTAATTTTTAACAAAAGCCGTATGCACACAAGTTGTACCTTATCTACCACTTTAAAAACCTCGTGTCTAACATTTTGTATAGGCTACGTTTAACTCTATAAATGTCATTAGTGTACAAGATCATTTTTACCATGAATATAAAAGCACATAAATTTGCATTGAAATTGGAAACGCGTGAAGAAAGTTTGATGTACAAAAATGTAAGACCTAATAATTCAAAACTTTAATACACGAGGAAAATTTCGATTATTAACTTATTAAATGTCCTAAATGAAGGAGACCCAGGATGGCCGAGGAAAGGTCTCCAACTCTCCAACACTTTGATGTTGTACCCGAGTACAGTATACTGAGACAACTGTGTTCAATTCAAAGCGGTTGAAATAACTTGCAACTTTATAATAACAATAAAAATTATAATAACCTGTAAACATTATTTTCATCACTCTAGTAAATCAGTTCTGATCACTTACGTAAATACAGATATTCCTACACATTATGCTAGGTAAAATATTAAAGTAGGCTCTAGTATATATAATAAAATAACACTATTAAATGTAAAGAATAAACTAAAAATTAGGTTAAACATACATGCTATGCTGCAAGGCGCAAAGTTGTAAATGAACATTCCCTAATCATCTCAGAATGTGCTTATGTTTTAAAATGAAAATTGAGTACCTAGGTAATTAGATATGGTAGGCTAAATATAATTTATGCTTGGCGTGCGTTTTTACAAATGGTGGTCATCGTAACCACTGGTGTTTTTCTCGATTTCGGCCACAATAGTTTTACTAGAAATTATGTAAATAAAAAATGGAACGAAAAAGAGAGAAATTCTGCAGCGAAAGATGTTATGCACTATCTAACATTAGTTTATATTTCTAACCTGATTTTATCAAACAACTAGAAGTGATATTCACAACAATGTAAACCACATTTGCAATTTCATTCAATTAATCCTTACCGATCAAACATGGCATACACCAAAAGTAATACATGGAAGAAAATTTTATAAATACTGGTTAAATAAGATGGGTAGGAAATCTGGATTACTATTATTGCTTACAATTCACTAATGTTTTAATGTAAAATCGGTTGATTTTTACTTTGGTGTAGAATAATACTGGTTTACACAATTTATTGTTTTAGCAGCTTGGTCTCTTAGGTTTAGGAGGAGAAGTTTTGTTATTTTGTAAGCAATAACTTAATATTGTTTCGTAGCAGCCTGGCCCATTTAAAAGACCTTGGAGTAGGGCCTGGCAGGTAGATCTGTCTGGCTGTCTCGTTGATAGATTGTGGGCGCATTAAAAACAGGGGTGAATATCTTATCATTGGTGGAGGGGGGGGGGGGCTCAAAACTGCCGTCCCGCTATATGGCCACAATCGTATTGGTGCTTCCGCCTGGCGCTAAAACCCTCCAAAACGATATTACAATTCCTTATAGTTGTATAGGCCTACTAATTTTGTATCACTAGGCTTATATAATAATTTTTATAGAGATAGAATATAGGAACATCATTTTAGAAATACCGTTGATGGGTACATAATTTTATTTATAATAAGTTGGAGAAGGCTGTAGGTTTTGTACGGTTTGTACGGATACACGAATGATGAATGTTTAAGTTAATTAGGCGAATATAAAAGTGCATAGGTCCCCAAGTCAAGTTAAAATATTTTACAATATATTTTATGTGTGTTCAAAACTGATAGTGTATTTGTAACTGCAAAATATTATACCCTCCTACTGCTGCAACGCCATGAAAACTGTGAAAATCTAGATGACAATACGAACTTCTAAAAAATTTCCTTACGCAGACTATAAATAAATAAAAAATAACAAATAGGCTATATGAATCGACATTTTTTAATGTAAACTTTTTAGACACTTCAGTCATATTATCTCTTTGTGTTATATTTTTGTAAGATTTTAGTCTTAAAACATACCTTACTAATTTTCCATTTACGATTCAACTATTATTTTTAATAAATAAAATTTTAAAAGCAAAATCAATTTAAAATACAAAAACATAGCCTTTGTTACTTGACATAACCAAAGTTTGTTACTGTGAGCTATTTAGGTTTTTGTGATGTAACCAAAGTTTCTTTGAGCCTAAATGCGTCATATTTTATTGTTAGCTGCATTAATGGAGACCATAAATTATAACTGTTAATACTTAAATTGTAGTTTTTTTTAATTGGTGCAATAAATAAGTTAGCTGCAAATAGGCTAAATTATGCCCATTCTTACTTTTATTGTATTTTTTATTGCTGCAGTAAAATAATACCCAGTTCCCTTTTTATGTTGTATTGTTATAGGCCTAACAGTATCAGGTTTATGAACACATTTTTAAATTAGATATTTTATTACATTTTATTTTATAACTCTAGTTTGGACGTAGGAATCTACGATTTACTACACAACGTGAGAAAAATGTCTAACTTTTTCTACATATGTAAAGTTATTAATATATTGTAAATTATTCTAGGCTATTTTATGTTTTTATTAACTAACTGAAGGTTGTTGTAAAATACAATTTTAATCATTAGAACGCAAAAATGCATCGTCACAAATTTTAATACAACAAAACTTATATATGATTAAGTTATGGAAGTCTCGCCTGATTATTTAAATTTTGATTAAGTATTGTAGTGGGCAAAATAAAACATACAATAAATGTTAAATAATACCTAACTCTAAACTATTGTTATTTCCATTTCTACAAAATCTCATAGTATTCGCACAGAATGCAGTTTTTGCAAGAGGTACGTCTTTATAACGTTTTCATCTTGCATTCCCGTTGAAGCGGCGAGGTGCGGCGCGGCGGGTGCAGCATGGTATGGGTTTGGGTATGGAAAGGGTACGTTTTTGAATCTGTGACCATGAGCCCACCTCCCATGGCTCAAACTCCTCCCATCCCCCACCATACGTCGTACTTTCTAAACCTTCCAACCCCCATGACACACCATGTACCAATAGCCAATCAGTCGACCCCCCTCCTAATGTCAATGTTAACCTTTCTAGCAGCATTTGCATATCTGCGATTGCGAGTTACGTACAAGTTAGGACACTAGGAGAGATCTTGATGAGTGGATCGATGGATTAGTTTAGAGCAATTATTATTTTAAAGTAATCATTTTACTTTGCTGTATTGCAATCGGAATTCATATCGGAGGATACTAGTTATAGTTTATGTAAAATTTGTTCTTAAATCTTAAATAATAAATGCAACTATATTTTAGGGTGGGATATGGGAGAAAATTGTCATTACATGTTTTGTTTGAAGTACAGAAAAATATATTGGATACCCTTTTGTAAAAATATTATTTTTAAATTTTAATATACACCGTTAAAAAATCTGACTAGGGCACTGAAGACAGTTAGTTTATATACAGTAAAGCAAAATTTATAATTGCTTTGAAATGTACAAGCGTAATTATAATTTAAATGAACTTGGTTAGTAACACCTATTTTAGATTAAAAGTTAAAAAAATTAAATCCTGTTTGGTTTTTACAAATAGTCTTAAATATTCCTTAAATAACCCTTTAATAGCAACACTATAAAATAACTTGCTTGCCTTAAACAGAAAATTTTGATTAAATTATTAGGGTTTAAAAAAGTAAAAAAAATATAACAATAAGTAATAAGTCGGTAAAAATAAGTTATAATAATCATACTAATAATATAAATTTGTCATATATATGTTAAATAAGTAATAAATAAGTGATGTAGACCTTTTTACATTAAACTGCAAAAACCTGCATCACTCTATGATTATTGCATTAATATTTTCACGAATCATTATTTCCCTTCAATAAGTTGTAATAATCTACCAATATCCCTTCGTCCCGTTCACACCTATAGTTTTTGCACACAACCTGTGTTAATTAACCATCAAAGACGATTGGTCGGCGAATTGCATTATGGGTCCGACACGAGGATCGTCGGAACGAACCGTGAGATCCTGTTGTAAACGACAAAAAACGCGCGCAAACAAACATCATATCCATATTTTATAGTGGTAATAATGTTTATTGCCCGACGTGGGACTGGCCGGAAACGTGGTTTTTGCTGAGTGAAGGTACGGAGAAGGCCCATGCTAGAGGTGGTATGTTATAGTACAGTGTTGCAGGTTAATGTTGAATACTTAGACAACCGATTGCACTGGGTGTTTAAAAACGTACCTAGACTGCTTGTTGTCCGCCTATTTCACCAAGACACGTTTTTGTCCAAAAACGTAGAACAATTCTTTAATTTTTCAACCTTATAGCTAAGATGAATGTGTTTTTCGGCACAGGATTTAAGAAATTTACACGTTCGTCATAATTTGAATACAGTAAATTTATTGTACGGTGTAACCCCACAGCTTAGGATAATTTTTGTAGAACCATTTGCAAGACATAATAATTTTCTTGACGATTCCCCGCAAGAAAAATACACTTTAGTGTCAGATATAAGAGGAATATAGCATGAGCGTTACATAATTTTCGTAAATAATAATAATGCTTTAGCCATGAGTCAGAGTCATGACTCAACACCTGCCAGCAACACCACGACCGCTATCATTATTTGTATTACGTAAAATATATGTTTAACATATTCGTGTTCGTCGATGTGTTTGTGACGAATTTCACAACCACAGGGATGAAGAAAATGGTCTAAAACACTATTATACAGGCTGGTATTGAACCTATAGGTTCAAAATGAGCGGTTGAACAACGGGGTAAAATATGATTACTCGTTTAGGCACCTACTATTTATACTCGTACTATTAGGCCTAAAAGATTAAACAACTTTTTATCTCCAAAACATTTGCTCGTCAACAAGTTCTCAAAAACGTCTGGGACTTGTCTTGGCCAAATGAGTCACCGCTCAACTGAGCAAAATTAAATATTTTTTTCCTTTAACGAAATCTCCTTACTATCCAACACATTTGTTGAACACTAGCTGTTGTACTCGTGCTTTGCAACGGGAAGAGGGTACGAAATAGAAACATTTTTTATTATTGCAATTCTACTATTTTTCGCAGCTTTTGTTGCGAGTTAGTTCAAATTAGATGTTGTCATAAATGCAAAAACTAATATTACTGCACCCTGTTGGTAAACCTTATAAATTTAATGCTATTTACTATCATAGAACCAACTTGAGTAATTGAAACGGCTGACAAAATACTTTTATTCCTTTTAAATATGATTACTCATAAGGTTAACATGGGAAACTCCCGAGCCACTGGGGCGGAGCCCGAAAGGACTTTTGAAATAAGAATGCGTCTATATGTTAATCGGGAATGTTATCCATCATCACACCAAATTTCAGCCCGATCTGACCAGTATTTTTCGCGTGTACTTGTCACAAACATACATCCAAACTTTCTCATTTATAATATTAGTAGGATTTCTTTGTATGCACATCCAGTTTCATCTTGCTTGACAGTAGATGAAAATATCGCCAAGTCCTCTTTTGACCCGACGACCGCTACAAGACAGGGTCGTATATTTACTGCCACGACCACCTTTGGTAACAGCCGGTTACTATTAGATAAATTAGTAGAGGTTGTATCATTAATAGACGAGAAGGACGTATCTCGAACCGCGGTAGCTGGTGAGGTCGTGGTATGCATCCCAATAGGATAGGACGCGGCGACAGGGCGGACGCTGTACAGTGTACGCTACTGTATAGGAAGAAGGTTCCGTGGATTTAAAATAAGTTGACGGGATATTAAAATTTTTCTCGGTATATCACCCTATAAATGGTTAAATTTACTTCTTGATTGTTAACAGTCGTGTTGAGTATTTTTAAATAGTACGGCAAGTAAAAATTGACTGATAAGACGAAACGATGGGGCGCATCTTGTTGAATGAAAAGTGGAATTCTATAGACAGGACTTTGAGTTAGTTTTTACTTTTTAAGTTTCGCCGCCGAAAGAATTTAAAATCACTGATTGGGTGTTAACAATTGTTTTAATTTGGTTTCTAGATGGCACAATAAATTCGAATGTGCCTAACTACTCAATAGAAACATTTGAAACAATTTAGAAATTATTTAGTGGCAGTTATAAATATTAGCCGACTTATTTCTAGATTTGTAAATACAATTATTCACGGGTAAGCTTTGATCTGAAGGAATGAGGTATTGAATGTGTTAGAACATATTTTTATAAAATGCATTATTTGTTTTTTAAACGTTTAGGCAGATTCTCCTAAGAAGAATTTATAACAATGTTTGAAATGTAAACGGATTTTGCTGAGTATATTAAGACGATGCAGCATGTAACTTGGTTTCCTCTTAATTCTGCTAGAGAAATAGTTAAAATAAAATTTTACATAAGAAGTTGCGCTTACATAGGTTGTTCAATAAATATGTTTCATTTTTTAAACTTAAACTTTAAGTAAACTACTAAGGGCAAATCCTTATATATAGGGTTTACATTGCTTATACAGGATTCAAAAAAACTCAAGTGTTTTATTAATCGTAGTTTGTGCGCCAATTATTTGCATGTTTGGTTTAGTATAAGTAAAGTAATCTATAGATAAAATATTAGTTTAGTTCTATTTATTTTTCGAAACATTGATGTATGTTTTATGTTAATATGTTTTATATTGATTGAGGCTTGATAACAAATGACTCCCGTTGAGTTATCTATCCATATAAATTATTTTTAAGAAGTTTTGTCAGATCGAACATAATATTTACGGTTGACCCTTCTTTCCAGAATATTTGAGATTTATAAAAAAGCCAAGCAATCTATTTTAGTGTAACACTAGGTGAAGCAAAGTTTACAAATTAATTTTAGCAAGGAAACAAAAGAAAAAGTAGGCGTATAAGGTTTTAATTAAATTAAACTACTTTACAACATCGAAAGATTTTCTTATTGTTTGTGTAAAAAACAATATATGCAATTTTTAGGGACTCTTAGTAAAACCAAAGAATCCTGCAACTACAAAAAGAGTCTGTTTGAAATATGTACCCTTAACTTTATTTTGTTTCGCCTATCAAATAATATTACAGTAAAGATTTAGTCGAATACAAAAATATATTAAATATGTACGGTAACTATTGTTAAATTAAAATAGAGTTTGCTTTTAGTTTACATTATCGTCATCGATTAAAATACAAAGTCCATAAAGCCGAATGGGAAATATGAAATCAAACCTTAATAGAAATTAAATGTTTAAATACGACTTAAATGATCATTATAGATTTTTTTACAGAAACACTGTTTTCATTTACACATTTATTATATTTTATATGCCCGCGTACTTCTCCCCTCCATTCTGATATGCGCTACGATAATATTTATTAGACCCCAGTGACGTCACGTTATTTTTTCATTTTAATTGAATCGAACGACCGGGCCGGGGAAATATACGTCAGGAGTGCAAATATAAAAAAACGTATCCAATTAATGTGCCTTATTAAATATTTTATCGGCGGGGCTTTTTGCGAAATCATCCCGTCGTACCTTTAACGAAATGAAATCGGGCGGAAAATGTATTATTTATACGTCCATCCAGAGTCGATGTGACCGTACGGGTATATCACTAAGCAGCCACAAATTGGCGCGAATTTAGCCGTATTTATGACGCAGCGTCAGTAGTTGATATACGGCTGTTTGTTATCATTTTGTTGGCGGGGTCGCCCCAAATGAAATAAACTTTACGTGTCAAAACAGAATGAATTATGTTTAATCACATTTGCGACAGACGCGCCTCGCGGCCTTCTGTTTAAAATGTTAGCGGCTTCTTGCGGCTCAAATTGACGCGACAAAGATGTTTCTTTGGATTAATTCGTTTTACAGAGGCATAGGCATAAAGGTACCTGTATATTTCATAGTCACAGACGTTTGTCTCCCAAAACGGTTGCCAGCTATGAAACGTATAAATTTTGGCAACTTTCAGTCATGTTATCTCTTAAGAATGTTCTTATTTTTTGTTGAACCTTAGCGATTTCTCTCATTCAGTTACAAAATATTGTATTACCTCAATTCAAACTAAAAGGCATGTAACATAGCCTACTTTGTTTTTTGAGAGAGGCTTTTGGGTGTTGAAACCATCGAAGTATATAACACAACTTTGAAACCTCTCTGGGGTCTTGGACATAATCAAGTAAAATTAGGTCTTAATGTGCATGAATCTTTTATGATAAGGCAAAAAAACAAAACGACCAATGCATATTCATTGCATATCATACAAATATACTATAGGAAGGAGGATCATATTTAAGATCGTTTACATTTGCGCGCCTAAGATGGCAAAAAAATGCGCAAGTTAAAAAAATTTATATATTTATATTTATTTCTTTTAAGGAAAGTGGGAAAAGTGACCAGTTTCTACTTTGATCTGAGTGATGTCACACCGTCTTAACACCCTACTCTCTGAATTTTCTTTCCGTTTGAACTGCAATTCTAGTTGCGTAATTTTTTTAAAAATATCCAATTACCTTTGGTTTATTTTCGATCCCGCTGTTCACTAGAAGACTGTTGCTGTATCTCTCTGGCTGTTAATCACCTCTCGTCTGACAGGTGTAGAACGTAGACCCCGTGGTCGTGGTGTACCGATGTGAGGGTATAGACCCCGGTGGAGGAGGGGAGATGACTGGCAAAACGTCGTCACATTAGGCTGTGTTGACGCGGTACAAACATTTTGAAGACCACGCGGTCGCGGCTCCTAAATAAGAAGTTAGGACCTTAGTAAACTCCAGATGTTGCTGAACGATTAGTTGTGTGATTTTACCGGATTTTTTATTAGTAGTATTCCTTATGGTGGTTTTGATTTTTCATTCTGTCTGTCTGCTAGCGTGTAAGACGTACTGCAATTAGTCTGTTGTTTTTTAATGCCATGTTCAGTATTGTAATTTGTAGCACTTTTAAAGTATTGTAAAAATCAAATTCAACTTCGGGTTGCAATATAGAGCTACAGTAAATTATTGAAAACACACCACAATTAATTAAACATCTTCAAATTTGCAAATGAGTCTGACTATTGATTTTGTAAAAGAATCCTTGTATCATGTACATTATATTTATGGCGGTATTACACTGTACAGAGTTGATGATAACAGAAAATAAATTCGGTTTATCAATTTTTCCTCAAAGAAAGTTAGCCATTATCTTGGCATGTTTTCCATGGATATGCCTTGGTCCGCGAATTTATTAGGTTTATATACTTAAGTCTGGAATATACAGAGTTGGTATAAAATGATATTACGATAGTTGTAATATCTTTCTGCCTTGTATAAATTTTTACAAACGAACATTTTAAAGATTAAATATTTTAACATATTTGAATAATAACTGTGTTAGCGCAATATTAGGATTAATGATTCCATTTTTAATCATTGGGTGTACACCGTAGACTTGTAGACAATTTAGACTTCTCGAGTTTTTACCAACGGATGCACCCAGGCCACTCCTTCTCTATTTCACAACAATTAAGCGTATTAATGACACAGGTGAAATGTAAGTAATGTTAGTGGCGGTGGAACCTGTAATATATTAAACAATGACACGTTTTACACAACAGTTTAAACATGGCGGCCGGATAATCCAGTGGCGTGGATAATAGAGGAACGTTCGTATCCGGCGAGGGAATGTTCCCTCCAAAAATCCTTGAGGGTTCCTTGAGTATGAAGCGCATCGGGTCGTACAATTTGTGCAATATACATATTGAACGACAAAACGGATATTTTAGGGGTACGGCTTATAGATAATTGGTAAAAAAATACTTTTTAGGTTTACAATGTTTCTACAATCAGTAACTTGTGTTCAAATTGTGAATGTTACTTTTCCTAAACGATACTAGCGTTTTAAAAGCAAGCCTTCAGGGCAGAAGTACCGCACTGTAACCAATATATAAGTCAAGACTCGATGTTTACAAACTCGTGTAGTATTTTAAACGCAATACAACACTGGTATGATGTAGACTGTACTTAACAAGTACTCAACAATACTAGAAACGTCTCAAATTATACACAAGAACGCGAGCCAATGAAAACTTGTTAAATAATAAATATCCACGGTCCCAACTGCTCCCAAGTGTAGCATTAAGGGAAAAAAAGGGGAAAATAAAAAATGCAACACAATCGACTACAGTAGTCAGTGATCTCGGCATTGTACGTTATTTATACATCTTGGACATATATTATTGACCGGTGATAGCCTGGCCGTGCATTATTTAAGAAGTCGGTCGGGCGATCACCTTTAAATGATCATTTGATGACGTTTTATTGTCTACAACGTTGAATATTTTAACGTCGTTAGTTATAATAACGGTGCTGCATATTTACATAACCGCTTCCCATTTACATTTACTACGATCCTCGGTAGCTGTGTCGTGGTATTGGGTTCTTAGTGTGTTGAACGTATCGTTGGATAAAACGGACGTGAAGAGGTGGGGTTGTTGAACCGCTTCGGGGATTTTATTTAAAAGTTGAATAAAATTGTATCAGATAACATGTTAAAATATGTTATTCTTGGTTTGTCGCAAATTAATATTATACACAATTACTAAAAAATGTGGTATATTTCGGGTTTTTATCAAAACCTATCACAAGCCTCTGTTAACAACATATTAGGTAAATCAACTATGGTTTATAATGTTTGTTTATAAATTAACACATGTTTGAAATATTTTAAGTTGGGAGGATTGTATTTTTCTACCAACTTTTTTTAACATTTTATTTAATTTACAATCTGTTCAACAAAAAATAGAACAATAAGCAAATTTGATAAAATGTAAACACAGTAGTTAGTCTTTATCCAACAATTGAGCTAACACACAAACTTTGCATATTTGGTACAATGTTTAAAGTCTAAAAACGACTAAAAAATCATAGTTTATTAATATGTTTTTACCACAAACCTACTGAAATACATATATCAATTTTTTTAGTAATTAATTTCATATATATACTACTTTAAAAAATACAATGTTAAATACTTACTGTTAGGGAAGGGAGTTGACTAATGGAACTTTCGACTAGGCTAACTTGAGAGATTAATTTTTTTCGTCTTTCAGATAGTTGGAACGGCAGTTTGGTTTGTTTCCGAATCCTAAAGCACGACATCATCACGTAGCAGAAATACATTAGTGATCATCGGTGTTTGTTCCCGGGGCTTCAGGTTTGAGACTTGTACTCTAAAACCAGCTGCCTTTCATTTTGGGGTAATAAAGTCTTCAAAATCAGACATTAGGCTTTCTAGAGTTGCTTATGTTTTGATCGTAAGTTACTTTTATAAAATAATATATCGTTTCTACGGAATTACACTATACACGTTAAGCATATCAACACAATAATTAATTAGTGTTGGTTTTTGACATTAATCCATTACGTAAAAGATATTGGAAAATTTCACCCGCATACGATTTTAATTCACAGCATGCATATCTGGCATCCGAACAACCAACCCCTCTACGGCGCGGCGTTATGTGCTGCTAGTGGCGCAGTGCGAGCGTGAATCGGCCGTTTTCTCTCCATATCCAAGCCTATTGTTCTGCCGTTCCACTGCCTCCGCTTGTACACCTGCTATATTTAAAATAACGGCCTCCCCGTAGCTACCGTACAACTAGGCGACTCCATAAACTAAATATAATTTACTCGAACGTGACTTCAACACTAACATTTAGAGTTATTGCCCCTGTAATGGCTGGGAAGTGGCCTGAGTTGGTTTACTTTGTCGCCAATGGGAGCGATCGACTTGTGAGGCCTTTGTTGTCCCAAGGCTCACTGGCGGATTTGACCATTTTGTCTTTATTATTTTGTTTTAGATCAAATAGGCTCCTAACTATGACGCAGAATCGCCTTCAAGCAAACAGAGGCTTTTTAGTTATTGGATACAAATTTAAAGAAATCACGCTCTATGTCCAAACTGACGTTCATGGAACTCTTTCAAAATAGTAGTTTGAAACATTTTGTAAATTTATTTTCAGGCCATTTACCAAACGTGACGTCAATAGTACGAACGTCAGTTTTACCTGATCTGTTTTGTACAGATGTTTATAAAGATTGTTTAAATCACCGACCGACATTAACTAATATCATCGAAACCATATTTTTATACTGCACAAGTGTTGCTAATGCTTAGTAACATTGGCAGGTAGAGTTATATGCACACTGGCTGTTCAAAACTAATGTAGGATCATAAATTTTATAAAAACCGTGCCTGATTTATGTATTTTACATATTGTAAGTATTTTTGTTTTATCACTTTTTATTAAAATAAATTACAAAGATTAGCAATAATATTTATCGATTTTTAATCATCCAAACTATAATCGTGAAATCGGTCCATAGTTTGATACGTTTTTTTGACGAAATTTTCGGGGGATTTTAAGTGCAAGATGGATATTTAAAAGTGTTTGTCTTCAAATCTTTGTGTTGATTAAATATTGTTTCAGATCTTTAGGTTTGGAAGTATATTATTGAAAATTTAGCATAATAATTGGTTTATATACAAGTCGTATCTTGCTCTACATCGTCATCATATCACAAGATTGTTTCTCAGGTTGCTTACCTCCACAATTTTATTCTCTTACTAGAAGATCAGCATACCCGTAATTTATTTTATTTCAATGTAAGGCTTATTATTTTAGAATTCACGTAATTTAGTAATTTAAAATTAAAATCGAAAGCGAGTTTTCCTACAATAATCATTCGTGGTGTTAAACTCTTATCTGCGACCTTAGTGCTTCGTTCAGTTGATAAGTTTTTTGTCAGATAAGTATTATTGTGGTTACAACTTAATTGTGTGCGTAATCGTGGGGCGACATACATCATATGTGTACAATATACAATATCGAAATGAATTTACGTAATAAAACATTTCACAACTAAATGTTAGAATGTAATTTTGTATATTATCAGAGGAGGGGTAACGTGACGGAATAAATATGAAGGGTAAATTTAAGTGGATGATGAAAATGGAATTGCAAATTCCACGGTCGGATTTACCTTTCTTAACAACTGTAACCGACCTTTTAGGTAAATAGAAAATGTAAAGTAGACGCTCAAAACGCTGACCGTTGTCTAAACATTTCAAACACATTACCATTCTACCGCGCCAATATTTACCCGTCAATATTTTATGGGTTAAAAGATAAGCCGTGCCTTCGTTGATTCAGGCCGCGGGTTATAATAAATTCAAAGACTCGCCGTAGATCGATGGTGGCAAGTTTTTGTGGTTTAATTTTTATTCCTGATTTGTTTGTCAAGTATGTGAATCGAGTAGGTGAGTGAAACAGTGGTTTGATCAGTCCACTTTTCTCCAAGTGTTATGGTGGTAGTTGATTATTAGATATCTAGATTAAAATTATGCTCACTTAACCTGTGAATCAGTCGATTTGTTTGATAAGCATATGGAACAAGTATGTATATTAATGAGTTTGAGATTTGTTCTTTCGTTTCTTTCTTTTCGCCTTTCACTTGATTCTCTAGGATTTTCAGACAAACACACGTTTTTTCGTACTGTTGCCAAGTTGGCAATAGAATGTTACAAAAAAATTTCATGGTTTCTAGCAGTTATTTGATTTTTTTACTATACAAACTTCTTTTTGTACCTATGTACTTGTACCCCCTTATTTCTTAACGTTATTCTCTACTGCCCGCTTAAAAAATGTTTACGAATTGGTTAATTCTACTACAGTCTTACCTTGGATGTTTTCCAAAACAGTAAACACATTTCAAGGTAAACTTTGCATATTGGATCAATAAATTCTTAGCTTAGTCTCAAAAATGAACGTTTCGATTGTTTAGTCTGTGGTAAAAAGTTTGGGAACAAACATAATTTGTAAAAAGGCCGGGTCGAAACACATTCGGCTGGTATAAATTAGTAGACGCCATCACGGGACTCATAAGGCGAACAGTTAATCTTTCCTCCCCCCCCCCCTTTCCCCCTGATTCACACCAGGACGTTCACACTTCACACACTGGACGTCACTTGTACGTTCTACTTTGGTTTTGATAATAATTTTAATTCTGCTTAGCTAACATTTAAATTGTTATAGGTGTTTGCTTTCAAAATGTACTTTAGTGAATTGGATGAAATCCGTTAGTTGCACCTACCCAACTTTTAGGTCGGTTATGTAATGTAGATTAGAAGTATTAGTCGGGTATGAAAGATATTCAATTGGCACTGTATACATGTTTGTTTATACATCAACAATGCATTTGAATTGTCCCAGAATTTTCTTGAAACTAACCAATACGACTAAATACTAAAAATGAAATGGTGAACAAAAAATGGTTTTGTGAAGTTGAAATGGTAGCCTTGGGAAAAATAACTTATTGAAGGTTCTAGGTGAAGAACGTCTTTTGCGTTAAAAAGTATTTTTAATGCAAAATTCCTTTGAACTAGGAACATGAAATAACCATTGTAACTTACCTCATGTGGAATTTCATAAAGTTGTGGGATTTTGGAAGTTTAATAAAAATGTTAAGGGCATTTTTGTGTTTATAGTTTTAGACGCATGATTAGACATGCTTGTTATCTATCAAACCATAAATACATCGTGATTAAGATTTTCATAGTTCACTTATTTAACTTTGTTGTGATTTTGGTGGTCCTAAGATCCACAGTTTGTGTATCACAGTATGAACAGTATATTGTTAGCAATTGTCAAATTTCACAGTGCTGCAGAAGAGAATAGGCAAACAAATTCGTGTTATTTCAACTTTACTGCATTTATTATTGCCCTTATTCATTAATTTGATGAAGCCTATGTTACGAGGACCAATAGCTTGACCATATACATGGTGGCACTGCCAACTTATGTGTACTCCACTCCTGGAAGTCATATGACAGGAATTTATAATAATCAACTTTCTGAACCTACCATTTTCGTCATTCCACAAATTAAAATTCCCAGAGTCGATACAATATTGCCGCGCCACGTACATTATCGTGACTCCTATTGCGGTTTCTTGTCCCATTCTCGTCCAGTCCATACAAAATACTTTTTTCCCAAGCGTCCGCACGCCGTCCGTCATAAACATAACGCCGGTAAGGCCGAGCTTTCGCCGACCCGGCCTATAACGCCTAATACGCTAACGCTAACGCTCGCTTTGAAATATCGAAGTTTAGTCGGACCTTTCTCCCCTTTTATCGGATGCCATTAGACGACTGCGGGCTTGGAGCTGGACACATTATGTGCAATGATTAATCATAAAGCATACCGTACAGCTCGTCCCTGCAAGATGGACCTTCATTAGCTTTGTCTCGCCGAGCTCCTTGTAGCTCACTACACTCACAACACGTTCAGACGTTCAGAACGTTATTTTTGAACGTCGAACGTCTCCCTGGTTACTTTTGCTTCGTGTTTATTTCTTTCGGTTTATATAGGTTAACAACTGGTACAGCTATACAACATAGTGCAATAGGACATTATCAGCCTATAAAAATCATGATCTCTGGCAAAAGTCTGTGTAATGTTTTCTGACAGATTTTAAGTTTGTATAGGTTATTGGTATTTCTTATGTTTTTGAAGGAAAATTCAAATCCCTGCTAAGGAAGGTCACGTTGTCAAAACCACACTTTATTCAACTAAATAAGGAATCAGCGTCTAAATCGCTCTTCGTCTGTATAAGGGCGTTAACGAATGAAATATTAGGCATTAACCTAAATTGAAGTAGAAACTATTTTGAAAAACATTGAAGACCCAATCAATATGGATCATCATATTATGTATGCCTACAGTATATAGAGTATAATTTACGTTAACAAATAACTTTTGCTCCTCCTTGCCACACCGATGGGGCAATATTCATTCCTGGGTTTCTTTCCAACAATGTTCGTACATTTGTCATTAACTCTATACTCATGCAATTACATTGCGTTCTCCGAACCTACTTGGACGCAAGAATGTTTATGCGAGCGATATTTTACAACTTCTATTTGCAGATATTCGAGGGCGGTGCCTCATCGTCGGGCGATTTTAACTAGTACCATTAAAATACAGTTGAATTTATTTCTCGCGCAATTTATTTTATATAATCACAGCCAGTTTAACGCGTGCCACATTTTAACGTAATTGGTCGTTAAATCATGTCAAACCGTTTAATATACGGTGGTATATTTTCTTGCCGCTTAATTTCCCGCTCAATCTTTATGCGGAACGCGCCAGAAATATCGGTCACAGTCGTAATTACTGTTTCCTCATTTTGTTGTGTGATTTTAGATTACCTATTATCTCTATGGGCTAGTATTGAATGGCATGGTTTGTTGTTATAGAAGAAAAAGGAAGCCCAAACATGTTCGCGGGGGTGGTGTAACTTTTTATTATTAAGGAATTACTTTTATAATAATGGGACTAGGGTGTTTAGTTTTATATGCAATTCGAACAATTGTTGATTAATTTTGCATTATAATATAACTTTGCTTTATAGTGTATGAATCATGGTTGTCTATAACATTATAACCTCTTTTTAAATCTACATACTCGCAAGTTTAAATTACATAATTGTCATGAAAACATGTAGAAATAAAACACCACGTTAGAAATGTAACAAAACGAAGTAAATCGATCTGTAAACGAAGCTGTGACAGCAATATTTAAAACCTTAGCAACAAAGTCCATCCATTGGTTTTATTAAAGTGACGCAAAGTTTATTAAAAATGGCGGAGAACAATAATAAAATCCGCCTTACGCAAATACCGATATGCGATCTCAATATTTATTTGGCAGAGTAAAAATAATATCGGCTGTAAAATATGTATTCGACATGCATTTTTCGCCGTACGTCGTAAATGCCAACAGAATAAAGTCGAAAGATAACAAGAGAAATAAATAAATGAAACAAAATCAGATGGCGTGTCGGTTGATTTTTCATACAGTTATTAAATATTTATCCCCGGTCCGCACACGGGGCGCCCGCCGGTAAAAATAACTCTATTTAATATATGGTAACAATAATAAACAGGGATAATAAAAGAGCGGGTTATCAGCAAATGCATTTGGAACGGATGCACAAATAAACACGTGTGTGACATGTTTATGTACGGAGATACGAATGGCTCCCCTTCTGTTTACAAAATATTTTATCAATATGTTTTTGTCGTTCAACATAAACCATCTGGCTACTTAACACAGCTGGATTTTAAATCCAGACGCTCCCCACCCCCCGCCTGCGCGGGCATTTTTATAACAACAAATTGCTTTGTTTTTCTTGAGCAGACAGGCGCGCCGTGCTAGGAACATGTTAGTCTCGTCCGATGTTGTTATTATAACATGTGTTTACTCGATCCACATTTCTCCTCAATGCGAGTTGGGCTTTGTTATACTATACAAGGTGTCTGTGACTTGGGAGTATCTTTAAAGTCTTAGATGATTAAAATGTTACCCAAACGAAAAATTGATATTCCTGTTTATTAATACATATTAGAGAACCGTCAATTTGTTCATTTAGAAGTCATTTGTTAACGTATACTTGATGTGTACTAACAACATGGATTGCTGAATAAAAAATGCCCTTTGGAAAAGTGCTAACCATTCGACGAAAAGGGGAAAATATTGAACAGTAGTTGCGGAATTTTCTTCCAAAGAAAATGGTCACTTGATTACAATAAGATGAAATGGTAATCGTAACCAAAATGTTTAGGCCTACATATTTTTTTTAAGACTGATTACTCGTTTCATTATTATTATTCGTTATTTTATGGTTAATGAATAAAAGTTGTTACTACAGTAATATATTTTTATATTAGGCCCTAGCATATATTCAAGTGTTATATGTTTTGACTATTTTTAATGATATTTTTGATCCCTTAAATATATGATCTTAAAGGAGTCAACACAAAAACCATTTCAAAATATAATTGCTTATATAGCAAACCGTTTGAAAATATTTTCTTGACTTGAAAATTTATACAAGCTATGTCTGTTCACATGTTTTTACGTCCATATAAGGTTAAAACCATATGTTTTATCTGTTAACCACGCACACAACTCAAGTACATTGCACATATCCCACATGGGGTACAGTCTACATTCTGCTCGCTCCCCTCCACTATTGCTTATTCCGTTTCGTATTTTACTCTTTGTCTGGTGGTTTATGGGCTATTCTTGCTGGCATATATTATTTATACACTCGCCATCAAATGGGTGGGATATTAATTTGCTACATTCTTGGAACGGCCGTGTTATTGCTTGGGTTTACTGCGCCTATTGTTGTGGTAAGACGTTAGCGTTGCACACTTGCAGTAGTACACACCTGCGAGTATGTTGGTTTAAGGTTGTTTCATTTTTCGTTTTCAAAGTTTATTTTTGTGTGAATCTTTTCTTTTTGAATTGAATTCAACTCATTAGCCTGCAATGTCTTAGTTACTAGCCTATTGGTGTTACATCTAGAGTGGTGCAGATGTTCTTAGCTCGGCTTGGGGCCCTGAAGATTTAGGTTTACCCGCCAATTTTTAACTACTAAGACGTGACCTTAAACCAACGACGAAAATTGCCCTCAACTATCACCTTAGACAATTTAGATGCTAGATTTACTCCATGATATACAATTTCTGTAGGTGTGTGCTATATTTTGAAATATTTATTGTATTAATTTATATCTTTTGGTTACAGGTAAGTTTGATGCTGTATTCTACTGTAAGAGATCACTCAGTAAGTAAGTAACTCGTTGAACATACCATCTCTTAGGTTTTAGGTTTACCAACATTAAGTACTAATAATATTTTTTCAATACGCCAGTCATTAATTTGTCCCAAAACAAATATTTGTTTATACCACTAGGGATATACATTAAACTTTTGCAAAATACATCGAAATGGTACATATGAATATAATATCAAACGACAAAACTCTACCTCAAAATCTTCGTTTAAGAAAATATCTGTTTCAACTCACAACAGGTTAACCTATTTTAAATATTTTTGCCTTTGAATCGGTTCAAAGTCTCTTCTCAGCGCATTACTGAGTTTCGCAACTCGCCTACTTATCCCAGTTTGTCTGTTGAGAGGCAACAATAGGCGCGCTGACAGCGGTAGAACCTAGAACAATGGAAGGATGAGTGTTTACTATAGCAATATAACACGGACCGGCTCACGGCTGGCCTACATAGTATAAAACTCGGGCCTACAATACTCTGGGCTGGGTGTCGTCACATTCCGGGCTATGTTAGCTGTAGTTAACACTTCCCCCACCTCCTTGGTCCTCTCTGGAGATGTTTACAACTGTAATACAGCTGTGAGAATGTAACCGCACTCGAGTCTCACGATGTGGCTTTATAGTTTGTGGGATTGCTTTTGTTTTATATTTATTAACCCTAAACTTGGAAGTGTTTATGAAAGTGTGGAGTTATTTTAATTCTTTGTAATTTGTACTGCGAGGGAGTTTTAGGGCGAAAGAACTATCCAAGTTTGTTGTTATCCGTCCAAACCTTTCTGACGAATTCCATGTGTCCGGGAGCACGTTTTACCACTCAACCTATCTGTTGAATATAGAACAGGTATTTCAATGTAATACTTTGTGCGAGAGCTCTGTTTTATTTGTTGAAGTTACTTTTCCAATATAATATCTAAGTTGGACATCTGGCTTATCTGTCGAAGACACTGTTTCTAATACCATATCTTCGTCGAAGAAGTGTCTTCTGTCAGAGCTACTCTATCCAATGCGGTGTCTCCGTCGGAGGTATGACTTTTTGTTGGAGCTGCTTTTTACAATGCAGTATCTCTATAAAGGTTTGTCTTATCTATCGAAGTTCATCTGTCCAGTGCGATATCTATGTCGAATGTCTTATCTATCTAAGCCACTCCCTCCAATACGATATTTCTGAAGGAAATATGCCTTATCTATCCAATATAATATTTCGGGAGCATGACGCATTTGTGGAAGCTCCTCCATCCAAATCTACATCTCAGTCGAAGGTATGTCTTGTCTATCGAAGCTACTTTCTCCAATATGATACTCTAACTATGTCTTAGTCTTATCTATCAAAGTATATCTGTCCAATATGATATGTCGGCAGCATGACGCATTTGTGGAAGCTTATCCATCCAAATCTACATCTCAGTCGGAGACATGTCTTATCTATCGAGCTCCTCGGTCCAATACGATCTGACGGGAGAATGACTCACCTTTGGAAGCTTCTCCATCAGAATCTACATCTCAGTCGAAGGCATGTCTATCGAAGCTCCTCGGTCCAATACGATCTCTGTCGGAAATATGCATCCAATACGATCTGACGGAAGAACGACTAAACTGTGGAAGCTCCCCTATCAGAATCTACATCTCAGTTGAAGATATGCCTTCCTTGTCGGTGTTTATCCAATAAGATATCTCTATTGCAGACACGTCTTATTTGTCGAAGCTTCTCTTTTTAATACTCTGTGTCGGAACAACGCTGGGCCAACAATCTACGACGGCCTTGAGCGTGGTGACGTCATGGGGACGCTAATGTGACCGAATTGTTTGTTATACCACCATTACAATACAAAGCGGTCGTTCTATTGTCCCTAGTATTGTATGATAATATCGCAGCGCTACGGCTCGGCCGGCTCACTTTATTGCTATATGTTTAATGTCATAAGCCCAGCGTCGAGCGTTCGTCATCTTTGTCCGGGAAGTAGAAGTTGTAGTTTCATCGGAAACAATCATGAGTGATGATATGTTGGGGTTTTCATGTTTTCCCATTAGTGTTTGTCCATGCTTTGTAATAAGTAAGGAGTTTTGTATTGCTATCAATATGTTGAAAATGTAGTCGGTTTAGTTGAAATTTTGATCAGGTCCTACGTTTTAAAATTTTTCTTTGAGTAGCATATTCAATGTGATTTGTAATAATATTATTTGGTACGTGTTGATTGCAATAACATGTGTACTAGCTAAAAAGTAATAATTTTAAACCGTGAACACCTTTTGCCTTTTGGAGGCTATTGCTTGTTATAATAAAGACAACACTCAAATAAATGTTTTTTCCTGATTTTTTCCGGGTTCCCACAATAAGTTGAACATGATGGAACATGTCGCAATGGCGCCAAATTTGCCAGATTCTGTGGACATTCGCATACTAAACCCGAGGAATCTCCGAAACAAATTGTAAAACGTGACACATACAATTCAATCAGACAAATCTTTTTCGAATTTGCAATATCGCTTTTTGTGTCTGGGAGTTTTTATTTTCGGTTTTGTTGTGATGTATGATTTCTGTTTTACTTGTTCGATATCTCTGATTGAATTCGTAACAGCGGGTTTACCCATTGTTTTCTGATTGTGATATTTGGATTCTAACGGATGTGATATTTGTTCTTTTTGTACATTTGAAAAAGTGTGATATTGTTGTAAAAATTTTAATTCACTATGGTAAGTCGGGCAGAAAGGAATACCGGTATGACTATTCTGTATACTGTAAATAAAAAAATATTTAAGGAAATTTAAAATTGAAGTCAATTTTCATCCAGTTAATTATAAAAACCAAGATATAATCCTCTGTTATTATTGTTTTAAAATCGTCAACTCAATTCAATTACACATCAATAATTGATTTGAAACATATTTGAGTGTTAACACTTTATATAGTGGATTATCCAAACATCACCCACTTGTTTCAAGTTAGTTAATATTAGAATTTTCTTATTTTCATCACTATCATATCTTAAATGCATGTGTTTTTCGCTTATGTTACCTATTGCTATTAGCATGATCACTTTTCGATCGTTATCTTCCTGTTAGGGTGTAATCTATCATCCTCGTCTTTAGGGCAAAATCCTCATGTCTACATCCCCTCATTCTTTTAAATCTTTAATAAGGGCATAGCCTTTATTGGCTATGTTACATTTTCATATTCACATACACCATCCTTTATATTTCAGTCCTCGCCTTCATATTCGTGTTTGCTGACTAGTTCTATCGACAAATGTTTTATCTGAATTTTTGTTTCCTTCTTTGTCTACATCACTACTTCTCGAACATTTTCCAAAATTATCTTACCCACGTATCCAATTCTTCATGTATTTTTTCTCCCTCGCCTATTCATTTCCTCCATCCTCCGATCCCCACCTCATTTGCCATGTTCCTCCGCCTCACACCCTTGCACGCCTCTACAAGACACGGCCGAGGTCGAGATCGCAAGGTTGCCGTGGTGGATGTAGTAACACTCACCCCCTCGCACCCCCTGCACGCCTCTACAAGACACAGCCGAGGTCGAGATCGCAAGGTTGCCGTGGTGGTCCTAATTCCTATTTATGCGAACCGGTTCGCAATGATAATAGCGCACTGTAAAAACGACAATAATTGTGTTTTTGCCCGCGATACGCATCGGTTTACGAGTGGTGCACGCTGTTATTATGTGCGCTATTATTATTTAAACATAAACTCGCATTTCGCCGTATTGAAATTTATCGTAATAAACCAATTATCGTCGCCGACTATTTTTATTATATATTTTATTGGCGATAAACTCGGCGCATTGTGCCTACTATGTTTTGTTTTTTGGGTTAATTGCGCCGCACCCTATCATTGCCCGGTATGAATGTGTCTATAAATGTCTCGTTAGGGTCCTAACTAACTGGGCAGTTACCCGCGCCCGCACCGACGTTTTTCTGCCCGTAATACTTCGCTCGTGACTTCGTACTTCCAAGATGCCTGATGGTCGAATGGTCTGTAATGGTCAATGGGCATGTCGGTATCCTGCCGTTTGATAATTGCATATGGTTACTGCAGAAGATCGGTTGAAGTTCACACTTCCCTTGAACGCTGCATAAGCTTTTGGTAAACATAGAAGATCAAGTTAGAAGTGTTTATCCATATTTACTACCGTACTTATCACTTTTTGTGTCTTCAATATTATATTATATTGCAAAAATCAAATCGTGTTGTTTTTCTTTTCTACTAAAAGAAATTTTGATTTAACTACAATTAAATGAACCAAAATGACTCAATTGATTATTTTAGTTTAATTTTATGACATATTGGGACTTCACGTTTTACTTTTTTGTTATTTATTACAATCACGGTTTGTATACAATACACTGTTAAAATTACCGATAAGAATTTCAAAAACCTTTCAATGTAAGTAAATGTTACAAAAATGATGAACATTGCGAAAATTTTAAACTTACATAGTTGGGTTCTTCTGTAATCAGAATATTGAAACGAACCTTATATCCCAAGATGGTAAATAATTATTACACTAACAGCAAATTACAATTCAACTACTGTAGTTGTGCACAAACTTATAAACGTGCGTCTGTGTCACACTGTACACTGTACAGCCGCAACACATCGTTGCCGTATTATCGCCGACTACAGGGACGCCGTATCAGTCCGCCACTATTCTGTTATTACCGTTTAGTTTTTCCCCTCAACCCCGTGATAAGCGACTTTATTACGCCCTCCCCGCCCGTCCTTGTTTATAAATTTACTATTGTCCGTTTGGCAATGTTTAATGCGCGCTGTCGATAAGTTTTAATAGCCTATGTTTATTGCTGTGTGTAAGTGCTTCGGCTTTTTCAAAATGGCCGCCGGGCCGGACCGACGTTATTTTAATGGACCTTTATTTTTAACGTAGGCATTAACGCCTTACATATTCATCGGTCTTTTTACCCGCCGTGGAACGTCATTTTGTTCAAATCCGATACATAAATATGTTTTATACGCCAGTTATATTTTATACGCGTATTTGTTGTTATACCTGCCATCACGGAGAATAGGTTCGGTTTTTATGGATATTGTTAATAACTCGGCAAATGTGTTCGCTTCCATTTCGTTTTCCGACGTTATGTTACAACGTTTGCTTTATTACTGTTTGTTAAATTCGGTTTGTTTTGTGTTCGCGATACGGTAATTGCTTCCTGTGCTGATGAAGGAATAATGCGATTAAAAAGACAATTTGTTACCAGATCATTTACTATGTTTTATGTAATACTGATGAACAAAAGGCAATAGTTTATTACTCACTATTATGTTCACTGTTAACTGTTAAATGTTCTTCCGCAAATTTATAACTTAATATGTAAAACTATGGTAATATTAAATTACAAAAAAATGTTTATTTTTAAAAGGAATATTGCACTACTTTAATCTATGAGTTTATATAAGTGCGCTGTCTTTTTTAAAGGGATACAAGAAGTAGGAAACGCAGAAATGCAATGCTACAGTGGTCCCCATTTTGGAAAATTCAATTTATTGGCACCTTTTATAAAATAATTGATATAGTAATCTAAATAGATAACTCTTTGTCATTCTTCAACAGTCCTAAGATAAAAACTAACATAAAAACGGATTTATAAGTTATCGTTACAAGTAAAATTAGAGAACATGTTCAGTCTTATTCGATATATCTTTTGATGCTACTCCAAAACACATATTTAAACGTGGTGGGTACCAACTAGGTGTAATTTGTATTGGATACCTATTAAAAGATATATTACGGTTCTTTTCTAATACTTCACCATCGATATTCTTCAAATTAAATAGTATATAGAATCATCCTTGTAATAGTTACCTATGTGTGAATATTTAGTACAAACTAAACGAAACTGAATAAAAAAAAAAAAAAAAAAATACTTGGACACATTGAACGGTTCACATCTTTCAAATTTTTGTTTTTGTAACAAACAAGCCCACTAACAAATGTTGTGAAAAGTTCAAAGACTTCAATATTATTATTCTTAGATTGCAAGCTAGGCCTATCAACCTAGATTTTTGAACTACCTATGTATTTGGTAAATAATGACACCAAAACCATGTTTGTGAGTTGAATGGTTGAACTTTTTCTGTCAAAGTTGTACAAGTCCTTTTTGAAATAGCACTTCTCGTGTGGAGGCCTACACTACAACACACCACACACACACACACACACACACACACACACACATACAGCTACCCCTACAATAACTGCCGAGTCTCCCTAAGCCCGAGTTATGGCACTCTTTGTCTCTTATCGCCAACTGCAATTATGTGGCGTACATTATAATATACGCCAGATATTATACGTTCACATTTATATCTCTCCCCCACGCTGTTACATTTTTTATAACTTAAATCACCCCTTCCCCCTCTCTCTCCCACCGCTCGCTGTCGGGTCGATATAACCAATTTATTACTGTGTGCTTGTTTTTTAACTAAACAATTAATCATTTACTTGGATATTACGTGCGGATCACCGTGTTTTTCTGTATCGATTTTACCCCCACCTTTCCTCTGTTGGGGTTTTTTATAGGCGTGTTAGGTTACGAATTTTATATCCGCCGGTTTTCATTTTTACTCGTATTTTACGGTGAAGTGTAATAATTCGGCGGAAAAGTGCCGAGTGTCCTTGTAAATTTAGTGGGATACAGAAATAAACTTACATTCTTGTAGTTCTTTAAAGGAGTTTGTTTGGCCTCTTTGGTTTAATACACATTGCTTTGCATTATTTTTAGGTTTGTCAAACTACCTTTTATCATATTGCGGTAACATGCCTTCGGTTATAGAGTAAGTTGATTTTATAAGTTAAAATCCTTTAATCACGCTTGTAACCGCAGCGTATCGTATGAGTGTTTTGCGCGATGAAGAATGTCAATTGGAGCTAGTGATAGGGAATATTCTCTGAATATTTATTTACAGTCACGCAAATGCGTACAAATGGTGGTAATAAACCAATAAAACTGTTCAAAAAAATTATGAGAATGCCAAAATAGAGAAAATTACCATTGTTGCGTCTACTATAAATCAAATAGGAGTTCGGTAAGTATATTTAATTCGGTTTTTATAGTTGAAAATCTAATTAATGCAACAATGCACAATGCAAAAATGCTAACAATGCACTATACAAGCTAAAATAATCATACTACTTTGAGTAAGCTGTATTGCCACTGGCAAGTTTTCTTTAATAATTTGGCTTATGAAATAATCTTCTAAGCATACTGGATTGCCTGATTCATACTTAAACAACAATCCAGAAAAGTGTTTTATCTTGACAGAGTTACACGTATTTGACGGATGAAGTCAAACATTAAAACCTGAACACGGTGATGTAAGGACTCAATTACACGCAGCTCGGTAATGCAATGTAATATTTGTCTTGCAAGAGGAGTTGACGAAGACACCAACCCAGCCAGACGCCCGCCACGGCTACACACTTGAACAAATATTGTTTTATATCGTATGGAACCGCTTATTATTTGAGTTCATTACTTTTTACACACCTACAAATGTTTGATCTGATGATGTTGATGTTTTACTTATTATTATCTAGATATTGAACATTTGGAATAGGTATTTTCCTTTGAGATGTTCTTGTTTGGGTAGGCCTAATGGTTTCATTAGCTTTGCACTTCGTAAATTAGTTCTGTGAAAACTTAATTTATCATTTTCAAACACATGTTCCAACATTTTTTTTTACATGCGCAGCTGATCGTGGTAGTAAGCTTATCCTACTTCGTCACCCCTAGGCCGAGCCTTAGTCTGTAGACACATTAGACCAAGCTGGAGACTCAAGACTTGTGTCTCAGACTGAGAAGTTTTTTTATTCTGCAGGTTTCTATACTTAGTCCTGACATCAGGCCGAGCCGGAGACTCAAGTCTTGTGTCTGAGACTGAGAAGTTACTTATTCTGTAGGTTTCTCTACTTTGTCCTGTAGACACATTATACCAAGCTGGAGAATCAAGACTTGTGTCTGAGACTGAAAAGTTTTTTTTTATTCTGTATGTTACTATACTTAGTCCTGACATTAGGCCGAGCCGGAGACTCAAGTCTTGTGTCTGAGACTGAGAAGTTACTTATTCTGTAGGTTTCTCTACTTAGTCCTGTAGACACATTAGACCAAGCTGGAGACTCAAGACTTGTGTCTGAGACTGAAAAGTTTTTTTTATTCTGTAGGTTACTATACTTAGTCCTGACATCAGGCCGAGCCGGAGACTCAAGTCTTGTGTCTGAGACTGAGAACTTACTTATTCTGTAGGTTTCCCTACTTAGTCCTGTAGACACATTAGACCAAGCTGGAGAATCAAGACTTGTGTCTGAGACTGAGAAGTTTTTTTATTCTGTAGGTTACTATACTTAGTCCTGACATCAGGCCGAGCCGGAGACTCAAGTCTTGTGTAGGAGACTGAGAAGTTACTTATTCTATAGGTTTCTCTACTTTGTCCTGTAGATACATTAGACCAAGCTGGATACTCAAGACTTGTGTCTGAGACTGAGAAGTTTTTTTATTCTGTATGTTACTATACTTAGTCCTGACATTAGGCCGAGCCGGAGACTCAAGTCTTGTGTCTGAGACTGAGAAGTTACTTATTCTGTAGGTTTCTCTACTTAGTCCTGTAGACACATTAGACCAAGCTGGAGACTCAAGACTTGTGTCTGAGACTGAGAAGTTTTTTTATTCTGTAGGTTACTATACTTAGTCCTGCGGACATCAGGCCGAGCCGGAGACTCAAGTCTTGTGTAGGAGACTGAGAAGTTACTTATTCTATAGGTTTCTCTACTTTGTCCTGTAGATACATTAGACCAAGCTGGATACTCAAGACTTGTGTCTGAGACTGAGAAGTTTTTTTATTCTGTATGTTACTATACTTAGTCCTGACATTAGGCCGAGCCGGAGACTCAAGTCTTGTGTCTGAGACTGAGAAGTTACTTATTCTGTAGGTTTCTCTACTTAGTCCTGTAGACACATTAGACCAAGCTGGAGACTCAAGACTTGTGTCTGAGACTGAAAAGTTTTTTTTTATTCTGTATGTTACTATACTTAGTCCTGACATCAGGCCGAGCCGGACACTAGTCTTGTGTCTGAGACTGAGAAAATACTTATTCTGTAGGTTTCCCTACTTAGTCCTGTAGACACATTAGACCAAGCTGGAGACTCAAGACTTGTGTCTGAGACTGAGAAGTTTTTTTTATTCTGCAGGTTTCTATACTTAGTCCTGACATCAGGCCGAGCTGGAGACTCAAGTCTTGTGTCTGAGACTGAGAAAATACTTATTCTGTAGGTTTCCCTACTTAGTCCTGTTGGCACATTAGACCAAGCTGGAGACTCAAGACTTGTGTCTGAGACTGAGAAGTTATTTATACTGTAGGTTACTATACTTAGTCCTGTAAACACATTAGACCAAGCTGGAGAATCAAGACTTGTGTCTGAGACTGAGAAGTTACTTATTCTGTAGGTTTCCCTACTTAGTCCTGTAGACACATTAGACCAAGCTGGAGACTCAAGACTTGTGTCTGAGACTGAAAAGTTTTTTTTTTATTCTGTATGTTACTATACTTAGTCCTGACATCAGGCCGAGCCGGACACTAGTCTTGTGTCTGAGACTGAGAAAATACTTATTCTGTAGGTTTCCCTACTTAGTCCTGTAGACACATTAGACCAAGCTGGAGACTCAAGACTTGTGTCTGAGACTGAGAAGTTTTTTTTATTCTGCAGGTTTCTATACTTAGTCCTGACATCAGGCCGAGCTGGAGACTCAAGTCTTGTGTCTGAGACTGAGAAAATACTTATTCTGTAGGTTTCCCTACTTAGTCCTGTTGGCACATTAGACCAAGCTGGAGACTCAAGACTTGTGTCTGAGACTGAGAAGTTATTTATACTGTAGGTTACTATACTTAGTCCTGTAAACACATTAGACCAAGCTGGAGAATCAAGACTTGTGTCTGAGACTGAGAAGTTACTTATTCTGTAGGTTTCCCTACTTAGTCCTGTAGACACATTAGACCAAGCTGGAGACTCAAGACTTGTGTCTGAGACTGAGAAGTTACTTATTCTGTAGGTTTCCCTACTTAGTCCTGTAGACACATTAGACCAAGCTGGAGACTCAAGACTTGTGTCTGAGACTGAGAAGTTTTTTTTATTCTGCAGGTTTCTATACTTAGTCCTGACATCAGGCCGAGCTGGAGACTCAAGTCTTGTGTCTGAGACTGAGAAAATACTTATTCTGTAGGTTTCCCTACTTAGTCCTGTTGGCACATTAGACCAAGCTGGAGACTCAAGACTTGTGTCTGAGACTGAGAAGTTATTTATACTGTAGGTTACTATACTTAGTCCTGTAAACACATTAGACCAAGCTGGAGAATCAAGACTTGTGTCTGAGACTGAGAAGTTACTTATTCTGTAGGTTTCCCTACTTAGTCCTGTAGACACATTAGACCAAGCTGGAGACTCAAGACTTGTGTCTGAGACTGATAAGTTACTTATTCTGTAGGTTTCCCTACTTAGTCCTGTAGACACATTAGACCAAGCTGGAGACTCAAGACTTGTGTCTGAGACTGATAAGTTACTTATTCTGTAGGTTTCCCTACTTAGTCCTGTAGACACATTAGACCAAGCTGGAGACTCAAGACTTGTGTCTGAGACTGATAAGTTACTTATTCTGTAGGTTTCTATACTTTGTCCTGTAGACACATTATACCAAGCTGGAGAATCAAGACTTGTGTCTGAGACTGGGAAGTTTTTTTTTTATTCTGTAGGTTACTATACTTAGTCCTGACATCAGGCCGAGCCGGAGACTCAAGTCTTGTGTCTGAGACTGAGAAGTCCCTCATTATGCAAAGCATTAATCTCAGTGATGGAAAACGCTTCCATATTCCGTTTAGCCCGGCATCGCCTAATGTCTACATTCTATATAATGCATCTCGCCCTTGTACTCGCACTCTATATGTGTCTAATGTATTATGTATATATGCTACGTCTGGTCTATTGTCGGGGGTAATCTATAGCTGTAAACCTCCAGTTTGAGTTATGGACGAACCCTTCTCTCTCTTCTGTCGGCTACTTAGTGCCTTATGCGCTCTTTTGTTCGGCTCTCGTTCAAATTATTTATAGAGTTGTTTACCCCATTTGCAATTCGTATGTCGCTTTGTACATTCGCTATCATCTGGTTCAAACGCGGTGTTTTACGAACGGTAACGCAACGTTGCTAGGAGTTGTACTTGTCTTGACGTTTATCGTGGTGTTCCCTAGGGCCTTGGCTGGGTGTAGTAGCTCGCTCAGTGGCTATGGGGTGATTGTCGGGTAGTATCGTGGTTACGGCAACTGTTTACCAAACAAATCACTCTTCGGTCTTTTATACAACGATGTTTAGGAATTCTTACGATAGAAAGAGTGTTCTTTGAGTTTGTGGGTGGGAAAATTAAATTATTCTTGACCTAAACATGATGGATTAAGCTTTTCTCACCAAGTGTGTGGACTCATTTTCGCAGAATGGTGTATTGGTTTTAAAATACAGCATTGAACTTGAGGACCATTTTTTAACGTTAGGATCAAGGGTTATACTAAACAGCTCATTTTCGGATAAAGTGGTATACGTGGGACAACGTTTGGCATATGTTGGGTTTTTATATACACTGTATTTTTTTCAATCAGCTTCAAAGAAATCAATTCTAATCTAGTCTGTAATAATAATATTTACCTCTCAGCAGCCATTGTAGCAATCATGAGTTGCGGTCCGCGCTGGAGTGTTGTTTGGCAATGTTCGGGATTATAGAGCAATGTAAGCACCGATGCACTACAACAACACGGGTAACTCAAATATCGTGTTCGCTGAAATACAACGAGCGTGACATAGGCGAATGTGTAGAACTGTAGAGGCGTGGCGGGGCCGAGACGCGCGGGAACCGGTAACGTATAAATGTTTAGTTGTGTAGTCTGATTGGTGGGAAAATATAGTTTTGATGCTGGGAAGATATTCTAGTATGGTTGGTAAGCCAATGTACTTATGTAATACAAATATTTCTGCAGCACTTTAAAATATAAGAGACAACAATTAATCTAGATAAGATCTCCAGGTGTACATTTGGATTAATTTGAACACGTCATAAGGCTACCATGGCCGACATTTTCTTGAAGGACGTAAATCGAGCATGTGTTGCGTATGGACTTTTCTTTCTCTTCTTGATTTGTACCTTAGTACTCACTCTAATATAAGTTATTGTTTGGTTGGTTTAAAACTCGTATTACATTCCAACAAGTAACAGTTTTTGAGCATTGTGCATGTGAACGAATAACTATTACGCATGCAACGTTCTATAACATAAGTGTACAAACATAATCATCTTAAATTAAAGAATCGCGTTTAGAAACAAAATTTACTAATACGAACTAGATTAATAATCTTTTTTCCACCAGGTGGTTGACAACGTTTTACTATGTTTCCTAAAATTATAATTGCCCAGCGCCCATGAGTCTTGGCAACGCACAGATGGGGTTCTCTCCCCCATAGGGTTTAGACCGCAACCCCATGTTCTCCCATGATCGTGCCTCATTGTCGATTTATATCGGTCAATAGAAGAATCGCACAACCACTCAGCCTACTGGCTCACTGCCCTTTTTCCATCGATTTGTTTACAATTGACCTACTTTTACGGGTGTATTTTTTAAGATATCTATTTTGCAGATGATTGATGTTCTATATCGTGTATATACTTGAATATTTGAAAGAGTAAGCTTTATGATATTAACCCCGGTCACTGGACTTGTAGGATTGGGTGACAATACTTTCTTGTGTATTAGCATAGACAAAAAGAATTAAATATTTCATTCTTTTTTTCTATGGTATTAGCCATATTTGGGGTTTTGGGTGGTTTTTAATCATTTACAAAAATACGTTTCTTTGGCACGCAAATACAACAGCTTTGGCAAGCTGATAACCCCGTTTGAAAAGAAGGTTATCTATTTACGTTTCTGAAAAATTGGAAAAGCAAACACTTGTTGATCGTCTACACTCGTGCCGCTTAATCGTATTCATTTGTCATACTATATCGAACTGACAGTTTCGCGAGCGAAATAAAATACTAATATGTTTTTCGCTGAAAATTTCCGTCGTGAAAATTGAATCGTTAATCAAAAAACTGGAAAGCGAAGAGGGAATAAATTGTTTCGAAACGTTGGACCGGCCGGGAATGAAAAGTGGATATTGGATAGATAATGAAATAAGAGCATATCTAGGGCGTGCGTTTGTCGACGCGTACTCCCCGGGCATTAAACATGTAGGAACAGGTAAAGCAATACTTTTCAATTGGACGGTAAAAGTGGAAAGTTGTGAAATATGCAAGATCCGTGCATCGATCACAAGATCAATCCACGGTAAGACCGGCACTCGCCTACGCTAATTAAAGCGTTAATATTTATACGGAGCCAATTATTCAGTCGTCCACGCTGGTGCGATTTCCGATTGTTCTGTTCATGTGAATATGTCGAGGGAGGTGAGTACTGCTGTATAGCGCAGCAGTGTAGTAGCCACACTTAAATGGGTCGTAGTTTTTTTTACTCGCAAATGAATTTTGCCGCGGTCGGAGTAAAAATTAAATTCTCCGCCACACTGAGGCGCCTCTAACCCGCTCTAAAATTCGATTTTTCTCGGGTGCATCGCCGCTGTATTTCGGCCGCGAGTTAAAATTAGTCATCAATCAAAAATCGGATAATTCGATTCCTCGTCGGATAATTCGGATATTGTCGAGTTTTTCGCCAGCTTTTGTGCGTCGGACGCGGGTCGCGTTTTTGTCGCTTTATTTATCACCGGTCGCGGAGACAATGAGGTCGACCTTCGCATACTAAATTATTGTTTATATTCCCAATATTGCTTTTCCAATTAGCCCCGCTGTTGCTACTGCTCGTGCTCGGTTTGACAGGCTAGGCTGACAAATCGCGTTACGCTTCCCATTCACTTGTAACTTGATTCATCTAGTTTTAAATCGTAAATAAAACACGGCGTCCTCTGTTCGGAACTGCCATTTGATTTCTCTTTGTGTTCCGCGTCCTGAATGGCTCTACAAAAATTCAAATTGCGATCTCTCATCGCGGCCGACGGTTCGGAAAATAATTGTTTACTCCGATATTGTTAATTTGGCTTGGACTCGCTTTTAAATTTGTCCTCCGATCGTTTACAACTGTCAGGCGACGTTCGATGCATGTTTCAAAGCTTTGTGACTAAGTGATTTTTTATATCGGACATTTCGACCCATCTTTGGTCGCGGCATTGGCTTTTATCGTTATTTTTTCATATACCATATAGTAGTAGTTTTCTTCTCTGCACAGTTTTGACGTAAGTTAAAATCGCCCTGTAAGAATTGAAAAGATCTGCATGGACATTATGAGGTCATACATTTTTTACACTTGGTAGGCTATATATTATTTCTTAATTGATCACGATAACCTGATTTGCACGAATATTGCTGTGTACCAACATAATCATAATACGATGAGTTTCTCTACGCATACTGTCACCACCCCTGACCGCCTGCTCCTAGACAGACGTTCAACAAGACCCCAGCGAGAGGTGGTCGTCGGCCCCAGATACCATCTTGTCGTCATTATGATGACAAGCTTTGACATCTCCCCTTTTTTTTCTCCCCCTTTACGATCCTTGTCTCAATCCGTATCAACGCTTACGCAACTAAATATTTTAAGTCTTAACCGGAGAAAAAATTACATTTTTGGAAGCCCAGTTTTTGTTTGACTTATTGCGGAAGCGATTTATATGTGTTCTAGATCTTAGATCATAGCTCTTTGTTTTTTTCTTAATTATATCACAAGTTGGTAGACCTGTGCGTTTCTTACGCCATCCTTTTTATTCATGAATACTATGACAAGAATAACAACAGGCCTAACATTTTCGGACAGTATTTCTTTAAAAAAAATGTATTTCGTTTAAAATATATGTAGTGATGTTGGTTCCAACCATAAAGTGTATAAATTATGACATTCGAATCATGGTAAATAGTTAATTTCAATAAATATGTAGTGTAAGTAGTTTGAACACCAAAAACATCGCCTTTTAGATATATGTCTAACCCATATGAATACAACGAACAAATTCTTGACTTGTAAGGTGTTTAAAATAAACGTTACAAGTTTCCAGAAATGTTTATACTGAAATTAATATTTCCGCCCTAAATACCAATGCTAATAAGATCCCGTTTTCCCGTATTCTTAGTCCACAAATGTTCAGTTGGCACAATGTTTTGTTTCCCTCAATTAGTTCTATCTTCATTGAAGCATTGCAGTTAAAGTTAACTTCAGTAGAGATTCTAGTAAACAAATATTGAAATAACTTTGTATGAACTTTTTTTCTTTTGATTAGGAATCCAAATTTTCAAAATAATATTTTTTGTGTACTGAGGACTCGTGTTGCGTTGAAATCCCCTTAAATTAAAAATAATGAGGATTGATTATGATATTCCGATTGAAGGATCAAGTGAGCATTGAGCAGTGTCGATCTCGATTGCTCTTCTGTACGCTCCTCTAACCTTAGCGTCATTTTATTTTATTGTTGACGCTGACACCTCCTCAGCACTTGTCAATTTCACGCTGTGTCGCGGTTCGAAACCTCTCGTATTTACACTCTTTCACACCTCTGCCACTTGGGAGCGTGATAATTATGGCTGTAATTACGATAGGATTCACAGTCTGGCTTTTGTATTTTCTATTTTCGATGGAATTATGGATTATACTTGACCAATCATGATGCGGCTGAGAGATAGAAGTACTTTGTTTTCATTTGGTTCAAATTTCACGCTTTGTCGCGTATTTTTTTCAATTTTTACAACTCTTGTGATTCAACCGATCGTGTTCTTGAAGTATTCAATTTGTATGGATTGATTGTGCTTAATTATTCATTGGATACTTTGAGTGTATTAGAAGATATTGCTTTGAAATATGGAAACATAATATGATACGTAAATATGTAGTTCGTTACAATGTTGATAAACAAAGTTAATTATCATCACGGCCTACCTGAAGGGTAAGTGTTGAAAGGGTTTTTGTGTACAGTTGATTCTTGTACAATGAATTAACTCTTTATCGCTGTATAAGAAAACTTGTAAGCTATGTAGACAAGAGAACAAAATGTAATTTCCTGGTTGATACTGATAGTAAATTTGTAAACGATTCGACGAGAAAAAAAAGTAATATTATAACCTTAGGTTACCATAAGATTTAGACACTACACTCTGTAGTTTACGAGTAGGCAATGCGTAACATGAGACGTTAATCTTGCTTTTCCTTTAATTAGCCCAACACCCCTGTCGAGCTTGGAGCACCGAGACACGAAGATTAAAGAACTGCGTCGCAACGCGTGAATGCCGCGGATTTCGCGCCTCATTCGCGTATGACGCTAACGCATTATTCCTCTCGCTTTTGTTCGGCCATTTACAAAAATTCCGAAAAGGATTCGGCACCTCGAGAATGAGAATTAGGCGCTCGCCACGTCATTAGCGTGTGTGTGTGCGTGCGCGTGCGGGCGCTATACAAACACGCCTCCCCTACTGGGTGCATTGTGCAGGGGATTTCTATATTTGCAGCCCACTTGAAACCGAGCTGCACGCTCTTATAGAAAACTATTGATTTTCTCCCTACGCACTCACACATGTAAACCTTCCCCTCCGACGGTGGATATCGCTAACGCTAACGCTGCAGTCGCAGACAATAGCCGGCGCTAATGACGAAACTTTGACCGTGTTATATGTTAGCTTCGGTTTTCACCGGAGCCAATCAGTGATGGTCAAACAGCAAGTTGGCGAGTGGCGAGTGTTTGACTTGCGACTCCTTTCCGCATATCAACTACTCGTGTGTGGACCGACCTCCTTGTAACTTTGCATGAGAGCAGTTTCGATTATATTGCGGCGGTTATGACTTGTAAGTCGGTGTGGGGAAGAGCGCTTCCATATCACATTCGTTCCTTGGAAGAACAACTCAATTGTGATTTTATTAGTAGTAACATTTTTTCCTGTAAACAAAGGGAAAACTCATTAACGTACAACTTTCAGCCCCTGAGTTCTTGGAGCATAGACGTTCTAACTCTCGTAAAACAGTTAAAGAATTGCAAAACAAATTTCTAATCAAACAGTTTACTAAAAATTTTAATTACAATCACTCTGGTGTTAGAAAAAATATTTTGAGATGGTAAATAAATCTTCAGCGGCTGTTTGAAATTAACGGAATTAACATTGCAGATCCAAGATGGCCGTTAGCTTCCATGGACACTCTTGGAGGACAATTCAAAACTACAAAGAACATTTCTAATCCCACAGTATACTAGATATTTAAATTACTACTTTGGTGTTTGGAAATAACATTTTGGACGATAAATTACTCTTTAGCAGCTGTTTGAAATCATCCAAGATGACCGCTAGCCTCTAAGTACTAGACGAACATTTAGTATTTTAGAGGAAATTAAATCTTGTTCTTCTAACCATAAAATATTATCTTTTCTAATCATTTTATTAGAAATATGTTTGATCTTTTACGGTAAACAAAATCGTTTACAAAACTAGTACTGGGATACAAATTTATATAAAAATAACACACCAAATATCCTATCAGCGTACAATAAAATTGTTTTCGCAGAATAATAGAATCTCTTTAGTATATGATGGATTTTAGCGAATTTCCCATATAGGGAATAAGCTATTACCGTAGGTCTCATGGTAAGACCTAGACCCGGGACCGATTTACTTTTTCGTTTTGAGGTCCCCAGAGGGCAAAAACACCATCCGTTCAAATTCATATATATATATATATATTTATATATATATATATATATATATATATATTTATATATGTGTCCGTTAGCGCGATAACTCGAGCAAAATTGATCCGATTTTGATGAAATTTGGTACAAACGTGTAAACCTACGTTAATTCGAACGAGTTTGCGAACCAGCATAATCGGACCATGGGATCAGGGGTTTATGGGGGGTTTTATGGGGTAAAAATGGGTTTTTCTAATTTTTGACCCTAAAAACTTTAAATTTATAAATTTCTCTCTAGACCATTTTGAAGAGCTTAAAAAAACAAATAATTTAGTATATTGAAGTGTTTTTGAATGTTCATTGACTACGGAGAAAATTAAAAAAATTGTAAATTTAAAATTCCCATGTTATTCTTATGGAGAATAAATAAACTGTTCTAGTTTGCTTGTTTATGGATATATTTTAATCAAATTTGGCAATTTGGTTTATTTCATACTAAGCTATCAATATTTCAATTGAAAAAACACACCTCAACATCTTCCCCGTAGCAGCAAACCTAACTACTCACTAAAATTAATGTTATTTAAATAGGAAATAAATCTGAAAATTGATAGGGAATATTTTAGTAGAAATCAAGCCGGGTAAATGGAAATTCGCTTAGTATGCAGGTTTGCTGCGACGGGGGTATTTCAGTATACAATGAAATTTTATATAAGTATATTTCTAGATAATTTATGACTTACAAAACTTAATAAAAGTTTAATTTTAGCCACAAATTCCATATTTCTAACTGTACCTCAAAAACTAAATCACTAAAATGCGCTTTTAAATATGATTTAAAAGGCTGCACTCTCTCATGGAACTATTTACTAATAAAAAATTTATAAAACCCATCAGAAAATTGATAAACTACTTTTACTTGTTTCAAATAAAAGAATCACACTTAAAACAAACCACTAATTACAAAAACGAGTTTTAATCCCTATTGCATTACCAAATTGCTAAATTACCAATCGAAAAACGATTTGAACATCATCCTAGACTTAGATAGAATCTCGCCTGTACATGTACACCATACAGCTTGATGTAGATCCAACTAATACCATTATTATATTAATTACGCTATCCCTATTACTAGGCTTAATGTAATTATATCGTAATTATATATTTACATTATACACGTTGTAATGCGACTCGGTTTGCTTGTATTGTTGATCTGACAGAATCTAATGTAGTAGCGATAATACAGCCGGTAATATCCAATTACTTAGTATCTATTCGTTGCTTGTTTATGTTGTATTAATGTACATTATATTCCGGACTGTATTCTACATTATATGTATCGTCCTGTATTGTCCCATCAGTGTTTAATGGTTGTTTACCGTTACTAATGGAATTCTTGAGCACCAGTAGTTGGTCTACTTTGTGTATTTTGCACGTGGAGGTAATTTTATGACGCCACGAAAGAAATAGTAGTTTTGTAGGTAAATTGCTACTGGAAGGTGGCATTAATCAAAGTGGCAATTTTATTGGTGGGATTGTTGTAAACTGAGCCGTTGTGTTTGCCTGACTAAAAACTTTCGCTTGTTAGATCCAGATTAAATGAAAAAGGTCGAGGAAAATGAAAATTATTTTAAATTGGACCATACTGCCCTTCATCATTGGGGTTTTCGTAACTGATCCTGACTAAGAGTAAGAAATCGCTTAGTCAGTAAAACAGCTGCATAAATAATGTTTAAACTCCAATCTATAATCAATCTCGTTTATAATAGGGTTTGTAAAAAAACATCCAAGTTTGAGTCTCCTGTAATCTATAGTAATGGCAATGATAAGAAATTGTACGTTGTTCATTTAAGAGTTTTTCTCAATGCAAAAAAGCGTAACTAGTATACATCTGTTATTTAGTTTTATTTAGATCTTTTGCAACATTGTCAGATCACTTAACTTTCCCAAAATGGTTGTATTTGGTTTAGGTAAATTAATTGAAACATTTCGAGAAAGATGAGTAAGGCAACTACTCATCTTAGAACTTATAACGAATAACACTTTCAATTACGCAAATTACACAAACCCACCACTGCAGTATGTAAGTTGTGCTAATTTCACTAAACTTGCTTACTGTTGTGTTGCTGATCAATAATTTGATCAAACTTTTTATTGTGCCGGTTGTTATAAAAAAACTTCGATACTTATAAAAGTCGTATAAGAGGGGGGGGGCTTTATTAAATATCTCAAAATAGTGATAAGATGGGGTTTTTAAACGATATGGCAATAGACACATTTTTAAGTCTTATACCTAAACGTATAACCCTCGGATGTTTCAGAAAAGTGATGTAAAGGAAGCTATACGCTTAACGATGCTTTGGATTGTGCAACATAATCTCTGGTGAAGAATAACGAATAATAAGTATATTTTAGTGATGAAGGTTTTAAATCTCTACGAACTGTAAAAGTTTTGTAAAGTAATTTTGTAACACACTGTATTCTAAAATGCACGTTCGTTCACCTAACATCGTATTACGTTTGCCAATTAAATAGCCCTAAGTTATCGTGTTTGTAGATTACCGTAAACGGCGTTTATATTATCGTACATATCGTGTACATTATCGTATATCACTTGTCGATTATTGCACGTCAATTAAATCCTACGGGCATCAAATCATCATCCCGTACCACTAAAATGTACGAGGTTTTTCTATAATTACGGTAGTTACATTTTATGTGCTATTGTTAACTTTAAGTGCATGATTGGTCCCAAGTGCTATAAAGTGTTGTATGCTAATTAAATGTATTTTTCCAGGTAAGTTCAATGCTCAATGCCAGGTCCAACTTCGATTCGTTGTGAGTAAAATGTTTTATGTTGAATTATGGAAGAAGTTTGTAAAAGTAGTTATTTAGCTTAGTTGATTACTCATATTTTTATAATGTAAGCAGTCCTAGTATTGTCTTTGTTCAGTCCCCTAATTCTGGAATGAGAAACTGTCACGTTGATAAAGTTATGTCCTTTTTTAAATTTATAATAAATTGTAATATATTGAAATTATCTGGGAAAATTACTCAACTGTTTTTCTTCATCTCGAAACACGTATAATGCTTATAAATGAAACGCCCATGTAAAATTTCCTACGTCCTAACTACAGTAGTTAGCAATGTCAGGATAGGGTCCTTTAAAGAAACAAAACTGTATATTTTACATCTGCGAGTCAGTCAAACCAGTAATGAAAAATTTTGATCAAAGTATACAGGTAAAAGTGTTAAAAAAACCTATAAGACATTTTAAAATGTAATTTTTTCTAAAACGGCAATCCAAAGTAAAAGCGTGTAAGGACGACGATGCGATGTAGAAGGCAGTGTAATGTGTAGGGTGTAGGCAATGTTGTGCATCCCTGGGGTAGCGGTTGAATAGACCTATCGCCCCATAGTACACATTGTCTGTCATCGATTGTCATATTGTGATTGTCGGCTGAAAAAGTGATGCCCCACCTACACACGCTGCTGTTGAATATGTTATAATGTCTGTCCTTGAGACGACGTGAGTTGTTGGAACTAAACATTTTTTGCAGAAGGAAATAATTTTAATTTTAGTTTAGAAACTGACGGAATGTTTTAGTTGCGTACAATTCTAGGACGGGGAGTAGGTGTTTATTTTAATATCTGAAAGAAAGAATTTGTTCTGTTCAGAAAAGTAAGATAAATGTGTTTAAAAGGAGGGGGAAACTTAAGAAATGGCGTACGACAATTGAAAGAATTAATGACCACTAAATGAAAAATCATTAAATGTAACCTTTAAACAAAAATGCTTTGTTTCTGCTCAAATGCTCATACAACTCCTTAAGAGAGCAAATAACTAACACATAGTCTAATTAAGACTTATCTGTGCAACATGGTCTGTGCTCAAATTTTTTACACACCTAAAAAGTACTAAATTTGAATAGTTAAATATTTTGAAAATAATTTAAAAATGGAAATCGTTATCGTATTTTGATACGATATTTCATGAACATTCAGAGTACGTTTTCGAACGGTAGTATAAGATTTAAACTATTGTCATGTGAAGGCTATACTTGTTTTAAAAATAATTGTTACATTGTGAAATAATTTTGCTTACTTTTGCAAATCTGTGATAATATGGGGACCATTGACTTAATACTTTAACTATAATACTTTTTTTAATAATACTTTTGGACTTCTCGCCGTATTTTTTACAATCTGAGAGTAATATTTTGTGTTTCACGTGTAGTAACACTTAAGTGTCTTCGTATCATTTTCTTGATTTAAAATTTGACAGTACATCTTACACTGTTTGTTTCACTTTTTGATTACATAACTCAACCAATTGATGGATACATTTTATTTTCGATTGGTAAACCATGGTCGCGAGGCCCCAGTTCGAGCCTCGCCCAAGGCAGGCTCCAGCTATAACCATGAAGCCTGTCATTACATTTCCACATGCTATTGTACTGTAGTTAGGCGCTATTATTCAAATATCACTCGCATCATTATACGTCCGTCTGTCTGTGTGTTCAACTTATTTATTACTTTTAATTGGCGGAAACACCTTTCGCTCCTCCGATGTTTTCAGCTCGTAATTCCACCGAAGCGTTTGATTTGGCGGGAATAACTAGCAATTAAAGTAATTAATTGTAACACCTTACTCACACCTCAAGATAGTAGTCCTCAAATGTGTTATTGCTCGAATGGTGGTTAATATCTGTTAATATCTGTATGAATAGAGGTTTATTTAATTAGATTGTTATTTGTCTGTGTTCTATTATGACTTAATTCGTATCGTTGTGTGAGTCAGATGAGTTCTAAAACCGTAGTTGAAATTATACATTATTATGTAAGTTCGTAGAACTACTTGCTACATGTAAGTTTTACGTTTTTTCTAAAAGTTTTTGTTTGGAAATAAGTCTCTCGGGCCTACTTTTAGAGTTACTGAACAATCAAAATGCAAACAAAGAGAGAATTATTTTATGTCATATTTATTACACAGGATATTTGACACACATTATTTGCATTACGTGATATTAAAATTTTCTGTGACCAATGAATTTTAGAATAAAATTAGAAACAAAGTTTCCTCAAAATCATAAATTATATATTTTCCCACCAGTCGTGAACGATGGAGTGCCCAAACTTGCTCCACGCGTTTATACCTTTCGCAATTAAAGGTTCACAGAATTAAGAAGGATTTCCTTTGATTTTTTTTCACATTCTGTCCAGGAAGTCGCCCTGCGTGTAACGTATATATACGTCCTAACCTCGGTTTGTACGTATTGCCGCGCCATCTGCCATATCCCAATTACCGGAGCCTATGTGGCCGAACATGTAATGACATATATTTCATCAAATTATTTCGCTCAGATTATCATAGTACAGCCAAATTACAGAGCCTACGGTCCGTTTATATTCCTGTCGGCGCCTGTAATTGTAGCAGAAATTGTTTCCCTGATGTAATCGCACTGAATGTTATCCTTTACGATTGTACGAGCGTGGCAGGGTTTCAAATGTCTTGAGTTTTGTATTGCATATCTGTGAAAAACGTTGACACAAATTATAAAGCTGTGTGATGTTTTATCTGTTTGACGCGTGGATTTTGGGGATACTAAATTTGTAGGTTAGGTATTTGGATCAAAAAAAAAAATTGCCATCCAAATTTTAGCAGTATGGAAAACGGAGTTGCGGAATTGCGCTTGTGTAAAGTGAGGTACTGAATATACAAACTAACATCCAGAAGGTGGACCATGCTGTTAAATTTTAAATTTTTGTTGTAAATATCATATCAACAATAATAAACATTGGATTGCTAATAGAATTTGTTTATTTATTGATTTCAACATAATACTGTACTGCAAGTTCTTAGATCATACCGTAAATAACCCTACTTTATTAACTTGTATTTATTGATTTCGTGACTCTTGGAAACAGTCAAACTTAGTTGAAATTTGAAAAGATTAATGGCTGTATGTACACACCGGTAAGTCTGTTGTGCACTTATTTTTTCTTCTTTTATTTCCAAGTGTTAAGAGAGACACTGAATTCCGTGGTTGTACTAACCCCAGTTAAAGTCAGCTGTTTAGCGGTAGCGCGAGCATGAGGGGGGGGGGGGTTTGTCCGATTTTGTAAAACAGTGCCGACACAGGCTATTAGTTTTTCACCGTGCCGCGGGCGCTGCCATCGACATCACGCCACAACTATTCACACCTTCGCCTATTAAACATTAATGACCCCGCTTTGTCCACTGTTTAACCGGCTTTTACACCTTTTTAATTATATTTCCCGCCTAATCACGATTTGCTCGGATGTTTTTGCAGTTTTGTTGCAAATCGAATTAAAACGCGTGTTTATAGGGTATACAATTGAGGTCCGATAGGAATGCGATTGCAATATTTTGTTAAATCTACGTAATTTAATATTGTTAGATACCCAAAACAGTGTCATTGTAACTATTAATTTTAAAACATCTTAATTCTGTTATATGTATGTGACGTTTGAGTGCTTGATCTTTATTTAGGGCAGATTTTAATGAATTTTAAATGTATGTTTTTTGGAAAGCAAGAAATAAACCAAGTAAACCATAAAATATCCATTACAAATACAATACACCCATGTGGGTATGTTATGTTCAAACCATTTGTATCAATGGTTTGGAAGTGGAGGGGGTTAAATCACAAACCTACCTGCGACAAAGTGACTTGTTATACACTCCAGTACAGTACTGAATCTCTATTCTAATGTGTCGTCTTATTGACCTGTCATCACGATAAACATAAAATCAACCGTGCACAAACAATTTCAATACTTTCTCAGTAGCTAATGACACAGAATGTCCATTTCATCGTTGAATCCGTAATGATCAAAGCGTAAAAATCGCCATCAGAATGTATGCAGATTCCCGTGGATGGGAAGTGCTGGCGGAATTAGCACCTTGAAATCCCGATGACAATTAGATTGTGATCATGCCTTTGATTTCGCTCTTTCGCCGTGGCAGAGTGGAATTAAAGGGACGTCCGATGGGGCTTATAGGTGTATCTGCATAAACCCCGCGTGCTGTACTCATGATGTCTGATTGATAGATGTAGGAAGATGATGGGTGTTCTACACTAATGTTCATTCCGGCTGTCGGAGAAGGGACTACGCCCGCCGCGCCGGCAAACTTGTAATTGATGATGTAGCAAATGCAAAACGTGTTTCGATGTTTCCGAACGCTGATCGAAGGAAAGTAGTCTTTGACAGGGATCACTTAGGGGTTGGAACTAAATGGGTTGATGGTGTAGTGTATGTTTGAAATACTATGAAATCAATGTCTTCGAATAATGAAATGTCGAATATTAAACTTATTTAAAACAAGGTATCTTTTGTGTATTGATTTCATAATGGAAATTCATAATTCATGTTTTTTACTAGGGGCAAACATGATAGACAAGTAGAGGATGGCACTTACAGATATGAACGTGTATTATCTTTTTCTTAAGTATTAAGTGTTCAGCTATAAAACCGGTCAAATAGTTAGCGATAAATGAAAGACTGGCAATTAATGATTGCCTGCACTGAATTCACTGTGGCGAATAGTCTTTTTCTCGAACTGTTCAATAGAGTAGACTAAGGTTATTGGAAGTAGACTACAAATCGGCTCATAAGGAAACGGAAGAGATGAAGCAACAGTTGATTATGTAGTATACTGAACGCTGGATGTCTGCAGCATCCAGGATAACCTATTTAAATGGTGCTTTTCACTCGACAAGCCAACCTGTTGCTTGGCGTTATGTTTATAGCGGGAAGAAATCAATAAGTTGTATTACTTGATAAATTCTTAGTTTCTTAGTAGTTAGACTCGTAGCAAAGTTTACTTTATAATCAATGGAAATTTTTTCAAACACATCGCTTGCGTTATCGCCATGATTGTGTATGATTTTTAATCATTTACAAAATTAGGTTCTCTATCTAATACATAGCTTAACTTCTGTTTTATGTATCAAATACTGGGTAATCGATTAACTACTCTTTAGGTTTGTAAAAAAATGTTCATATATTGACGGTCAATTAGAAACTTGACTTGTTTTGGCAAAGTAAAAAAATCTGGGCAACGAATTTAGAGGCAGGGACAATAACTGAACACAACCACACAGAAGTATAGTGAATATTCTGATCTTGACTACTTCATGATGAGCCACTGGGGAAAATTTTTAATATGAATTCCGACAACAACTTTTTCTATTCAAATTTTGTTTCTTTACATACATAAATGTTTAAAAACAAATTGAAATCAGATGAAAATAAGATACCTATTCCCCCTACATTAGTTTAACAATATGGGATGTGTCTGTGACAGCATACCTTCTATACCTAATGAATAGCCATAATTACCTATACAATCAGCTGGCACCGTTAATAACAGCTGACGCAAAGTAAAAAATGATGAGTCCGGTATTTCACAATAGCTGGGACAATTGATAAATTCTGAGCCAGCGGGCTCATAGTCCAATGCATACATCTTTAGACCTGCCGTGTTAATAGGTTAATTTGAACTGCCAACTCTTAAAATATTGTTCAAACTGCTAAACAACTTTTTTACCTGAAAATCTACTACAGTCCATAGTGGTAGTGGAAACGACATTCCCCTAAAATTTTCTCGAGGTCAATTAAATGTTGTAATCAGTCTCAACCGAACCATGCATTTTTATATTAAATTTTATTACGGATTGTTAGAGTTTAGGACTTTTTCTACTCTCACAGGATGAATTCAATATTTACAGTCCTCGTTCCATAAAAGTAAGAGTTTCTTAGTCACATTACAGAAACTGGTTATTACACAAAATAACGGTTCATCTTTATTTAATATATTATATTTTCATAAGGCCACCGAAATAAATAGTATATTTTGATTTAAATGTAAAACAGATTCCACTCAAAGAAAAAATCGTAAATTAAAAAGTTTTGCTTTAAAGAAAAGCTTTAGTTTATCAAACTAATAACCGATGCAAGTTTCAAACAACGCACCTTTAAACAAAAACAAGGTCGATGTTGACGTGTAATTGATCATAGAACTACTGTTGTATCAAATAATTAGCAACGACTCAGGGCGCAATTTAATAACAATTATGATCTTCCTTCAATATACTTCGGTTGATCGTACTTTTAGGGAAAACATTTTCACCGTTTACAAACATTTTTTATAATATTTTCACGCATTTTTAGTATAACAATGCCAAAAAATAATTAGTGGTATTTTTTCTCAAAACATTGAAACAGTTAAAAACATTTAGAGTATTAACCAAATTATAAACAAAAATTATTTTTAAGTGTCAGAGTTTATTTTATTTTAAAATAGTAAGCTTCTATAGTTGACATTGTAAATATGAAATTTAAAAACATGATCAAATCGCGTTGATTAACAGTAGGCATATAGTAGTATTATTTATATTATTGAACACAGTGAGAAATAAGCAGTCATTACCAGCTATTTAGCGCTGTAAGTGTTGTTGATGGTTAAACATTGTTCGGTTATGTTCGATTGTGCTTTTACAATTAACATTTCGTTGTTCGTTGTAGGTTTATATTGGGTTTTTTGTCTAAATCTACGCGATAATAAGCACAAACAAATGCTCGAAATTTAGTAAAAGCATAGTTTGGATGCCACTAAGTATTTAATACCAATTTTATTTTTGTTAGTGGGTGATTAAAGTGAACTGAATTTCTGTAAAACACATTTTAGTGTCAATTTACAATAACTAATAGGCAAACACAAGTTTATAAACGTATAAAAACTAATCAGGTAGATTTTTTTTTATATAATTAAAGTCAATGTTAAAACTATATCACGTCAAACTCTTTCCAACAACCTCGACCTTATTAAAATTGAGTTTGAATGGTAGGAAAGGATTTCACAGTTACATGAATATAATCACACCTATCATGTGAACATATACATGACTGTAAAAGAATGTTTTGCGATAAAAATGATCAGCCACACATAATCAGAACCGATGGAAGACTCTGATTTAAGCTCCAAGCGCAATTATAGTAGCAGTACGAGTACCCAAAGGCATTTTAAAACTTACTTAGATTAACTTATTTACTTTTCTACTTGTATTGTAAATTGACTGACAATACAGTTGGTTATCGACTACGCGGCGGATTCCTGATAGGTTCACATGGGAAGTGACCAGTCAGTCCACCTGAGCCCGAGCTATTAAGCAACCTCTTCAGCAACGTCAGCCAGGTGAGCTGATCATGTTACGCTCGTCAGCACTCTGCCTGCTGACCAATATGCTATTCCCTTTCACCCTGGCCTGCTATATAATATTTATACGTCATCATTCGTTTAACCGGTGGCCAAGTAAAAAAACGAATAAATGTTTTTTACTCGCACAACCGCCTTTATTATTAATGGCGCGCATGAGCGGCAGACCTCATCAATGTTGCAGGCCGACCAAACGTAGTCCGCACTTCATCAGTTCATTGTTCGGCAACTTTTTGTGTCCGGATTCCGGGCTTCGGTTCTCTGCTGCGCAAACTGTGAATAATTAAACGAAGTGTTATCGAACAGCATAATATTCACCTTTGAGAAAGGAAGTTTGTGAATGAATGAGCGGACATGAGGTGAAGTGTGGCCACACGTGGCTGGTTGTATGTGTAGACTCTGAGGTCTGAACCATCGTGCTTAACGATTTTGATATAGAGGAAAGACGATTAAGGAGATAATGAGTGTATTTCACCCTATAAGTACTGTTAATAATGGTTAACTCTATATTACATGTTATAGGGATTTTTTTTCTGACATCCGATAACATTTTTTAATGTTTTCATAAGTACTTTACCGTATTCAAATTAGCGTTGACAATAATTAGGAACAACTACTCCTAATGCATAACTAACTGTGTAATTGAGTTCGGTTGATCTATTTTATAACCCAAGCAATGAACTGAACAGCCTACACATCGCAGGTTGTAAGCACCAAATGAGGAAGTCTGCCTATATTATAAACTGTCGTCCACACATTTCCTTATTCCACAACAAATTTGACGCCCTCACTCCATGACTCAACGCTGGGCTGCTTCAGTCGCTACTTCTTGTGGCTAAACAGTTGTTGTTTTAGAAGTAAGATGGGCAAATACACTTTTTTTTCTTAGGAATAATAAACTATCCCAATTATTGTTATATTGAATATATATTATTATTTTTATTGTGAAGGTAAGATTTGAGGACAAAGGTTTTGCTGTATAAACGAGGATGAATATTGGTGATGGATATATGTCATTACATTTAGAGTGTGGTTAAAAAGTGATGAAATAGTGACATTTTCATAAAAAAAGTAGTTTATTTTCAGCAATATTTAACCCTACCCTATCAAACGTCCAACTCTTTAGTTGCATTATCATTTGAATTCCCGGTTATATAGTTTCCGTGATTGTAAAATTATATATTATTCATACTTTTGCTGGAAAGTCTTTGTTCACGAATCCAGCGTAGTAGAGGATGCAGATTACAGTAAAAACCCATCACAGAAACTTTCAACTTTGGTTTTCAGCGTCGGCCACACCACAAAAACAGCTTTTCCAGCAAACCCTACGGATACGCCCTGCTTCCCTTTATCCATCGTCATTATCACACTTCAATGGTCCAAAGGACCACCAAAAACTAGAGAGAATAACGAAATTGGCTAGACCAGAATTAGCTCATTCGAGAAGAGTAGCACTAAACAAAGCACTCATTACTCCGAAGCGTACAAAGAACTCTTCTCGCAGAACTATGTTACGCGAAACCCACGACGAGGGGACGCGTACCCACAAACCAACAAAGAAATTTTGGTATTAAAAGGGGAACGAGATGAAAGCGTCGTCATACTCAACCAAAATGAGGTCTGGAAAGAAGCGAGAAGTGCACGTATCAGAAGACTTTGTTTTATTACACAACGTATATGACTTGCGTATGATTAAGTGGATTTGGTTTCATTGGGGACCATTTAGCTCTTAGAGAAACTGTATGTGGTAGAAGATGGTAACATACTGTACAAAGAGTGGCAAGATGGGTTCTGTTCTTAATGTGGGTTCTGAAAGCGTGGCAAGGTGGTTCAGAACATAGGCCTACTGCATTAAGCTGAGGCTCAACTATCTGGAAAACAAAATACACCCGCCACGGCAAACCTGCAAAGTGAATAAGTGAATTTCAATTAGTCTGATTGGATATTTGCTAAAATATTTCCATTTAACACCCCGTTCCTATAACCCGATCTTGATGGTTCGCGAACTCTATCAACTTCATCCAACTCTACACATTCATGCCAAATTCCAAAAAAATTGGACCAAAATGCTCGCAAACCTTATATCGAAAGACGTTTGGTATAGTAACGCTTTCTGTGGAAACATATTATGAAAAACTAAGTTCTTTCTCAATAGCAATGTTCAGGTTTAATATCATTTGTGAAGATGGCACGAATTATGATTTTTTAATATTCTACATATTTTATTGTGAATCTGCTGTTAATATTATGTTTTATTAAATTTATTTAGTTTCATTTGTTAATAAGATTAGGCAAATAAAATATTATTGCACAGCAACAATAAAAATTTATGAAATACATCTGTATTAGCTAACAATTCGGTTTGTATGTATATGATTCATTATATTGTACTATCCTAAACATATAAACAGGAATATACACTTTTAACTTAAGTTTTCAAACTATATTGGTTTGTAAATAGAGGCATTATTTTATAGAGAAGGAGAGTAAGTTCGGACAATTATGTTTATCCTAGACCAAACTACAAAATAATACTAGACGTAATTTTCGAGAAAGAAATAAGATTAATTAAACTCTACAATTTATTGATAATAAATTTACAATCATTTGTGTCATGCTTATATAACAAGTGCGCACAGTCGGCAGTATCAATAAACTAACCATAAAACACTTGGGTCTTGCGTCACCTGAAGATGTTTAAAAATAACATAATTCAAATGGTTTATAATATTTGCGCAGTGAAATCTTTGAAATAGATAACAATATATACATTATGATACTATAAATGACGAAACCAGGAAAATTAAGTCATCTCCTTGATAAGATAGGAATACTGAAGAAAAAGACGAGTAATGCAGTATTGCATAACACCTTTGGCATAAAAAGACGCCCGATTCTATTGATTACTCACCACTTTACGTATGTTGTACCTAACCTTAACAGTTTTGTTATGTATGTTAACATTGTAACATATCATAGTGGATTTAAATTATGTTGATATTTTTCAATACCATTTTAATGAAACATTGGGTAGATTAGTTTTGTCAAATAAGTAGTGTTATGTGTCGGAAGTCTTAAGTGTTGTGCAATACTCAAATGAAATAACTTTTAGGGACATTTATACAGAAATACAGTTATCTTGTAACCGAATCTTTGATTTTTGCTCTACATTGCTACTATTGTATAATTTACATTGATACAGGGTCAAAGTGTCACTTATTATCCCTGAATACTAGTGAAGGATAGTTGTAGAACGAAAGATAAGCCGCGTTCGGCTTTGTCACAATGATCAGCTGTTTCTTAAGCTAATTCATGTGTATAGGATACATGATCGTTATATATTATCGTAACAATAATCAAAGCCAGCTTGATCCACTTTTTACTCGTCATTAAGATACTGATATTTCACCTAATTTCTTTACTCACTTAACTATTACCATAGTTACATGTGACAATTACTTTCAAGAAAATAAAACCTGCAATGGAAAAAAATTCTATCCAAACAAGACCAAAAACATACCATACAAAATAACGACACATACAAACAATATAGCTCTCGCGACATTACATACCAAAGCCAGATTAAAAGCAATACGTGGTGGAAAACAAAAACCGACCGTTGGAATGTGAAGCGCCCACTTGAAACAGTTGACAAATAGTACGTAGCCGGTAAACCCAGCTGATCAACGATTACTATTCAATTTTTTCGAGCTTCGGTTTATTGGATTTAGAGAATAAAAGTGACATAAGCTATATAATCCCGGGAGCTCATATTAAACGCTGACAATCCCGGTGTCGCATTCACTTTCGTTTCAGACTCAACCAGAGTGGCAAAGCCAAGTTTATGTTCCTGTAAAGTCGAGTAGTTAACATCAATGAGTGTTAAATACCAAATACGCTTTATTTCGTAAAAAAAAACATTTAGAAAGAAGAGGCCTATAGTTCTTTTAAATGTATTTAAACCAATAGTGATGCAAACACTGCAATGGAAATCCCCGGCAAGCTGTTGCATTCTAGAATAAAGATTAGTTTCTATGTCCATTTAACTCATAACTGAATCAATTTCTCCTTCTTTCAAATATTAATCTTAATTGATTATATATAAACGATAACCGTGCACTGACAATTAATTACAAAGTTTGATTACAACTATCACAACTTACAATATGAATATTATATGGAATTTGATTTTATTCAACTAATTGTCATGAAACAATGTACGGTATACATAATTTGTAAGTACTGTACCGAGTAGACTTTTCTTAACAATTCGTTCTTCTACCAAGCCATAGGAGACACTTCCTGAAAAATATTGGTTTTCACTGCTATCAAAGCTTTGAAAACTAATTCCTGCCCTGTTCCTAGCCATGTGGCCACATCGCTAAATTAATAAACATCATTCGATACATATTCAAACTAGCCTAAACGACGTGACCGCCGATATGCAGGGTTTGATGCTTTAATGGACTAGTAGTATTTGCATCCACAGTCAAACTGGTACGGTTCACATGACGATGAAAACGTAATGTATAACTGTCGTATTTACAATTTTCGAATAATTCATTGCTCTATATTTCGTATCCAGTATTTATGCGAGGCCTTACGGTTAGATTTTAGCTCTAAAAAGGTGGATGGAAATGTAGTTAAATATTTTGAAAAGTATAATTATTTGTCTTAAATTTGTTGTAAACGAAATTATCTCTGAAAACTGTTAGTGTAAACGACTTTGAGGCACACATAGGCCGTACCTATTAAATTCTCCTTCGCACAAACTATGCATTTGATCTACTCAGTTTGAATCTTGAATTATATTGTATAAAGTGACAAATGCCTCGTTTATCCGCGAAGGATGGCGATGTTTATGGAAATGGCGGGAAAGTGGGGAACCGAAGGCGTCGAATGATTGGATAATTGGCGTAGAACAAAGAGTAAACGAGACAAAGAGTTGTCGCACACAGAGTAATCGCCGGATGTCACAGAGTAAATAAATGTAGCGGCCGCCGCAATTATAATTGTTCCGTGTTAAACTTGAAACAGCTTACTTACTCTGTGCCAAAGGCTAGGCGGGATTTATTGTATTTTATCGTACAGTGTGATGAAGATTTCATTCGGTTTTTGTATTCACACGAAATTGGTTGAGTCATTGTTTAAAATTGTTGAAAAAGGATGGATTTTTTCTCTCTAACATAATTAATATATGATCCATTTGTGGTTTTGCATAACATGTGTGGAACGTTTATATGTAGTCAGAAACTTAACGAACGGCATCTCAATATGTTTAAAACACTGGATTGACGATTACTAGATCTAATTTATTATTGGCGTTGCGTCAATTATGGAGGTAAAACATAAGTAGAGAAAACAGCAAATTAGGAATTACAACATTGGCCTATGCCATTTTACTTTTGTAAACTGTAAACAAGTTGGTTTTTTTTATATGTGAGTTGTATAACAGCTCAGTGTCTTTATTCTATGACTCAGTACACAATATGCTGTGCGACTAGACGGGTTTTAAAGCTAGAGCGTTTTCACCGTCCACGAGGCGCTTTGAGAGCGAGAGAGAGCGTGAAGGGGTCGGTTTTTGTTGTTCTAAATAACAATTAAACAAGTGTGGCTGATTGGCGACCACCTGCTCCCCTCCTAGTTCCGCATCGAAATTGTCGAACGATTAAAAATAACGTCTGCTCCATTGAAATGCAGACCGTTCCGTACGTTGAAGGTGTTTTGATTAATTACTTCCTGTCGGATGTTCCAGTTATTCGTACCAATTTGGTTTCGATTGCTTCAATTTTAAAGTCAGTTTGGGAAATTGGAGGAAAGTTGGATCTACTTTTGACTGTCATGTAAATAATTTTTGTCTAGATTTACCTTAAGTGGATAGTTATTGTTGTTACAGTGTTTGGTTGTTTGGCAAATCAAAACTAATTTGGTCTTAAGACAATTAAGATTGTGGGTATGCAATTGTTAAACACACCCTGTTTCGTGTTCAGTTTTCCGGACGATAAACGATATAAATACATATCTCTTGAATTCAATTTAGTGAATTAAAAACTCTGCAAAGAATATGCAACTCGTGTAAACAACTCGTACAAACACACGTTATTTATCCAAAGTCGGCCGTTTACTGTGACAACAGGCCGACGTTTCGCCTAATGGAAGTGCGAAGTCATCGCGCACCTGGCAACAGAAAACACGGCTCTGCATCTATCTGTTGTTGCGTTCGATAGCGTAGTGGAGTAGATTAGCCTGTAGTCCTGTGTTGCCGTTCTGCCGTTCTGTTTGCGCACCGCGTCTTGGAGTTAAAAACCGACCGCAGATCAATAGTCCCGGGGGAAGCGGGCGCCGATAATTAGAGATGTATGTAATGATGGATGCATATGGAACAATGCCCGGCTGAGCCAACACTTGGAATGATTGTCGTATCGGATTTGCCGAGCTTGCCGTGGCATCAATACGGACAATGCTCTCTCTCTTTCGCCCTCTCGTTCTCTCTGGCGTTGGGTTGTTTGGTGTCGCCCGCACAACTCGGGGGTGGTAAGTGGTAACTGGTTACGTCTACGTTTTTACACCTTCACTACTTTCCTGGTTGAGGAAGGTTTTGTGAATGATTTCTGTTGGTTTCTGTTGTATCGGTGGTATTGACGTTTGCGTTTTATCGGTTTAGTATATTTTTCAATCTTGTTAAAGAATATGTACTGCACATTAATATTGTATGTACAGTACTTGAATTTAAATTTTAATTTAAAGTTTGTTTTAAATTTGTATGAGTGACTTTTTGGGCATCGGTGTCTTTTTCCGTCTGCTTTTTATGGTTAATTATATTTAGATTTTTTCTTTTAGAATATTTACTTATAATATGTATGTGATTGTAATCATACAAATTTATGCATTATATTCAAAGCTCGTCTAAAAAATATTGAAAAATATTTCTTTTTTGTCAGTTTGATTAAGTTGGTTAAGATAATAACTGTACGATTATCCTTGTTTTGTATACTTTTATGTTTAATACAAGTTTATCGTTTAATGTACCCTTTTAGTATGTAGGGTTTAAATTGTTATATATTTCTAAAGCAAATTCCTTATTAAAATAACATCGTATTAGCACTGGTTTTATCCAACCTTATATAAAAAATGTTCCTTTCCATACTTAAGTAAACATTTTAATATGTTTCGCTTTTACTCTGATTAGTAAAAATCTTCTCTGTGTTGACTCTTGAAAGTCACGCAATTTAAAAACTTAATTAAAATATATACTCAATTTTAAATTTAATTAAAATATATACCTACTGCAAAGACAAATTAGTTTTGAAATAATACCCTGCACGATTACATATTAAAACAACTTTTCCCTGTAAATTATCCAAACAATTAATGTTATGTTGTTTTAACGCTGTTATCTTATCTGAATAAATCAACCGTAATGATTTGCACTTGTATGACTCGGCTTGGAGAGGAAGTCGGGGTCATCAATAGGTGAACAATACAGAGTGGAAGCCCGTCTGAATCATGCATGGCCTTGTAACTTTATACATATGTTAACAAGAGGCCCGGCGTGTGTGTGCGCGTGTGTGTGTGCACCATGTTTAATTAATGTATAATGTCGTTAGGAGAGAATCGATATGAGCCCGGCTCCAGTGCGAGTACAGCGATAGTTTGTTCCATGCATAATTTAACAAGAACATGCAACGCCGCGATTGGTTGATTGTATACAACAATATATATGTACCCCCTTCCAACACCCCGTCAAATTGCACCGTAAATTACTACCATTCCACGTTCGTATAAGTCGGTAGCGAAGATATTTTGGATGTATCTCCCTCCGAACTTCCTCTCGGTTATATTTAATATTTGATAGTTAAGTTTTTTACTTCAAAATGTTTACGACGTTTTGGTTTCGTTTCTTAAATACTTGTTTAATTTTTTTACGACGCAAATTTTTTTAATTTATTTTTAGGGAGGTTTTTTTATGTAGTTTTCGTAATAGGCCTATTATACGTTAATTTTACGTGAAATAATTTGTTTTTCTTATATTTGTGTAAAACATCTTGCAACAAAGGCAAATAATTATTCTTTTCTCTTACAACATAGGAAATAAAAAAATATTCCATGCTGAATTCAAGGAAGTTGATAAATATACGTTGATATATAAGTTCCTAACACGCTGTCTAGAAAATAACTGGACTACTTGGATCTTAAATTTCGTGCTGTAAACGATACATTTGGCTTGTCAACATAGGTAGGGAAAAAATCAAATAGTAATTTAAATATCTGTCAACACAAAAATTAAACATGTTTTTAGTAAACTGCGAGCAAGTTGAGAATATATAGTATTTCATTGTTTAACATGCTGTAGTTTTTTTTACAGAATAAAACTTGATTTTTTTAAGGATTTCAAAGAAAGGTTTCAAAACCTTTCTTTTCAAAATTTGAATAGTTTGTTCATATACAAGGAAACAAGAAAGATAAATAGTTGTCCAAATTACCATAAACAAAGAAAATATTAAATGTGGGCAGTTAGTTTCCAAACTCTACAGCCTATGTTAGACAATAAGATAGGACCAGCGTTCAGTGTGTATATAGTGTGGGGAAGTGGTGCTACATAGTGTTGGTTTATATTATAGTGTAATGGGTTCTACATAAACTTGTGTTTATCTAATTAGCCCAGCTGGCAATAGCTTCTGCCTTATAGCCGGGAGTAACGCGAACATACGTTTACATACCTTGCAGCTTGTAGTAGCGTACCGTCTGGTATGTAGCAGTGAAGAATACAATACAGGGTGTTTCATTACTTTACATATTTTTTTTCAATTTCAAATACATAGATGGTTTTTAGTGTATTTTTATGTACCACGATACTATTTAACCTACCATTCAACACCCACGTCCATCATAAAAACTAGTGACGCGGTGTAGTGATTTTAATTTGAGTAGATTTTCGTTGAAAATACATGATTTATGTATTAAGATGAGCTTAGCTCTGGTGTTGTAATTTCGTAGGTTTTTTTAAACCCGAAAGGGAAAATCAGGGTTCTTGAAGATCCCTTTTGGAAAGTGTTGAGTCCATAATGTGTGCCACAAGTTCCGGACAAGCAATGTAAGTTTCCCTACAGGTTCTTCTCAAACAATATAAACGTTAAATTTAGCCTACCTTAATATAATTTAGTCCTACAGTTTGAACGAAAGTTTTAGGCTCTAAATAATAAATTAATAGCCATAAATATTTTAAAAATCTCTTGATTTACTAGCGCTCCTTAGTTACCAACTGATTTTTAGGAAACTCAAACTAAAGCTATAAAAGTAAAAGAAAAAGCTCACGTTACCTAACCACAAACACAATATTAAAATCCGACAATATAATTGATTTAGTTTGAATTACTTTTATGTTATACTTTAGGATTTTAGCGATTTAGTCTTGGAGGCGCATTCATCCAATTAATTGCATACTGTTTTAAATCTTAGTTTTGATTGACTCAACTAACAATGTTGAATTCAATTTCACCGCATAACACTTACCAAGAGGTAGAGTATGAAACCAATCGTATGTTTTCCGGATTTCGGAGGGAATTTTCGTTTCGACAACAATGTACTATAGTTTGCACCTTATCGTTGTATTCAGTTTTAGCAGGATATGCAATGCTCTTTGTGTAGGCCGCAACGCCGAACTAGTATTTGTCGGACCGTTTCAGATATAATTCGCTATTTCAACTAATTACTAGCGCATTAATAATACATTTAATTTCCATTCGGTCGCTTATAAAATTTATGCCCAAACCAAATAGTGATAATTGCATATTATATTTAACACCAGCCTGACGCCGGTCGTTCTATTGACTTAGTGCATGTTTGAATTGTTACATTTTCACCTATGTATGCTGTTATTGTTGTTTGTATTGAATTAATATCGCAGATTGGTAATTTATAATTTTATGCGGTGTTTGTTGTGTGTTTAAAGTTGACGCTTGGAAATCGTTAACACAAAATGGTTGGAGCATTTAGCAACTAACAATGTGGATTTCTCGATGAGAATTTCTTTTAAAGTGGTTATTCTGGTTTTGGGGGAATAATTATTGTAACAATATAGCGTTATTTGAGTACTCCTTAGTTATAAAAACTGTTTCGGTCTATACAATTTTAGACGATTAATCATGCTAGATGCTGATACAAAAAATTAAAGAATGAATCGTTTATAGGCTTTATAGGCTACTACTCAATATTTCCACATAACACAAATTTCGACAAAACACATGTATAAAAAAAATAGCCTATGATTATAACACAATTAATTGTGATCCATACATTGAAGAACAAAACCCTAAAACCACTAACACCAGACACAAAATACTCTATAACCTAATAGTGGAATCAGCAACCCTAAAAAAAATTCCCCAATTCTAAAAAAGATTATATTATTATTCGTGCCATGTTTTTTGTAATTTTGGGTTGGTAGAACTGATAGATTTGTTTACTCAATGGAAACAGTATCAAAATCTCAAGTTGTCTGTATGAATACCGTTTCGCAAAGATTCATTTGTTTACCGACCAAGTTGAATCCAAGTAGTTGGCAGTGATGCGCTCTGAAAGGTAATCCAACTTGTGCGATTTACGTATAGAGCTGCCGGACGTCTCCACGATTATACAGACGTCGCGAACCGAGCGGAAGGAATTACCGGAGTTTGTAAACACAAACACGTTTATTAAGTTACGTGTTGTTGCCGTAAAATAATGTGAATCGCGCGTAAAGTTGCGCCGTAAACGTCAGTGCGATGACAGAGCGACCAACTTGCGAGGGCGCATTAGAAATTCAAATAAATCTTATTTGTTTGTCGCCCCAGCCCCGGGTATTGAGTCTAACGCGTTCAACTCTAAACTCTGACTACCTGGACTGGAGTAATGGCTTCAATATCTGACAATGGCTGTTGTTTGTTTCTGGAATTTCTCACTTGTTAATTGTTAAAGTGTGAGGGGTAAAGTGTGAGGTTGTGAATGGTCTTGGGTGCGTTGTTCAATGTTCGAGTTGTGAATGTGGCTTTTTGGACTTCGATTGCGTTAGTTGTGGAGTATTTTTATTTTTATCTTTCGTATTTGTATGTTGATTAGTGTTTATGCTACGGGCTTTGTTCGGTGTGGCTTGGCCTGATAACCAGAAATTTAAAAAATTAAGTGCTTTTTTGTCGTAATTATTTGCACTTTTGAAAAATCTTCAGTCAAACAATTCTTAATTAAGGAACCTCGTCGTTGTAAAAAAGCGTATGGTGAATACAATTTGTTCATAGGAAATGCTTAAATGTTCTATTTTAAACTACAGAAAATATAATTTCTTGAAATTAGCAACAATACAGCGGAAGGATTTCTGAAGATAAACGTTGTAATATAGATCATTTCCTTTAAGAAATGTTGAAACAATTAGAATGCTGTGTTCTTTCGCTCTTACAAAACACCCGTACAAATAAATATATGTCAAACAATAAATTTAAAATACCTAAATACTAGATGTCTTGGAAATATAATAACTAAGTCTACTTTTGTCCTTGGAAAAGTTATTTAGTAACTTCTTTATCAGTATTGTACTTGTTATTAAATTTACGGAAAGTAAATAATAATACAACTAATAACTTTTAAAATATATTTACACTTACAGTGTTGACTCACAAGACTATACAATAAAAGCTGGCAAGTGGTGATCGATTTAGATCGGACACTCCAATCATCATCAGACCCAATAAGGCGAATGGGTATTTATTATCTTATAAGTATTTACTGTATTCTGAGTCAAAATTATAAGTGTACATATACAGGGTGAGTTTCTACTGACGCCCATAACTTCGCCAGAGGATTCTACTGATCAAAATGAACAAAAAAGTTTATATAAACCCTAGTCCGATTCCGAACCGTTTGGTCGTAATTGAGAATTTTGTGTTTTTTTAAAAATATTGGACTTTCTGTCACTATTTACTTTATAAAAATAAAACCAATTACTCTAGCGATTTATATCAAAAATAATTCGAAAGGGCATTAAATTTGCTACAAAACCAAGGTTACATGAAAAAATATTTCATTACATACATCGGTTCCTAGCCGAATTAAAGTAAAAAATATCGTATAATAGTTATTTTGTTTAAGTTTTAAGACCCCTTTTTCTTACTTTTTCTGGTGCCACGCAATGTCCAACTAGATGAAAAACTTCCTCATTTTATAAGCTTTAAATTGATATGCAATTTTAAATTGTTATTGGTAGAATTGACAGAAAAACTACCATCAAACTAAAGTAAAACACGGTTTACCAATTTGGTTTTAGCAAGGTAACAAAACTACTAATATTAAACTCACTGATTTACACATGTCTTGGTTCAAATCGTACTGGTTCAAATCAGCTGATTCAATTGTTATGATTTGTAAACAAGTCTAAATTAATTATAGTAAATAACGTTATTTGGTTTCCTAGTCAGATTAAAACGCTTGTTTGTTATTTTTCACGTTATGGATCCTTTCACAAGTTCAGAATATGCTGATATGCATTATGTTTATGGTTTTTGTTCTGGAAATGCGTCCGAAAGTGTTCGCGAGTACATTCGACGCTTTCCAGACAGGAGGATTCCTGATCGAAAAACATTTATTCGCGTCCACCAGTGTTTGCGTGAAAATGGAAAGTTTCCCACCAACGGCCGCTTAGTTGGAAACTTTATGCAAGATGTCGGATTGGAAGAGGCTGTCTTAGAACGGGTAAGTGAAGATCCAAGGATAAGTACGAGGACATTAGCCCGTGAGTTTGGAATATCTCAAACATTTGTGTCAAAACTATTACGAAAAGAGGGGTTGCACCCATTTCATTTCACGCGCGTCCAGAAACTCGAGCCGAGAGATCCACCTCAGAGGCTCCAGTTTTGTCAGTGGATCCGGCAACATGACCACAGGGATTTCCTGAAAACAATTTTATGGACTGATGAATGTACGTTTACGAGAGATGGAGTCTTCAATTTCCATAATGAGCATCACTATGCTGACGATAATCCGCACCTCGTTCGTGAATCTAGGAGTCAGTCACGATTCAAGGTAAATGTGTGGGCTGGACTGATAGGAAATCGAGTGATTGGACCATATCTTGACCTTCCTCCAACACTGAATGGAGTTGACTACTTACAAATCCTAACTGAAATCTTACCAGAACTCCTGGAGGGCATTCCATTGAATTTGCGAGATCGCATTGTGTACCAAGCTGATGGCGCACCCCCGCACTTCAATCTCAATGTACGTGACTATTTAAACCCGCTTGTGGATAGGAAGAGGTGGAACCGTTGCCTGGCCTCCACGGTCACCAGACCTCAATCCATTGGATTATTACTTTTGGGGGTATCTTAAACAAGAAGTTTATCGGACGCCAGTGGAATCAGCTGAAGAAGTGAGAAACCGAATTGTCACAGCTACTGCACGACTACGCAATACGGTAAACTTGAATGCTACTGTTAGAGAGTTGAGACGTGTCCGCATCTGCATCAGACAAAATGGTGGTCATTTCGAAAACTTGCTTAAGTAGCAATCAACATTGATTGTCTATTCTGAACGCTTGTAATTAATTTGTTAATGCCATTGAGTTACTGTATGAAAATGTTGTGTTCATTTGCCTCGCATTATTAAAATAAGAAAACCCTTACTCGTAAACCTGGTTTTTATTTAGTTTCATAGTAGTTTTGTTCATAGTAGACTTGTTTACAAATCATAACAATTGAATCAGCTGATTTGAACCAGTACGATTTGAACCAAGACATGTGTAAATCAGTGAGTTTAATATTAGTAGTTTTGTTACCTTGCTAAAACCAAATTGGTAAACCGTGTTTTACTTTAGTTTGATGGTAGTTTTTCTGTCAATTCTACCAACAACAATTTAAAATTGCATATCAATTTAAAGCTTATTAAATGAGGAAGTTTTTCATCCAGTTGGACATTGCGTGGCAGCAGAATAAGGTAAGAAAAGTGGGTCTTAAAACTTAAACAAAATAACTATTATACGATATTTTTTAATTTAATTCGGCTAGGAACCGATGTATGTAATGAAATATTTTTTCATGTAACCTTGGTTTTGTAGCAAATTTAATGCCCTTTCGAATTATTTTTGATATAAATCGCTAGAGTAATTGGTTTTATTTTTATAAAGTAAATAGTGACAGAAAGTCCAATATTTTTAGAAAACACAAAATTCTCAATTACGACCAAACGGTTCGGAATCGGACTAGGGTTTATATAAACTTTTTTGTTCATTTTGATCAGTAGAATCCCCTGGCGAAGTTATGGGCGTCAGTAGAAACTCACCCTGTATATTTCAAGTATTCTTATAAGTTCTTTTAATTAATTTCCGTAAACATGTAATGGCAATTTCCATAGCTTACTTTTTACTTTACAACCTACCATAACGAGTTGTTTTATACATTGGCCTACATATAATGCGCAACAATGCAGTTGTCTTTGACACACGTTTGAGGTCTGTGTCGGAATGTGTCTGTGTGTCTTGTAGGCATCCGTCTCTGCTGCGACGCAAGGAATCTCTCATTTGTATTATATTGTTGCGCCGTTTGTGTCGTTAACTGCCTCCACGTTAAACGTGTTCCAGTTAACACAACTGTAAAACAAAAGTTACGTAAATGAATACATAGTAAAATGTGTCTAGGATTTTGTAGTTTTTAGAAATAGAATCTTTCAAAACGACTTGTGCATAATTTTGCTGTTCGAAATGTTTCCAAATAAACGGAATCGGAGTTATTTTTACACTTATTTACGTCCCGATAATATTGTGATCAATTTTATTTGGTCACATAGCTGAAAAATAAAAGAGATTTTTTTAAACCAAGTTGTGCAAATGAATTTTGTTTCTGTTATTAATGGTTGGTAACTGTGCTTTCTACAGATTTGAAAACACGTATCATTGTACGCATGTTTAAAGTATTACTATGCGTTCTTTTATTTACTTTCCGTAAAAATGTAATGATGATTTTCATAGCTTATTTTTTACTTTGCAACATTCTATAATGGGGCATCCCCACCCCATTGCGAATACGGGTAATGATTTTTTTACATGATATTTGTCGATTAGTTAACACAAAATTACGTTTAATTATATTTTACCAAAACTAAATGTCGCGCAATCTACTGTATTTAGGTTCGACATGAAACCAATAATTTTATTTTACTCAATTCTACGAATCTGTACATTTACGTCAACACATTTACCTATTCAGCAGCCTATACCAAAAGACAACCCACTATTCAGAACGCTCTAACCACTCAAACAATTGTGATTAATTACTCATTGTGATTGTCGAAGAATGCGGTATCTTGCAGGAATGTCCACACAGCGCACTCTGCAGGGTGGAGATACCGCACAACAAACAGCTGATTATGACGACCCGGCCGATGCATTATTGCTGTTGTTGTTGCAATCGTCGCTATTGACTCATTATAGTGGTGAATAATAGTTGAGTGCATCGCTGCAATTAGAGCTAGGCGGGTATGCATGGCCAATCAGCCCCCCTCGCCGGCGGCCGGGCGAAAAATCGTTCATTACGTATTTACAGTTTTTGCGGCACGGCCACAAATATGATGACACCTCGTAATCGCTTTTATAATCGGCTAAACAAGCCAATTGGTCTGTGGTAGTTTTAATGGGTCTTTCCACTATTGGAAGTGACTTTGTGGCGTTTCGGAAAACTTTTTTGGGGTTTTCTTGTTGGTTTTTATATCTCAGGGTACTTCTCTCGATTTGTATCTAGTGTATTTTATATGGTGATTTTTTTATTTGCAATTTAATTTGTTAAAATTTCAACTCGATACAATACTATACAACTGCAGTTAATGTAATTTTCACTTGTAATATTTTAAATGTTGGCAATTCTTCCAACTATACAGATAAGATACATGCAATATTCATACATAAATTTCAGTTTTGAACAATTTGGTATTTTAACGATCTCTGTACATATAGCTTAAATGCATCAAACTGTTATTGAAATCATTCTTCAATAACACATTCTTGTGTTAGCTTATGTTTTTGTAGCTTTGTTCGTGCTATTAAATTTACGGAAAGTAAATTGAAAATTCTTTTAATTACACATAAATAGTAGTGTAGTACAGTAGGCTAATGTAAGGTGCTATTATCAGTGGCAAAATTGGTCAAAATCTCTAACAACCCTCTTGATAGGTTAAATACGACAATTTTGAAGACTACGCCCAACAGACATTGCTATATACATATATATATACATAATCAAACCTACAATAGAACAGGCTAAGATTTTCCTCAATCAGTAACTTTGTGTAACTATACATAATATCTTCGTTTACAATTATAAGTGGATTCTGTTGCCTTCCTGGTTGATATTGTTTTAATGCTTGTCTATCTTTTCACAGGTAAGTAGCAGTTTTCACACTACAGTAAATGTAAGTGTTAGTTGTCCTCCATCTGCATAATGTTTTAGAGTAGTCATAAACAGAAATACTGACAGATAGTTCGTTGATGGTGTAATAGTGGTGTGTTAAGAGTTCATTGATACAAGATCGTGTTAGATCGCTGGTTATGTACTTTTCAATTTTAACATTTAATTTTACATGATATTCTAGATTTTTTGTTGTTGCCATTTTATAAAGTTAATTGTTTTGAGAATGTGCTTGAGAAAATATGTATAGATGGCTTGGATGTATTTAAATTCTTTACTTGGCAGTCATTATGTTGTACCTTTCCCATGTTAAAGTTGTAGCCAGGATTTTAATAAAATTTGTCCTAGTTGATGTGAGCCACCTATAGATTGCGCTGATCTAAATTACTGATTTCTGCCGATTACACGATGGTTTTTACCAAGTCAAACTGATGTAATGACTTATTATGAACTATAGCAACTGTTGTGACCCAGCAACTATGTCAGTAACAAAAAAATATGGTACAAAATAGAGTTTTATACACTAGCTCAATCTGTGACTGGCTCACACAACTACATTTTTTTTTGTAAAAAAATTGGCGACGGCTGATCCATATAGATGGGATGTTGTACTCATACTAAGTGGTAATTACAAATTATCTTACTTTTGCATATGATTCTACCAAGTAACAATCTTGATTTAAAATTGAGGGTCTATTGATTTTATGAAAATTCCAAAATCTAAGTCTTGTAATACTAAAATTAAACACGGCATGTTTGCGATTTTAATCACTAAATATTCAATATAATATTAGTAAGATTATATATGTACTCTTTTAAGTTACCAGTAAAGATAAAAACTATTCTCAACCGTGAATGTAATATGATAGCCAGCATAGGTTTAAATACGCAATTTAACAAATATATATTATAAAATGTCGTGACGGTTCTTGGAAAATTAATAAGTTTAGAAGCGTTTCGTGTTCGGACGTTGTTGTACATTGTGCGGCCTTTTAGTCGGCAATAAATAAAGAGTGTTCTTAATGAATTAACGCGGTACATTATATTAATGAACCCGCGCAATATACATACAACCAGCACGCCAGCCTTACAGTCAGAAACAACCTTAATGACTCTTACATATTTTAACAACGTTACTTTTTAATATCGAAATCGATTCCTGCAAACATTCTTCCTTGTGGTTAATACAACCTGATTAGTTGTATTGTATTTAGATATGTTAAAATGCTTGAATATTTTTATGTCGCATCTGCTCTTCTGTTATTGAAGTAGCTTTTACAGTGTTGCCATTATTTTACGCGAACTTATACAGTAAACCGTAAAATCATTTTTCTACACCACACTATTACAAGAGAAAGATAAATTTAGAATTTTCGTTTCAAGCTGGTATCGTGGTTAATAGCTATTTACATTACATGTGTAGTAAGAGCGTTTTTACATCACGCAGGTGAATGTTACAACGAGCGAAGGCGAGTTGCATAATTCACCGAAGTGATGTAAACACGCTCTTGCGTAACGTGTAACGTACAAGATTTTACCTGACCCGACAATATTCAGGAGGTTACGAACAATATTTTTCATTATCCATTTCAATCATCTTGTAACAGTGACGTTCATTTACAAACAAAAGCTAGGTTACGAAAATTCTTCAAAGCATAACAATAAAATTCAAGCGCACAGCTAATTTATAGCGTTGAACGTAGTTGGCTCCATAGAGGTATATTTTTTAAGTTAAGCACTCAATGTTATTTAAATGGGTTTCATCACCTCACCGAGTGAGTTTTTTCAACTTTACATCACTCGAGAAGTAAAGAAGTTGTATACATCACGCTTGGGATAGGGAAGTTTAACATGGCGGGTTAGGTAAAATGCGTTTATAGAATTTCAACCCATTAAACTGGCGCAAAACAGCCTACACAAGTCAACCAGCTGAACAAAACTAACAATTCAAAAATCGTGATGTTTGCACAATCTTGATTCCACCTTCCTCAGATATCCCACACTCTACAGTAAATTATCAAACTTATTCTGCAAACCACATTAAAATTTGTACTTTCGGACTCATTTCTGTAAATTAAAGTTATACTTAATACATGAATACGTTTCTTTCAGTGTATAATAATTTTTAGACTGATTTAGCATGAAGCCCATGACAGTTGTATACATCCAAGCGTATGCGAGACATCGCTAGAGGTTACAAATCGTTGAGTTCCCCAAACGCTCTTTGATTCCATACAACTCAATCAGGGAAACACAGTTGGACGGCTGGAACGTCATTTCACTAGGTTTGATCTAATCTGACCCCCGAAGCGGCACATCATGTGACCGCTCGCTGGCAACCATGTTTGCGGCAAGTGGATTGCGCGGCGTCGCGGGGGCCGACCGGAAATAAAATCTCTTGATAGAAAACGGCCGCCATGACACACACCTCGAATATATAGGATAAACTGGAAACTGATCGAATCACTGACTGGGGAACTCCCCTCGACTTGGGCCAATGGCGTCGCTGCAGGTCGTCTCCGACCAGTCGCGCTGCGTGGTGCAAATTGCCACGAAATGATACGGAAATGAAATCTGCGCTTCTCACTCGACCACGTGGTAATGTCCCTAGCACCTCCGTGGATCCTAGATTACGTAATTCGTGCTGTCTCCGGTGTCGGGTAATTAGAACATCGCCGACTCGGTGGTAATTGATGGTATTTTGGTAATTGTTTTTGATTGCGCGTGATGTCTTGTTAGACCTTGTGATCTGTGGGATTTGCGAAAGTGCTGTATATTTGTAAACGAAGACCAAGACCAAGATAAGACTCGCGGTTCTATTTTGCAGTGCCGGCATCGATTTTGGATGCTACAGACTTCTTGCCCTATCGTAAACGTAAATGACTCCTCTATTTCAATCGTTCAGTGCCATGTGCTAAGGCTTATTTTATAACTAAATGTTTTTCTATTATTTGTAGGTTAATAAAGGTTTGATTTTGCGTCTTTATGCGTGATGTATTTTCTAAACGGTAACAATAATGTGTAATTTCTTTATTTTGGTATTAATCGGAATGTATGTACCTTAACCAACACGAAACACTGTTGTGAATGTGCAATATACAGTATAAAAGCTGTTAAACTTTGATGAAAGAATAAACCGTGTGAATGCAGAACGATATTACTAAGTTGTAGCCTTTGGTTAGTCTTTAGCAAATTATTTTTATATAACGTTTCCAAGAAACGATTTCGTACTCAGAGAACTAATTTATATTAAATAAAGTGCCGTACAGTTCTTTCGGAGAAAGAAAATTCTGTAATACAATTACTTTTGAAAACAAAGCAAATAAGAAAAGTTTGCATTTAACAATGAAGTAACTCTTTACAAAAGTTAAGCGAGCGGTATTCTATAACATTTAAACTATTCATATTTTATTCTTTAGAGAATAAATTGCTTCATTGTCTGCGCGAAACTCGGGAAATTATTCAGACTTAAGTGCTAATTCTTTTTGTTTTATTTCCCTCTGTTCTGTGTTCGAGAACCGCTGTAGTATTGCGTCTTGGATATAACAGTGTTCTCATGCAGTAAGAAGCAGAAATTAACCGTTAAACGGAGATAAAGTTTGTAAAAAATAAATAGTTGATATCTTCGATATTTGTTTGGTTTGAATACATGTTCGTACGTACGCCTTGGACTTTAATCTCCAGTAATAAAAAACCCATTCAAGTTTGACAACTTTCAAAGTTGTATTTTACTTGCTGGCAAAGTTCGGCGCAAAAATATAGTATTTTAAAATTTATACTGGGATGCGATTTCATATAAACAATTAACTTTTGTGTTTTATAAAAAATATTAGTTGTATCGTTAAATTCAACGGACGTGATATTCTTCTTAACGGACGCTGTAAAGAAAAGAAAAACAAACTTATTGTCTTTGGATCTTTAAATATAACCCACCACGATTCAGAGAAGTTTTTTTTTAGTTTTTAACATCTATACTTATTTTTATCAGTCTCTTACTGCATCGTACTTGGAAGGCATGTAGTAACATTTAATTGGGGAAACCCGTTAGGTATTGTTGTACATTTTGATAACGAAACGATGTCAGTAAGTTATGTGGTTAGATTTGTACAAGCTGTTGAAAGTTAATAAAGTGTTTTTGGAATATACTTTATACGAAATGGAAATAAGTGTTTAATAAAAATGAAACATCGAACAAAAATTTTACTCGGGAAACATCTATTGCATCTGTTTTGACACATTTAAAATTGTATTGCAATTTAAATCCTGATATGTGTAAAACACAAGGATGTATCATAATTGCCAATGCTAAGTCTTTATGAAACAAATGCTTTCATAGATGATAAATCCAGGTATTCAATAAGATATGTTATTTGTTTACGTTTTCTTTCTTCGAAATATATCCGATCAATATAAACTAAAGAAACCCATTCAAAATATGCCCGATGTTTCAGGATATATTTAACAATTCAAAGACATCCTGTAAGAACCTTATAAGGTAAAACCGAGCATAGCAGGATACCCCAAGTCCTGTCATGTTATTTATTAGTGGCTAACAATAACGAATTAGTTTTGCCGCCAAATCGTGACCGGGTCCGCGTTTAGCCAAAATAAACGCGCCAGTTATCGTGGGCTCCGTTGTTATTTAAAATTCGCCCGTATATCATTGATAATGTCTAGTTATATTGCGACATATATTATCTGGAATATTTCGGCTTATGACAATGTAGTTGGCTTCATCATTTCGTACCAACGTTATTGCCATTACTGGTCCGAATGTGCGGAATTGTTGCCCTTGTTTTGTCTTCGGAGCGGTTTTACGTCTTGTTTGACGTTTTTATGTCGCATTGATCGTCGTCTATAATAACCGGATTGAATCAAGGTTGTTTGAGTTGTTTTATGTCGGTTTATTGATAAAGTAAACCACTAAGTTACCGTCATTTGTGTTGTTGGAAATTTCCTTTTAACTTAAGTTCTTGTCTTGGAAATAAATATTCTTGTTTGAAATAAATATTGCTCTTGCATGAATGGTAAAGATAAAAATGTTTAACCACAGTTGTTGGACTCTTAATTTAATTATTTAACACAATAATGATATTTCATAATGTTACGTATTAAATATCAAAAACATATTTTCTCTGTCGTATTCAATTTACTTTTGTTGCAAATGTCGTTATAAAGTGTAAAAAAATACTACAAATACCAACAACGTTTGGTTTTATTTGACATGAGCAGTTCCGATTTTTTAAATTTGTAAATATTTTACATAATAATTATTTTCCATACAACACACGTAGAGGTTTATTGTTTATATTTTCAATCACAAAAAAAAATCCTATCATTGCTAAGATAATACCTAAATTGTTTTCTGCTCATACATTTCTTCTCTCGATTTTTATATCCTTATCATAAATGGTTTAAATTAACATAATTTCTTGTTATTAAATACCTAAACTCTCACAATTTAAGTCTCATTACCCGACAATAGTTATTATTCAGCCATCTAGTGTCTAGAATGCCTTGCATTCCTTGGAGTAATCTTCTTCAAATTTGCCTACCGGCGCTGCATACCGTGTGAGCCACTAGTCATCGTACGGTACTGCCTAACTTTCTTGATTTCTACAAACAAGCCATCGTCTTGACAGTAAATGTGTATTCACATTGGTCATTTTCAAAGCCTCTGTAACAGGAAAAATAGGATAAATTATGGTTTTTATTCCTTACAAATTTCAAATGCTTCTAGTTTGGATTTGACAGATCGAATTTAATTTATGTTCTACATGCGTCACTTGACAGAGTTTTAATTATGAATACGTCGCTGACTAATTGCCATGTAAACTTGATCGTTCAGCATGGTTAAATTGTTGAAAACAAATTTCAAACGCAAGAATCTCTAAAAATTTCAACTGTAATTTAAGGGGTGTGTATACTTAACTTTAGGGAACTTTTTCAGTCTGTCGATTTATGTAAAGCACATTGTTTACGTCAAAGATTTTACATACGTAAGTGTGAGAACAAAATATTCCCAATTCTTATTGGATTGATAAAATCGCGGCATATTGTGTTTGGTGTAAATATTTTCATTATTTAAAAATACTAGGTGTGTCATTAGACTAGTGATATTTGTATTGAGATTCGTTTAAGGACAGTGAACGCTCTTTTCAGTTGCTAAGGTTGAACAGCTGTCTTAATTCTTTTGGGTGTCAACAGTGGTCATATGCGAGTATTGGGTTACTTTTATGTAAAACAAAATATTGCACTAATCAAGCAAAACGTATTGCGTTGCATGTCAAACATTAAATTTAATCATTTTCGTGCATCTTTTTGTGTACACAAACTTCTTAAAAGGCACAGTAAATTAATCTACTCTCCAAAAAAGGACAAAACGTAGATGGAGGAAGAGCAGTTTTCAAAATCTAATGATCCTGGAAAATCTTATTGCCGGGTGTTAATTTGGTTTTCGTGTGTGCGCCAGTTATACACTCGTCATTCGTCTAAAGGTCAATACATGTAAATACACCCGTAATAAGCAGTAATTCAACAGAAGTTTGAAATTTCCAGTTTATCATATTTCCAAAAAGGACATATCAATTTACATAGCGCTATATCATTAGAGAGATATTTAATGGATACTCGTCCAAAGTTTCTTTTAAAATATTCCGTTAGATTTCTCCTTCCACCCTGGCAATTTGCGATAAACTACTCGTATTTCTCCAGTTACAGTATTATTGTTGAGGTGATTCGGAGACTGTATAATTTTTGTTTCATGTATAAGAGTGATTTGCATCAATATAGGCAAACCACTCTTTAAGAGTGGTTTGCCTATATTGATGCAAATATCAATGGTATTGCGGGTGTATCCTTTGAACTGTCTTATCCTGGCCAAGACCGGCTAATTTAGTCAGAAACAAATTAACACGGTTAATAGAATATTTTCAAACAGACGTATTAATTTATACGGCACCATTTTACAGTTATCATGGAGGGTTGTAAAAAGTTTCTATTACAATGTTCCGTCGAATACCTCCTTTCACCCTGGCAATAAAGGAAATTCTTTCTCGATATTCTCATATGATTATAACAACCGAACCAAGTTCGAATGATATGTTCACATAGTTTAACGATGTTGGTTTGGAAACTCTTGGGTTCAAGAGTTTAAAAATTACAAAAAAGTATGAACTAACGAGTTTGAAAGTTCGCAATCGGTTTGGCATTTTCATCATCTCCTGGACATAAATCTCGCGTAATGACCTATGTAGCTTCGTTAGCTTCGGCCTAGTGACTGTACCGACTACAGACTATACTACCAACTGACTACCGACTACTGACTTAACTTTGTATCGACCATTTGCTATCGAATCAGCTACTCACGAATAAACATTGACTATAAACTACTATTGACTGACTACCGATTATCGACCAAACTGAGTAAAGTCGATATACAGTACCGACTACTGTCTTGCTACTCGCATGTGATGAATACCTCTTTCTTAACAATCTGTAGTTTTTTGACAGTCAAATCTATACAGACCATCATTCCCTCGAGGTGTTTCAGTGGGTGATGATACTTTTCCCTTTCAACATCGCTAATCCGGCTCGTTTGGTAATTCGGAAGTGTAAAACTGCCAAAAAGGTCGGATTAACGCAATAGAAGGACGTTAAGATCATAGCGGAGCGCCACATTAACATTAGGTAAAAATGACTATTGATGGGTAACTTTCCTCCAAATTCAATTAATAACCGTAAAACTTTTCCGGACGCACCAGGAAGACACCGTACCGCGTTATTATATGTGCCGGATCAGCGGGGCACTGTGGTATGTTTCACAAGCTAAGGTATTTACAAGTTCCCAATTATTATCAGCAGTGGTCTGTTTTCTCTCACCTGTAGACAGACAACAGCGTTGGTTTGGGCGGTTTGTGTGTTGTATTGTAAACACAATCGTCGGAACAAAGAGTCCGTCGTTCCGTCCGTCATCGCCGCGCCGCCCGCGCCGCCACACTAACCAGACGTCAGACGTGGACCGCCCCCGGAGGCGGTGTGGACTGACCGTGTATGTCATCACTTCCGCGCCCTCCTCGCCGCGGACCTACCGCCGCTTCCACCTGTCCCGTCGTCACCAGCACACTTCCGGTGTCTCCAGGTACAGGAAACTACCATACTGTCAACACTGCACTTTCTTGGAACAACGGCTGCATGAAGATTTCTAGAACGTCAACGCTTTTTTTCCCATTTTACCCTTTTCGGTGATTTTCTATGAACTATATACTCTATGGTTTGACATAGATACCGCCTTATGTGAAATGCTGGTTTAGTAAATAGAGCCCAGGACTTCTGACCTTGGGGTTTGGGATCAAATACTTCCAGTGACCAATAATATTAACTATGTTATAATGTCTTATCTAGTTGTTCGAAACCCATCTCTCTAAATTATGAGTCTCTCAAGTTATAAGAAATTCATCTCACACTTATCATGGTTATTCTTTAATATTTTAAACCGTCTAATAAGCCTGTGACTTAACTAATTGTTAAGCCTTTGTGGGAGAGAATTTTACTTCAGTGTGTTCCAAAAGCACCTGACCAATACCAATTTCCTACACGTTGTTGGAATACATCTAGAGCCATTCACACCTGCAGAGTAGCATTGAAGCATTTGACGACCAATCACGTACAAGTTGTCTCCCATGCACCTGTCTGATGCACAATGCACCTCGCATACCAGGACGCCTGACTACAGTGGCGCGTCTAATGTCTAGTGGCAGGAATGTGAACTGAGCAATAAACTTGGCCGTCGTAATAAAACATTGTTAGAATAATTTTGAATGTGTTGAACATCGGCCACTCCCTCACTCGCCGCTCGGGCACTCCCTGGACTGTACTGTATACACATGTAGTTTGTCATACATTACGTGTACACTCGGTTACAAGTAGGCAAGGAAATGTCTACTGTATAAGTTCGTCTGTAGCCACATTGGCTTCTGATTGGTATTTAAAAAAATCTTCTTGCCAGGCTTCCGATCGCTGTTAAGCAGTTTTTTTACTTCTTGGGGTATCAGACCGCCCCAGGTTTTACTTGTACAGACATCAGACCACCTACATCGTCTTGATTTCCAGAAACATCAGACCACTTCAGTTTTGATTTATATTGAAACGTTGACTCCAGGATTGATATTTTTCAAGATTCTGATTTCTGACCTTGATTCTGACTTCAAGAAGTATATGATGATCCTAGGTTTTACTTATAGTAGCACGAGATAACATTTCCATACGCGGAACATTTCTTTCAGTTTTGACTTGTAAATTAAAAACATCGTTTTAACCTATTACTATTAATCCAAGTGTACATCAGTGCATATAATAATCAGAACTTTATAAATATAAACTTCAGCATTTACTTAAAATTATGCCTATGGCACGAATTGATCCAGCCAACTCAACCCTGTTTTAACAGTTGATGCAACAAAAATTGTTTGCGCTGACAATAACACTTATGAGTTAAGCCTGTGCACCTTAAAGGTTGCCAAAAACTATGGAATCACTATCCTTTCCCCTTTTGGATTCTTATCAAGAGGTAAACTCTTTTGAATCTACTTTATTCCCCCGTCTGTCTAGGACCGCACAAGCCACCCATCGAACCAAACCGATTCACACATAATCGCAAACTAATCCCTTTTAGGGAGGAAATGACGAACGCATGGTTACTTCTTTCGTAAAATGTAGATCAACAGTGCAAACAATAATATTGTACAAACTAAAACAAACAACTACACCATTCATAACTTACGGTCAAGCAGAATCTATGAAAACTCCGTTTAGTAGAACACGTCAAGTATGTTGAATGAAAGGAAAGTGTGAATAGTGCAGTTATCGTCGCCATTGTTCAAATAATACACAATAGAGAAGCAATAGATGCATATTACACAGAACACACAACGCGGACGTGTTAGATTAACAGCTTTGTTGAAAAATGTGTCACAACTAACTCGCGACACAAACTCAAAATGAATAGTTATGATAACATTCCCGCGACTGACGATATTACCGGGACAAAAGCAAAGCGAGCTGAATTATTGCATAAGTTGGTTATAAAAACGCCGACAAAAACGGGACGTTACAGTTACTTGGAGTCGTATTTCAGAGTTGCATTTAATTAAAATAAAACCGGCCGGCATTGTTTGAAATAATAGGCTTAACTCGGCGCGTTAACTATTGCATTGTAGCTCGCCACTCTTATTATAACAAAAAATAACAACGTCCGTAAATTGAGCCCTGCGCTCGTTACGGTTTTATGGTTTGTTTTTAAAACCCAATATTCTGTTTAGTTGTTATTCGGGAAACGTCGTCCGCGCCCATCGAACGGCTTGTGTTTCACCCGGCTGAAATGCAGGGGGTCAGAAGCCAAGGGGTACAAGTGACATTTTAAAAAATTTTGAGTTAAGTACAGATTTGGATAGAAGATTCAAAAATAAATTTGGTGGTAAAGAGATACAAGTGAAACCTCTGTATAGTGCTGCTCTCTGGTGGAGAAACTAAACAACAGCTGAATGTCTTGTCAGCTGTTTTCAAACATTTGGTGGCCAAGGGGTATAGGTGGCACTTATACCTGTTGTGCTCCAAAGTTGTAGGTTATTATTGAGTGTTGTTTTGTAACAGTGTGTTTCCTCTACCCTTCTCATTTAGTAATATAACTTACTATTAGTTATTTTTCAAGATTATTAAAGGAAGATAAGATTATTAAGTCTGTATGGTAATTTATCCAGTGAATATTTTAAGTTTTAATTATGAGTGATTCAGATCCAGATGATCCACTTCCTAACCTCTTTGGTGGTAAGTGCCAATTTTACACCATTATTTAGTGTTTTGTATGAGAATAGATAATTTTAATGACTAGGAAAATACTTAAATAACCAATTAACTAAATGATTCATTACCTTTATGTAAATCTTGTGTACATTATAAAACAGAATATTGTTATGGCACAACTCTGACTACAGCATAACCTCAATCCATTTCAGGGTATTTTTAAGACCCTTATAGACCAAGTAGTTTTTAAACAAGTAGGCCTAGAATTAATTATTATTTTTTGGCAAAATATTTTACTAAATGTAAACAGATCTGTCCCAGAATGGGTATTTGCCCATGTATTTCCAAAGATAACTAAAAAGTGCGCATTTAGTTATGCATAGGCTTAAAGTTTATAATAGACTTAACAGCCAATAATAATAATAATATTATGATACCATAGCCATATTTTATTCTTATGGTTCCTTACTCAATAATTTGGTTTTGTAAATTTCAATGAGTTGTATTTTTTTAGATGACGATACAGACGAGGATCCAACGTATGAAGAAGAAAGTGCAGAATCTGACGATTCAATTGGCTCTCAAAGAGATAGTGGTGGGTTTATTAACTACTTTATACACTAAACTAACCTAAACTAAAATAATTAACGAACTAACAAACTAACGTAACATAACAAACCTAAACTAACAAGTGGTGTAAAGTTATACTAATTTTACTTTCACCCCCTATATACATAGTATAGGGATAAAGTATTGTTTTTGTCAAAATTTTCGAATTTGAGTTGGCAGTGGAAGTAGGCCTATTTGTTTTGGTGCTCCCTGAATCCAAAAGAGCTAACCGCTTCAGTGGTTTTTGGATTTGTGTCTTGTCTGTATGTGAGTGTGGGTGTGTACATAGCTAGAGAATTCTCTGTACACCGTTGGTCCAATTCGGATGAGATTTGGTATGTAGGTAGGCTATGGGTGATCAATGTTATTCTTATGGGGATTATGTTTGTTTCAGGAGTATGCTTGAGGAAATCTGTTGTCTTAAGCATAAATAAGGGAGAAAGTATGTGTCAGTCTACTGATACCTTTTATTCACTATTGTCTTTCTCCTTTACTTCATAATACTTAGGCTACAAAAAAATTTCAACATTTTTATTTTTTTCAGATGATGGTGCGCTAGATGAGCCACAACCAAAGAGGACAAAACATGAAGGACGTAAGAAAACACGAAGATATGATTTGTGGAAAAGAAATATTTCTAAAAAGAAACGAAATGAAGGTAAATCTTATGTTGATAGGAAAGGCGTACATCATGACAAGAAGCAATTAAGAGAGTGCATCCACCGTTGTAGGTTTAAGTGCAATGACAATCTCAGTGAACAGGATAGGCAAAACATTTTCGAACAATACTGGAATCTTGGAAATTGGGAGCTTCAGTCTGCCTACTTGCATTCATGTATAAAAACAGTAGAACCAAGGAGAAAGAAATTATTTGGACAAGGATCAAAATCTCTCAGCGCCCAATATTTTTTTCTTGACAAGAGAGTATGCAAGAAATTCTTTCTCTGTACTCTTGATATCTCTAACAAAAGAGTGACAAATGTTATCAACAAGAAGACGATTTCTACTTCTGGGATTTCTCCTAGGGACAAGAGGGGTCATAAAGTACCTGGAAACAAACTTTCTGAAGACAAAGTTGCATTCGTTAAAGAGCATATTCGTAGATTTCCAAGATACACAAGTCATTATTCACGCAGTCAAGCTCCAAATAAAAAATATTTATCTCCTGGCCTAAACATCAAAAAGATGTACAACTTGTACAGAGAAAGCTGCGTTGAACACATGGTAGAGCCTGTGAAGGAAAGCTATTATCGCCACATCTTTAATACGGAATTTAACTTGAGCTTTCACAGACCACATACCGACACTTTGTGTTACTTGTGACACACTGCAGAATACCATCAACAATGGAACTCCAGATGAGAAACAAAGCGCTATTACACAAAAGGAAGTACATTTGCGGAAAGCAGAATCGGCACGACAACAAATAAAGGACGCTCAAGAAACTGCCAAAGATGATACTAGTCACTTTGTGATTTGTTTTGACCTGCAAAAAATGCTACCCTCTCCGGTCCTTACCTGCTCCAGAGTGTACTACGCGCGACAACTGTGGACGTATAATTTTTGTATACACAATTTGGTAAGTAACAACGCTAGTATGTTCATGTGGCATGAGGCTCAGGCTGCTAGGGGCTGTGAGGAGATGCTCTCTTGCCTGTTGCGACTTGTAAAGACACTGCCTACAAGAGTAAAAAAAATTACAATGTTTAGTGATAATGCAGGTGGGCAGAATAAGAGCCGTTTCACAGTGAAGTTCTGGTTGTATATAGTACGTACTACCCACATTGAGGAGGTGGACCATAAGTACTTATTGTCTGGTCATTCGTATAATGATTGCGACAAAAACTTTGGAGTCATTGAAAGAGCCCACAGGAATTCAGGTACAGGGATATTTACACCAGAACATTGGATGAATATTGTTGCTAAATCGTCTAGCAGATTCATGGTAGTGAACATGGAAGACCAGGATTTCATTTCTTTGAAATCTTTGGAAGAGCATTACGTTAAGTCAGTCACAGGTATTCGTAGTATGCAATGGCTACGTTTTCAAAAGTCAGATCCCTATACACTGTTTTATAAAAACACATTCAATGCTGACATGCCTTTTTCGCAGTACAATATGAAGCCCAAGGAGGCTCCAAAACAACGCCTTCCTCAACAACTATCAGCCAAAAATGCTGCCCCAGGAATTAAAGCAAGCAAGTACAAAGACTTACAGAGCCTGCTTCAGTTCATTCCTCCATCATATCATGCCTTCTACAAAAATCTGAAGATTCAGCGAGAAAGACAACAGCCTGGAAGGGGAGGAACAGTGCCAACCGATGCTGAGGAAGACCGTACTGAAGTTGAAGACGAAGAACCTGATGCCGTTTGGGAAACTGATTCTGAGTAATAACTCAGACGTTATTACGGACAATACAATGTCTCTGTATTCAACTCACTATTTTTGTTTACATTTTGTATTTTAATAAAAGTTCTCTTATACACTATTTTAATTTTTTTCTTCAACTTATTGTCCTTTGGAAGACAAGAGGTACAAGTGACGCTTGCTATCACTATTATCTTAATAACTACCATATTTCCTAAGATTTTTTCACAAAATTAGTATCTAAATTTAAGTTATGATGTGTACAACACAACTTCAACTAATTTAATTTTTAAAACAGGTTGGTTGTTTTACCATAGCATTTTAACTTTGAAGAGTTTTATCTCAAAACTAAGAAACCGTCACTTGTACCCCTTGGCTTCTGACCCCCTCTTTGAGTTCAACATATTTTTCCGCGCCGACCGCGCGAAACTTTTTCTATAAAAATAACAGTAAATCATGTCGTGCCGCTGGGAATGACGCGGCGAGTTTTATTTTTACAGTAAGTGTTGATATTTTAACGTGGTTTTATGTATTTTTCTTAATGTACGTGAACCTCGCCTAAAGTAGTTATGAATTTGTTTTGTAGATTTAAAATACCAGGTTGTTTTTTCCTGCCGTTAATTATGTGAATCGAATAATGTTGATTTTGGTTTTCATAAATTTAAAAAATACGTTTTTTGTATATTTTCTTGTTTACACAGTTTGCAGTGTTTTACAAAGTCGCCGAAAGTAGTTAACGTATATAATTCTAAAAGAATCTGTTTATTTTGAAAATGCTACTATAATATGCACACTTTACACATGATTTAAACCTTAACGTTTTGGCTTATTGACTTTGGATTCTGACGTAGACCCCCGTTTATATGGTCCGGCTGTAGCCAATGTTTTACTGAAAGAAATAACAGTTGTAAAAGCCTACCATAGGTACAGTACAGTAAAAGATAGTACAGTACTGTATTTATATTATCTCAATGATTGATCATTTATATTGACATTTCCCCTTGCAGCTTTCTGTTGATCGGGACCTTAAAGGCTTTACAGAAAATTCTATTGTAATATTTTGTACAGTGTCATTCTCTGACAGTTGCTCAAGTGAACTAAATTATTTTTTCCTGAAGCTAGAACAGCTTGAACATAAGGATTGACATCTACTTTACATCAGTGTTCGTCGTCATAGCTGTGTATTCATTGTATTTTTTCAAAAGACACGTTGTTCAACTTGTACAAAATCTAGTTTAGACGCAAGCAATATCTATTGTTGTTCTAGCTCATAGCAAAGTTTGATACCCAAGTTTTTAACTCGTCGGCTGTAAAGCGAGTTTGAGTCGATTTGACAACTACAGTTTATAATCTGTTGAACCGAGATGACCGATCGAACCTAACAATATTTAACAATCTCAAAACCCAACAATGGTAGTTGACTCGTGTGGTGACAACTTTTGAAACTTTTGCTGCAGGTGGAGTTATTGAAAGGGCTCAATAACGATGGTCCGTACCGACGCCGTGTAACTAGAGGTGTGCATTTAAGCGTCAAGTTGGCCTTTGCAGTTCGCCAGTTGTAAAAGCGATCTGTCATAACGAACGATGCATCGCCGTAACTGTGTTGTTAGCTACTAATTATTAACCTCGGGTTGTTATCAACTGATTGTTTTCATTCTCGTTCGTCCAATAAGTATTCCCTTAGCAGTGTTTGGTATTTCCTGGATTTTGTGTGAATGTAGTTACTGTAGTGCTTAAAATGGGGTTTCGTAAAATATCAACTGTGTTTTCTGAAGTTGGAACTTTGGGACATGAGTATGACAATGAGTGGTCACTACCATGGAATGTTATGACATTTTTTGTCTACTTTGTGCAAAGATTTAAGACTATTGCTTTCTGATGAATTGATCTCGTAACTAGTCGCCGATATGTTTTCACATAATGTTTAAAGTTGGCCAGACTGCTTCAACAATGTTGGTCGGATACCTGTTACGGCACGGAGACAACCAACGTGAATCATGTTTCCAACATAAACATAACTGTGATTAATACGGCCGAAAATACACACTGGTTCGTGAGAGCAACTTGTACGGCTGGCCATGGGTAGACGATTGTTTGATTGACTATGGATTTATGTAGGTTTAAACAGTTATGTGAGTTGATAAACTGATAACGTGTAGTATAACATTGGGACGCATGCACGATAGGACATCAGTTGGACGTTACGAAATAAATCATGTAAAATATTCTAAAACGTTATGAATAATTCAATTGTCTTCTGTCAATAATAAATATCGAGGAAAAGTTATTTTAGACCGAGAGGTCATTTTATAAATGTACCTACAGCTACGGAACTCCGAACAATCAGTCAATCCACGATATTGTATCACGGCTAAAGCTGTTGGTGAATGTTTGGGTTTGAACCTGGACCTCGTGGACAGAAGTACTGCGTTAAAAACACTTGAACAGCCGCGTCCCACTTTATATAATCGAAAGCTAGAAATTGTATTAAAAGATTGATATAAATAGTAATCGCAAACTAAAGCGCTGTTGACGCGATAACACTGTCAACGTTTTCGCCCTATCCCCCAAGGACCGTGTATTACCCGGTTAACTAGGGTTTGGTCACGTGCATTTAGGAACTGGCTTCTCCGACATTTTATACAGCGGGATGAATGCCTACAAATCCCCGGCGACCAGTTATCTTTAAACATTCATCAACGGTTTGAATATAAAACACGCGAACATGAGAATTTATAGTTTAGAGCTGGGAATACTGTTGAATTCCATTCATGCGGCTGAATACTGTAAAACGTGACGTCAGGCTCTCAGCTAAGCAAGACAAAAGCGGCGATTTTAATTTTAACAAGATACTTGCGGGGCATTTCTGTATGATTTAAGTTGTATTTCGACAACCCATAACTTAAACATAATTAAACACGGGATCGTACAATTTATTTTAAATGACTAGATTAAAAAGATTATAATCGATGACTCAATGTGTAAAACCTACGCTCCTTTCTCCAGTACATAAATCGGTTGATCTTCTTATGCTTGGTGACTCAACTCTGTTTGAGTGGCTGCCGCTTTGTTTATGATCATTAGTCACATTTAAATCCATCAAGTGACTCAGTGACTCATCGGCCGCGGCGTTATAATAACAGTAACGTCTGGAACTGAGAATTGAGTGGGCGATAATGGTATTTGTGTTGAATGGTATTAATGCGTGCTCGTGCAGTAGAAACGGTTTCTGTAAAAAAATATATCAATCTTAAGAATAACTTGAAATATTAAATTATAGTATGAATGTTTGTGGAAGGTGTTCTTCAATTCACAGTACGTCCTTCGGGCTCAAGGGGACGATTCTTTGTAATTTTTTAGAAAATACACTTATAGATGAACCCAATGCTCCGAACCAGCGTCTCACGTTTTTTTTTATCAAAATAACTTAAATTACTAATTGAAAGATTTGATTGAACCCAACCCAGTAAAAATATATGAAAGATAAAAGAACTGCACAATTTTTTCCTCCTGTTGATAAAAAGTATTCTGATAGAATCATATATGGGATTAACAGACATGGATATTTATAGCCTTATTTAAAATGTTATTTGTAAAGTAAAGAAAGACTATAAACGCGGAACGTGGCCAACAAATAGGGTTATTTAGGTTTAATCAAAGTTTCGAGGTAAAAATGTTAAGTAAATATCGATGAATGTATATGCCAAAAATATTTTCGATCCTCAAGACCAATGTTTTATACAATCCTTAATACGTGACCCTTAAGAATGCACTCTACAAAATGTTTCGTTGACTTAAGACACGATTGTCGCCCGAATACCTCCTTTTACATCATAATTTTATGGATTTCTATAACATTTTAAATTTATTCTTCGATACGACTGATTGGTAGACATAAAAGAGTTACACAACTAGGTAGCGTAAGGCCGGGCGCGCACTATCTCGACCACGACCACGACCACGACCAAACGCCCGACCAGTGGTTGTCATTCATCATGCGACCAGAGCACGACCCGACCAAGGCAACGAATGTTTTACAAACTTCAGTGTCAAGATGATTGTTGAAGAAGTAGTTGTTATTGTGCATTTGTATTGTAAGTACGTTAAGCGGAAGAAGACACTATACTGGGTATATCCAATGTTAACTGTCAGGTCTGAAAGGGCATTTTGCAACATTTTATGAAGAGCTACGTCAATAAGAAGACAGGTTTCAAAAGTGTCAAAATCCTGCGACATTTTACCAAATGAGTCACTTCACAGACCGGCGCAAAAAGCTAGTGCTCACCATTTGATTGGTCTATGAATACTGGGGGTTGAGTGGTGTCCTGGTCGGGTCGGGGGTAGTGCGCGTCGTCCCATTACATTGTGTGCTATTTTTGGCTGCAACGACCAGCGGGTCGGGCCCGACCAAACTGGAAAATTTTGGTCGTGCGACCAGGGCCCGACCAGGGTCCGACCAGTCGACCAGTGCGCGCTGTTCCATTTATTCCTATTATAAAACTGGTCGTATCCGACCAGTCGGAGTCGTGGTCGTGGTCGTGGTCGGGATAGTGCGCGCCGGCCCTAAATGGTACCATCGAGTTGTGTTCTTAAAATAATGATCATTGGTAGATGATGTAGCTTTTTCCTGTACTTTAGAATCGTCATTATCTTAGCTCGGCCCGTTAGTAATGTGATTTTGCTGAATGTAGCGACTGTCGTACTATTTAACATATACAGCTGTACAGTTTGTCTCATGTCAATCAAACGTAGGCAGTCCCTGGCCACCTGAACCAACAGACAAATACTTTCGACATCCAATCAACATCAATCACGTCACGTCTGATTGTTAATGTCTTGTCACAAACGTGCAACACAAGTGCGATGAACCTTAGTGCAAATAGCTTGATTTGTCATTGCATTGTTTGAAAAGGTGTTGAAAAGAGCAAAAAATGAGCTCTTGAGAAACCCGGCTTAATTTAGGAGAAACCAGTTGGACGGTTTATGAACTGAATCGTATCGTTCATATCAGAGATTAAGTTGTATAAGGTTTCTTGAATAAATTGAAGTCGTTATTTTATTTCACGATTTTGTACAGTATTGTAAATAGGGAGTGTTGCTGCGCCAATGTGGTCACTTTGAAATGAACAATTATTTTATTGATGTAGAAATGAACAAATGTTATTAGTGAACAGTTTAATCAAACTGTGATGAATGAATTGCTATCGAAACGAATGCGGTTGTAAACTAAAAGTGGATTTAGACTAATGAAATACGTGGAGAGGTCTGCCTCTTAGTCCTATATGAAGCTATGCGAAAAAAATGTAGCTTGACCGACTCTACAATGTGTACTGATGGGTCCCACAGACCACCCTTACCCACGACAATTCTAAATACAGATAGAGAGGGTTAGTTTATGTGAGCGTATGTTCCTTACGCAGAAGGACGGTCTCAACTGCTTTGTTAAGAAGCCGACTAATTGTCCTAGCTGACCGAATGGGTGAGTGAAGGGATGCGATCGTAAACAACTCTATTGTTTGACAATATTCGAAATTTTGATAACGTAACTATTCAACAACATAAACATAAATATACACAATAAATGAAATAAATACAATTCAACAAAGATTTTTGGTTGGACATATTGATGAGTCTATCTAAAATGTTGTCACACCACGATTGTTGACAGCTCCTTTTTATTTTATTTTTCATAAATGTAAATTAAGAATTGTGAATTGGTGGTTTATTTGAAAAGTACCTTTCGTATGAAACCGACAACAAGTTTAACAAATAAATTTACAGCAGTATTGTCAAGCGGTAGGTAAGACAATCGAATTAAATAATAGAGGACCCAGTACAACGCCTTGTGGTACTCCAGTCAGGTTTTACCTCACGGCTGTGACGTCGCGTACTTACATGACGGGTACATGTGTTGCTGGTCTGATTGAATCGTTTTCGCACGCACACGCACACACACTCGCACGGCACGCCACTCTACGTTCAACACCACTTTTATGCGGATCAATCGCCACTCTTGCCCCCGGAACACCTTTTTGCTTGTTTAGCGCCGACAATTGTGCACACCTTGCCTCCCCCTCACTCTCTCTTGGGTGTTTGGTCAAAAATTTGATGTCTTATTTTTTGTTATTGTTCAATTGTACTAAAAATTAGAGATACAAATATATAAGAAAAAATTTTTTATTTTGAATATTAAGCGAGATATGGAGCTTGAAAGTAGTAAATTTTTAATCTTTGGTACCAGTTCACAGGGAGAATGGGTAATGCGATTCTCACCAAAATTTGCATTCAGGTGTGGAAAAATAAGATAATAATCACTAGCTATTTAAAATTAAAAAATTAAAAAAAAAAATTATTTTTTATTTTTTATAAATTTTTTAAAAAATTAAAAAAAATTTTTAAAAAAATTTAAAAATAGCTCTTTGTTTTTGGGAAAAATGTATCTGTATGTTGGAATAAAAAGAAATGTGATATGTTAACTCGTTTGGGCTGTGAATTCGTACCTTTGATGCCTTGCGCTGTCGGAGCACTACTCGTTGAGAGTGTGTACACTAACACCGGGGCTTTAGAATACAACGATAAACGTATTCTTTCAATGTTAAAGGATGTTAATAATTACGTGATGTTAAAGTATTCTAAAGCCCCGGTGTTAGTGTACAAACTCTCAAAGAGTAGTGCTCCGACAGCGCAAGGCATCAAAGGTACGAATTCACAGCCCAAACGAGTTAACATATCACAATTTTTTTTATTCCAAAATACAGATACATTTTTCCCAAAAACAAAGAGCTATTTTTAAATTTTTTAAAAAATTTTTTTTAATTTTTTAAAAAATTTATAAAAAATATAAAAAAAATTTTTTTTTAAATTTTTTAATTTTAAATAGCTAGTGATTATTATCTTATTTTTCCACACCTGAATGCAAATTTTGGTGAGAATCGCATTACCCATTCTCCCTGTGAACTGGTACCAAAGATTAAAAATTTACTACTTTCAAGCTCCATATCTCGCTTAATATTCAAAATAAAAAATTTTTTCTTATATATTTGTATCTCTAATTTTTAGTACAATTAAACAATAACAAAAAATCAGACATGAAAATTTGCGACCAAACACCCTTAGTCACTTTACACTTTTACCCGACCCCAGTCCCCTTTATTCGCTGTTTTACTGCAGATTTTGGTTGTTTTCACTCACGACATCATGGAAAGTAGTTGAACTTTTTGCGTTGGAAATGTGTATGTGTTTTGAAGTTTTAGGGGTGTATTGTTTTTTTTAATTACTGATAATATCTATAATCTGGGTTCTAAAAAGTTAAACTATTGAAGCTCGATATACCTAACCAAGTTTTTTTTTCCGATACCGTTAGTATTAACAGTGAACAATGTGTACAGTTGCTGAAAGCTCATGTATAAAAAAATACTTAATTTAAGAATGGCACAGAGTACCAAAATAAGAATATTATCAGCATAAGCAATATTTTCAAATTTCTCTCCCAAACGAATCCAAACAAATCTCCCAGACATTTTATGAGTCGTTTTTCACATCACATATTTTTCCAAAACTCCCTAATATTTACGGCCAAAACCTTTTACACGTCGCATCATTTATTGTACAATACCGATTTGCCGTTGTAATATAAATGTCAAAACATTCGTTTTATTCCGCCCGACGCGATTGTAAACATGCGAGTGAGTGTAAATCGATTATATTTATAGTGTAGGTGAAATGGCGCCCGACGATAAACCAAATCTCGCGCAAATCGAGAGATATGGTCCATGGTAGACCCTGTGTTACGCATTAGGTTGTCAAGTATCGGCGGTGAATGATGCACACCCATTACCCAGTGTCCGCCATACATTAGTGTTAGCAGCATCTACATTCTATTTCCTAGCTACACGATAGTCGCATCTAAATCCCCCCACTTGATTTTCCGGGTGTCCATCCATCCAGCGTGATGTATCGATCTCCAACTATTCCTATGGTTGGTAATTTGGTATAGGTTCAAACAATGGTGTAGACTTGTTAAGGAGGTGTTTTTGCAATTAAATAAATTTTGTGAAAGATGTAGCACCTTAATTAACGAATGTTTAGGTGTAGAGAGTATTTACTGTTTTGTTATCAATGTAACTACTGCGGTGTATTTTTTTACTCTGGAATAACTGTGTGTGGCGATTACGATTAAGTTGGTATTTAGAATGTGGAATATACATTTTTTGTGGTTGTCTAACCTAAGAAAAGTAGATTTTTGTGATCAATTTACTATAGTTATGTAATTAGTATGGTATCAGATCAGTGATAGTTATTATCAATTTACTATAGTTATGTAATTAGTATGGTATCAGATCAGTGATAGTTATTACGCTATTGTAACCACTAAAATAGTCAATGCTCTTTACTTTAATACATGTTGTTTTAATTCGAAAACAAACTTCAATTGTCAATAGGTATTTTTTTACGACATGTTGATTTACTGAATAAAAATATCTGTAGCCCGTATTGCGCTCCTCAAAGGTATTGGTTCTAAAAAAAGTAAGTTGGATTAACAATATTAGAATTTCTGTTAGGCTAAAACCTCCGAAAACTACTTTAGACATTCAATGTTTCTGTTAAATAGACAATTTAGTTGTTTTAATACCGTATTCCTTTAAAAATATTTAAATTGCACTTCGAAAAAGTATTAGCAGACAACGACGCATATATAAAGCATCTCGTTAACCTTGTCTTTGATCGTGGATTTCTTTCAGAAATGTCAAAACAATGACCTAAAAAGTATGCACATTTAGTTGTAAATACAAATATGACACCATAAACATCAGTGACGCTTTGGTAAGTGGTGTGGTATGGCGTGTGGCCAGCAGGATTAGGGCAGTGCTGTCTGTGTGGGGGGGGGGGGTTGAGTTTTGGGGCAGTTTTCCCTCCGTGACAAATGAGCCGGTCAAGTCAAGGGGTCTCGGAAAACTCACCTTTTTGCCGCCCCCAAATCCTTATTCATGCGAGTTAATTTGACAACGCGTTCGACCCTGGTAAGCGGATAGTGGATGTCACCTACGCATCCGTCATGGGTATACCGATTGTTGCTCAGCAAGATATATCTTAGATACAAATGTTACAAATTTGTATGTATGAAGCATGCCAGAATGTTTATGATTTCTTACGATATTTTGTATTTATTGTTCCCTATTAGCGAATTTCCCTATAGGGAAGTAGCTATTACCGTAGGTCTCATGGTAAGACTTAGGCCCGGGACCGATTTACTTTTTCATTTTGATGTCCCCAGAGGCCAAAAACACCATTCGTTCAAATTTTTATATATGTATATATATATATATATATAGATATATATATATATATATATATATAGATTTATATATATATGTGTCCGTGAACACGATAACTTGAGTAATTTTTATCCGATTTTGATGAAATTTGGTTTGAAGGTGTAAGGCGGGATAAACTTGAATGAGTTCGCGATCCAGCATGATCGGACCATGGGAACAGGATTTTATGGGGGGTTTTATGGGGTAAAAATTGGTTTTTCTCACTTTTGACCCTCAAAACACAAAATTTTCCAATTTTTCTCTAAACCTTCTTAAAGAGCTTAAAAAAAACAAACAATTCAGTATATCAAATTGTTTTTGTACGGTTATTGGTTACGGAGAAAACTAAAAAAAAATTAAATTTAAAATTCCCATGTTATTCTTATGGAGAATATTGTAAAATGTTGTAGTTTGCTTGTTTATGGATATCTTTTGATCAAACTTGGCAAATATATTCATTTTATACTAAGCAATAATTATTTTACTTAAAACACACACTTTATAAGTTTCCTTGTAGCAGCAAACCTAGGTACTTGTTAAACCTAATGTTATTTAAATAGATCAATTGAAAATCAATTCAGCCAAATGGAAATTCGCTTAGACGGCAGGTTTGCTGCGGCGGGGGTATTTTATCTTTGTAGGTTATTTCACATGTAAGAGAAATTTGTTTTTCATTTGTCTTTGATTCTGCATAGTATAAGAACGTATTATCAATGAACTATTAGGAAATAATATCAGAGAAATGCTACACCAATTACGTTTCATTTTCGACGCTCAATGGATTTCTAGTTCATCTGTGTGTTAATCTTATAGGGAGTCATTGTACACTCCTATTTTTCGTGGAACTAAGGGTCTAATTGCTTGTTTAGAATTTATTTTTCATTGAAATAAATTCCTGTGATAGGCTTTTTATGGACCTTACATTTGTAATTAGCTGACAAATTAATTGTGATCAGTTAAAAAAAAAACGTCTTCTTAAGATGTACGATTACTTCATTTTGGTGCATATCAAGGGTGTGTTAGTGCCTTCGTAGAACTTGTAAAATCACTTTCAAAACATATAAAAATGCTTAGGCTATATGTTTCTTTACATACAAACAAAAATTACTATGCTTTTTTGCTTAACAACACCTTTCCTAAAATTACCGAATTTGGGACGTCGTTATAATCATGTAATTATTTAATTGTCGCGACTCCTTGATAAGAACTGCGATTGTGATAAACACAATCTCTGAATATTTTCGCCGTGACTCACGATTTGAAATAGTTTACATTGATTACTCCAAGATTAGTCTGTGTACAAATTCTCCTCGACTTTAATTGTCGTTTAATTTTGCCACTCTGCAACAGATGGGTTTAAGTGTTATATCAATAGTAAATCTCATTGGCAGGTTTAAACAAACCGATAAATAAATGACTGCGGTGTATTTTCGTAGCGGTATATCTCGCCAGTTTTCACACTCTTCAGTTGGTACTGAAGATTTACTTTCTGATAAGGTCTATGTTTCGGATTATTTTTGGTACTTTTTAAAGCTGTGTTGAACTAAAATTTTAGTATGGTGTGATAATCTATTTTTATTCAGAAAATGGACGCAAATTCATGGGTGAAAGTCTGTTTCAGTTGAACTCGTATTTGTTTAAAAAATGAACAACTAACACGTAAACAAGCATATGACACAATCGTTCCCCTGTCGCTTTTTAATCCGAATTCAATAATTAAAGGGCCAACAAAGTGTGAAATAGCGCGAAATGAACGCAAAAAACTAATGACCAATATCCTGCTCGTGTAATTAAAAAGTTTAATTATTTTACATAAGTCCTTATCGCCCATCGACACTACAAATTAATTATAAAAACGCGGTGTTCATTTTTGCCCGGCTAAACGGAAATGAGTCGTCCAGTTATTTGTTGAAAATATTCATTTTAATTTATCCCGGAGTAATTAATTTTAAATAATTAAGATGGTCGCAAATGAAACAAAATTAGCCGGTAGGCTTATTGCGTTTTTACATCGTAAAAATGAATTCGTAACAAAATGTGCGAGGTAGATAATTTTTATCGTTGGTTGGCTCATAATTAACGCGGTAACACCGTTTTGTGAGCTGCATTCTCCTTCAGTTCTCGGTGGTTAGTTACGGTAGTGTTTGTATTGTTGTGTTACTCGAAATATCTTGTACGTTTAAGGATTTCCAAAATCGTTTTAGCTGTTTGGATAAAACACCCTCTGGAGATTCATAGTTAATAGTCGATTACGTTATCAATACCTTGCCAAGTGTGGTTATGTAAATGTAATTTTACCCGTCATATATTGGTAAGTTATAAATTATTGGTGTATTTCAAGATTAGTTTATAATATGAAAATTGCTAAGATTTGTTGTATACATTTTTAAATATTACGTTGTATCGTTAAAACTAACATATTAATCTATGTATTTTTGTTACAGGTAAGCAATATATTATGAACACAGAAAACAATCGTAATCGTAAGTAAAGCAATATTATATTACTTAAAAACGTTTATTTTCATTTCTCAAATGAGAGTTCTTATTTTATTCCGGATAAGTTCAATTAAAGTTTTCTAACATGGTATTTTATATTGGAAACCTGGATTAGGCCTAATTGAATCATTCAATCTCATATCATCATCTCACGAATAAAATATTTTCCTTATAAAACAATAATTCGGTTAACATTGAAAGAAAACAGCAGAGCTAAAATAAATTACAAATGAAGAGGAACGTTTAAATAAACAAGAACGGGGAGGAATTCAATCTAGTTATATGGACAAATATAAAATGTATGGAATAGATTATCGGCGTCCTTTATTCCTTAGTGGGATTGTTTTAATACGCTATTCATAAGGGAGTGTATCCTGATGAACATATTTTTATAGTTAAACGAATTCATAATGCATTCATACCCCCACCCCTCGCTATACTTTGCCCCCGGTGAACCCTTAGCCAGTGTGTACGTTATTGTTTGTTTTAATTAAAAATATTCCCGGTTTCCGTTTAATTTAAATGCAAAGTTTTAAAAATTGGCCATTGTAAAAGTGGAACCGCTCTCCAATGTATTCAATTGTTGTTTTTTTATACAATATGAGACAATCTTGACATAAGATGTATGATAGCTTGATATGGGAGGTGCTTAGAGAATAAATTAATATTATTATTAATATGCATAAAAATTATGTAGATGGGAGTTTTCTTTTACATTGTTAACTGTTATTAAGTTGTTGTAAATTGAGAAAACGCCAATACATTATACGTATTTCCATTTGAATTGTTAAATCACTAAAGTAAAAAAAGAATGTTTGTGCCGAAATGTGTTGTTCTGATCTTTCAACAATTTCAAAATTGTATTTTTCATTTGCCTTAGGATTTTTGATCCCTTATCAAAGAGTTTTATCATGATTTGGGATTTTGTTGCACATTATTGAATTGTGACGCATTGAACAACTACTACAGTAACACTAACGACGTGGAAATTTATAAAGATAAGATAACTATTTTCTTATTTATTTTTCACGACCAATTCTTATCTTTGATGTGCTCATAAAATTAAAAGAAACCGTGAACGTGCGTCGATTAAAATATAAAAATCGTTAGAGAAAGCTGTACAATAGCATAACATTTTGCATTTTATTCATAAAAAGCGAGAAATGTTTTTGGATGAATTAGGTTATAAACTTGGTTGAATTTAAATATTGCTCAACTATTTTAAAATCATACTAGTTCTTTTTTATAAAGCCATAGAAAACAATTTGAATTTCTCATAGTTTCTTAATCGACTAACTATTCCACTTAAACAACGTTCTAGATATTTTCAACGCGTTTTTTTATTCTAAAATCTAATTTCCCCAAGTCGTCAAAGAATTCTCAGCTTTGTATCGCCATTTAGTATTCGCAATCAATGAATATTCGCTGACTGGACGCGCAGTTAAGCGGGTAAACGTGCTTTTGTTTGTATCTCTATGTTTTGCATCTTAGACTGATGCACACTGCCTATGGCACATCACGTCTAGATTAGGCCGCGTGTGCGCGCATATATTCATAGGAGTGATCACGAAATTCGATTATTTTAATGCTAACTATATATCTGATTATATGCGGATCTATTATGCATGTAAACGAGCCTCACAAGGCCGAGGTGAGATCTTTGACCTTCTCGGTGTAAATTAACTGTTCCGAGGGTTCCGTGACTCTTTGATTGTTTTCAAAAGTGTATTTGAATATTGAATTGTTCTTTAGTGCGCTTAAGTGTTTTGTGGTTAGATTTCTCTTAAAGATATTTGATTTGGCTAAAACGGTTTGGTTTTAGCAAAATTATATGTAGCTGTGTTTATTTCATGATATTATTTATGACACATCTAAAAGAAATAACTTTTTACTGAAATCTTTTGTACCTTTTGATTGTATTTGATTCAAAACCACCAACTATGCGGAAAACAGTAGATCACAATATCTGCTGAAATTAAATGTAAACAAATATATTTCAAAGTTTTTGTAAATGAAATGTGCTTTATAAAAATCATGCAAATTCTGTAGTTTTAACCTTTACCGCATAAAATCCGTTGTCAAACTTAAATCTAGCATTCAAGGTAATATGTATGTTACTCAAAACATCTAAAGCCATGAAATTAATTTGATGCTATCTGATGTCTCGCATTTAAGCGCAATCTGTTTGAACTTTAATTTACCTACTTGCCTGTGACTGTAATTGTTTTCGTAGCCTATCACTCGGTACTCAACTCATTTACTAACTATTTCATGGTGGGATACCCAATACACGGTAGTTTTACTGTAGTTAGTTATTCATCTCAGCCAGTACGTCTATATGATCTGTATCGAAGGTTCGGGTCGGGTTGGTCACCGCGCCTGGGGCAAGTAGCTACCGCAGTAGCAGAGAGCGCGATAGATTTCCCGCGCATCACGTAATGATTGATCAGGAGCGGTGATTTGCGCGGCTACTGCGCGGCGTGGCGGCTCACACCCACCTAAACACAGATCTGCGCATGTGTTGTGTCGTGACCGGCGCGTTGCACATCTCGCGTCCATATGGTGCGCGTCCCTCCCGCCAAATGTGCGTGATTACCGCTAAAACTATGGCTTTTCAGTCTTTAGATGCATTGTTTATCGTTTGTTCATTGATTGTGGGTTAAAAACGTTAACTCGGCGTTTTCCAATGGTCCCACCTTCACCTCCTATGACGCTAGCTTTGACCCAGAATCTTTTTACACGTTACTTCACGTTAGGGGTGGATCGTGGCACTATTACACTGCTAAATCAATTGAATTGCTGGAATTTGAACCCTGGACCTTGTTTATGGCGAACGGTGTTGATCTAATATGCTATATTTACGTAAACTCCTTGACGCGTTTCTACAAAGTTTCCAAGCCTTTGAACAACCACTTTGAATTAAAATAATTGATGCAGTGTGAGTGCGATTGCAATAAGATGATTGCACTTAAGGTCAATCAGTAATATTCGCCTTTGTCTAGTTTATTTTCTACCTGTACAATGTAAGAACGAGTTTATTTAATTTGGTATGATTGTAGCAGACATAATTAACCATATGCAGAAATAAGTACAGTTTATACCAAAAGGTAAAATACTGCATTGTGGTGTTTCAATTATACCTGGTCAATGTCCTTAAAAATTTTACTTAATTTTGTCTTTAATATTGCTCCATCCAACTTAACAAATATGGCATCATTTGTGGACAGTAATTTCACGGAAATATCACTTATTAAAAAGAAAAAAAGTATCGGTACATAAAAATGCGAACCAACAAACTATATACTGCGTAATCCATTCTACAATGAATTGTAAACATTTTTAACCGCAGCAGTTTAAAACAAATTTTTCCTTATCAAAACCAATCAGGCCCTCACTGTCTTCAGCGGTTATGTCCTATTCCGCCCGAGTTTTATTTCGCCCGGAGCCTAATTACTCCCAATTCGCCCGCGGTCCCAGATTAACCCCTATAATCCTCCGCTCTACCTGCGTCAGGAGTCCTATTCCATCCACGGTGGCGAAGCCCCGATCACCATTTGCTATCTTTTATGTAAATTTATCGTCTGATGAGATTACAGTATGAGAGCACAAAAGTTTTAAGTGTTATTAGACAATTTTTTTTTACTTTTCGTATACAATGTAATGTAGTAGTTTATGCAAGGAATGCGTTAAGATAGTGGTCGTTTACTCTTTTTACGCGAGTTGCGTACACTAAGACTAGTAAAATTGTTGGTTAACCTAGAAGTAATTGTAATATAATTTCTATCAATGGATTCTTATGTAAAAATGGCTGAAAAAAACTATGGTGAAAAGTCTACCACTCTACGGAGGTGCGTTGGCCTTGTATGAAAGGTTTTTCAAAATGGCTACCGGAAATATTTATGTTTTTAGCCAATAAGTCCTAAACTATTACAGGTAGCTTAAATAAGTAAATGAGTAAATTTTAAAGAATTAAATTGCGCAACTTTTGGTATATAATAAGTTAAGTTAAGGTAATTACTTACATTCTTACAGGAAAATAATTTTGTCAAACAATTTTAATAATTTATTGTAATTCAGGGAAATTTTGAGCTATGGTTTTCAACTTGGCAACAATGATTGTTTTGTTCCTACTGAGAGCTCTAATTTTTGTTGTTAATATTTCAACATGTTTTTAGTTTACTTTCATGAGTTTCATGTTAATCCCCCTTAGTATGACGATTGTAAAATAGAAAAATAATGAATATCGAAACCTGTTTTATTTGTGAACTAATTATACACGACAGTTGTGAGGTGTCATATCTCACTGGAAAAGGAATTGAAGCAATACACCGACCTGTAAGGCAAGGAAAATAACTGAATTCCATGTAATTGTTGGTCAAAAAGTTCATAAAAAATGTAGGGCGCAGTTTATTAATTTAAAGTCTCCATTCAGAAAGCAGGAGGATGATACGAGTTGTTCCCGTTCGACACATTTTAGTGAAACATATTTTGATTTCAAAAGTAATTGTTTTTTGTGCACAGCTGAATTAAGCCTAACATACAAACAGAGGAAAAAACGAATGGATTGAAGCTCGGACGCTAAACTTAAGAACATCAGTGCTATACAAGTGCAGCGAACGTAATGATGAATGGGCTGACAAAGTCAAAATACGGTTTCTAAATGTGTTCGATTTGCCTGCTATGAAAGCATATTATCAAAAACAATGTTTAGTAAACTTTCGAAATGGAAAATCTATACCACAAAAACTTAGTGACGTTCCTAAAGCTCTGCCCGGTCGCCCAGGAGATCAAGTACGCCACGAAGCATTATAAAAGTCTCAATGTACATGAGAGAAAACAATGAATAACAATTAACCATCAGTAACATAAAATGAAAAAAATTCTTCCTGCATCCTGTGAGTATGAACCTTATTCAGATAAGTTTATGAAACAGAAACTTTCATACAAGGCCAACGCACCTCCGTAGAGTGGTAGACTTTTCACCATAGTTTTTTTCAGCCATTTTTACATAAGAATCCATTGATAGAAATTATATTACAATTACTTCTAGGTTAACCAACAATTTTACTAGTCTTAGTGTACGCAACTCGCGTAAAAAGAGTAAACGACCACTATCTTAACGCATTCCTTGCATAAACTACTACATTACATTGTATACGAAAAGTAAAAAAAAATTGTCTAATAACACTTAAAACTTTTGTGCTCTCATACTGTAATCTCATCAGACGATAAATTTACATAAAAGATAGCAAATGGTGATCGGGGCTTCGCCACCGTGGATGGAATAGGACTCCTGACGCAGGTAGAGCGGAGGATTATAGGGGTTAATCTGGGACCGCGGGCGAATTGGGAGTAATTAGGCTCCGGGCGAAATAAAACTCGGGCGGAATAGGACTACACGGTCTTCAGCAGACCCATTCCATTGCGTGCAGTGTTGCAGTGTACACAACTTCACTATTGCTTTAGACCCGGCTATACTATTGATTAATACTACCAATTAGCTGGTTAGTTGGTCTTGATTGAGTTGATTGAGCCAATAAATCCTTCTATTGGCCGCTAGTTTTGTTTACAACCGCCATAAATATAGTTTGCGCGCTCGCACGGCGCTGTTGCGAAGCTATGTTGCGCCGCGTGTGAACCTTATTGCCTACGGTTTGATTCTAATAGCGGACGAGGTCGTATCTAGTAATTGAATGTAGCTTCATTTGAATTTCATGTTGCACGGCCGCAACGGTAGATGTAATGCCCTTCTTTTAATTTGTCTAATGCTCCGTGACATTTGAGGTGTAGCAGTGACTACTGCTGAATGTGTTTAGTTTGGAAGATCAACGGTATACAAAATTGCCAATGGTGTATCCAGTTGATGCTTTTTTATACTGTTAAGCATATATTGCAGTTTTATTAACAGCCACAGCCCATTTTTTGTATAATTTCAACAGTATGATCCCTATACTTAGGGATTTACGAAATATTTTTTACAGAACATTATTGTTTGCTAACTATATATTACGTCATGACATGCAGGTTTGTGTATGTACTTAAAATTGGTTTAGCAATAGACGATAACCCGTATTTAGTATTACCTATAGAAAAACAACAGTGATTACTAATTTGTAATTCTGATATTTGCAAGGGTTTACATGTTGGCGACAGTTTTACCCTTCTTCAAATGTAATTTTCCTAAAGCGTCGCCAACTGCTGAGGAGCCGTGCTAGAGCCGGGTCATAATCGAATTAGCAGATCCGAACCGAACAAACATCCATAACCGAAATAAAGATAATTAAATTTATTCGCACAGATGAAATTATCCTTCGCAATTTGCCGGAGAATTATAAAAGCGAGCGAGAGCGAACGCGAATAATACAAAAAAGCAATTAGTAGAGTCGGCCGCGCGGCCATCTTGCGCGATTATTATTAATAAAATTATATTATTACGGAACGCGTATGAAGCGGAATATAAATGAACTGTTTAACCGTCATTGCGCCAGTATGATATTGTAGCGAGTCGGCGGAATTGCCGGTTAAATATGCGCATTACTTAGGGTTTACTTGTGGCATAGGTAGCGGGTGCGGGGATAGTTGCATATACAGTGACAAAGTAGTACGGAATACATTTACTACGCGATATTTCACAAGTAAATTAGTTCTAGGTACATACATGGTAACTGCATCAGAAATACATATAATTATGCAACAAATGAGTGTCGTTAATCATGACATTTAGGAAACGTGAAACTAGTGAACTTTTTTTGGTGGTTCAATTTTATATTACCAAATGTCTAGTGGCGCATACATGGAAAGACATTTTTTTATTCAAAACGTAGTACCTACATGTATTAGTTATTGCTGTTAACATTTTAAACCCAATAATAGTGTTTGAGTAGTCAGTGTTCTAAATCTTCCATCAAGTGTCAGACAAGATGCCTAGCTAAGAAATCCACAGCCTGAACTTAATTCGATTGTTTTTACTTGTGAATTTTTAGTTCATACATTGACGGTTTTTATAAACCCTTTCCCATAGCTGACCCCTCTTGATGGTCCAGAGCACCTCATAAAAGATGGAGACGACAGTCTAGCAGTCAATGTATAATTTCTAGTTTACTATTTTTAAATATTTAAAATATTTAACCAACTGTGCTAAAAGAACTATTGAAGTTTTACTGTGCGGTTGTATATCTCATAGGTGTGAAAAATCTCTGAATTGTTTGGAATTTTCTGTAGGCCTACGACTTTTTTGCCAAAACGACCATAACCTCTGAAAGACGTTTTCGCAATTTTTCATGTTGGGTTTGACAACCTTATCACTAAAAATTGTAATGATCGATAAATCTATTGTATAAGCTGATAATGTAAGTGAAAATCGCAAAACATTCAGTTTCAGTTCATTTTATATTTTTTGTGGCAAGATGCTTAAGCATTAATTTTGTCCATTAATACATAACAGGCAATGCAATTGCATAATAGAACACGTATATCTACCTAACGACGCAGAAGAGCGTAGAAATAATATTGCACTATAAAGGGTGGAAGAAAAGAAGCAACAAAGTACAGTAGCGAGGCAATATCGTGGAAAACGGACATTAAGGGGATTTATATTATAGAAAGTAGAGGCGCGCGAGCCGGCGGTATGTAACAATAAAGAAATGCAAATTAGCATCTGGGCACATATTGTCGGCTTAAATATAACATTTAATCTTGCGGGTCGTAACCGTAAACGGGACCGAGTTACTTATTAAAAATATCGGCTTCAATATCTCGGGGACCTAAATACCTGAGATCTTATTACAAAACTTGCCTCATATCTGTCCCTGAGCTTTACTGCGACAAGTTGTAGCCGAGCTGGGCCAACTTGTGTGTGGTACTTGGTACTTGTATGTGGTACTTAGTTCTTGTGTGGGAACTGTGAAAACGTTGACACGGGATTTAAGTATAGGAGCATACTAGTGATATGTAACAAACTGATTTATGTAGACCTACAAAAAGAGGTTTTTATTTAGGTTATATAAATTATAGAAAGGTAGAGTACTCGTGATAATAAGGATTTTAAAATAAACTCAAATAATTCCTTTAGTTTTAGGAATATGAAAAAGGTTTCAATTACCTACAAAAATTAAGTTTTGGTCAACACAGGCACTTTGTTGATACAGTAGTTACAAAAGCTTACTGGGTGTTGGGTTTTTTCACTCCTATCATAAACTCATATCAAGAGTAACATTTTGTATCAATTCATACATTGCAATATCAACATCAGACTGCCATACTTTATCATAAAGCTTTATCTGAAAACTGTTTTTTTTTTCATTTGTTAACGTTTAAACCCACAATCGACATAATATCAAAGATTCTTTTACTTTCCAACTTGCACCCAGCTGAAAATATAAAATATTAATATTAAATTAGGCTGGTGAACTCTAAAAAGTGTTCAGTCAGTAGAAATCTTTGCTGCGTGATATAACTTTTCTGCGAAAAATCACAGGAAAATCGCTACCTACTTAAAATAACAAACGGTGATTCCATAGTACATGATGATGATACGGTGAAGCCAATGATACAGTCTGGGAACCGACCGCTCCAAGCCGATCCTGACCAATAAGTTTTACAGCGCCATACGCTATATACGCCGCAGACGTATAATGAAGGCAGGTCGGCCATGTTTGTACCAATTAGACAGTTAATATTTGGATTGGTCGCGTATAGGCATACCCTTCGCACTCCACTTGTCATTAATGATATTGCAGTGGGCACGGTTAATGCTATACCACTGACCAATCGTCTACACCGGTCTACTAGGTACTGAGAGCTTCTTGGTTGACGCAATCTAGGGTTGTTACATAGACTTCTTTAGTTGGCTCAGGACTTTACCCAAATGGCCTTTGCAACAATCGTTAAATGACAAGTTTGATTTACTTTTGCGAAAGAGTTTATTTTAGTGCAATTAATTTGAATTCCACTTAGTGTTTGATACATAAACACACTGCTAATTACTTTTTAAAGAGTATAATATCCAGATATTTAATTACAGATGGATAATTTTTTTAACTGGAATTTTGTTCATCGTTATTTTTTTATTGTTAAGCCATACTCTTTCGAGAATATAAGCGTTCTAACGTAGATCTAACTAATCACAATTAAATATTTTCAACTCATTTCAAGTTAGGGATCTTTTTACACGAAATGGAAAATAAAGTATTTTTATTTCGTAAAGTCTGGTAATACTTTTTTACATCAACAAAATGAAAGTATTTTTTAATACACCTTCAAAAAGTAAGGAAATATGTATTCGTAACATGTTTATAAGAATCGCTATAACTTAAACAAGTTGGTAGTGTGTTATTTTTCATACTCAGTCTTAATTTTTCGTTTTTGTATTACTTCAGTAAAGATTTTTCTACTAGATCAGTTCTATATCCCGCCACCGACACCATGTGATGAAACTAACACTCCGCCTGACTGTAGTGAAACCCAACGTAACATGTAACTTGAGTAATAATATGAAATTAAACGTAATGGGAAACCCTCGGCGAGCGGGCTCCAATGTAGGCAACTCTGCTAACGTAATATTATACGGATAATTATTTTACTTCGCGGAATCTATATATTTTCACAAGTCTTTTCCTCATCTCACAAATCTTTAATGAGATTTTTCTATCCGTAAAGTGTTTTATTTGTGGTAAAATTTTATGTTTGTGCTTTACCAATCTAGGACCATTGTTTTTACTATTGAAGCATGTATCTTTCATTATCAGGTTTTGCGAAATGTTATTAACTACGATTAAGTATATCTTTTTGTTATTTATTACGTTGTATCAGTACAGTAGGCTATGTTCGTAAGACTAACATAACAATTTTGCAGAAAGCATAAAGTATTTAAATTCACTTGCAATTTCAGTCAAAATCAATATGTTTTAACTCAACTGCAACAGTATATTTCACTACTAATCACGAAATGGGAACTTCGTGACGAGTATTGAACGATACTTTTTATCATGATAAAAAAAGTACTTCATCAAACTTTAAAAAATATTAGTTCGGCTGCTTAGAAAGCGACCTGCGCGCTACTGCTAAACCAATGCTAGAGGAGGTCGCTTTCTAAGCGGCCTTTCTAATCTAAACACAATACGGCTGTACAATTAATTTTAGTGTAAAATTCAGCTGATTGTAACTTTGTTGATGTCAGGCAAAGTATTGTTTGTGTAGTGAACGTAATGTTTATGTCAGGAAAAGTCAGCTGATCACTATTTGTTTTTGGTGTATGGAAATTGAAATTTCCGAAGATCTCACCTGTATGGAAATGGACAATTTTCGAATGCAGAGTGATAAAAAATCATAAACCACCGTGCAGATTTAAACGTACAATCTTCGACATAAATAACTGCGCATATAACACAGTATTTATAATCATGGATGATGACATTGTATAACACTAACGTTTACAAATTACAACGTCGACCCTCGGCGACGGACCTGCTGCGGTCATGCTGAATCTCATCTCATATCCGATACAAACCGCAAGAAAACTCGATCGACGCCGAAATTGCGCTGCAAGATTGATGCGATTACCGACCGATGTCGTACTTGATTGCGCCGGTCACAACGCATCGTGGAAGTTTAACGTGCGGACCGGCGAAGACCGATTAATTTGCGATTAAATAATTCTCCCTTCGCTCTAATTGGTGCGTTCTGACTAGCTGCACTCTCTGTTTGTCATTAATGGTTTGATTAAAGTCAAATACCAGCTGACTAGGCAGCACTGGTCGGGTAAACACATTACGGCTATTGGACCATCGCGGACGATGTGCCGATGCTCTTTCCTCTTTCTCCACCTGTGCTTTTTCGCTTACCGATGCTTTGTCGCTTCATCGATGAGATTGTTTTGCGGGGTTTGCAACATTGTGAGTTTACTGCATATTACACCAGCTTATTGATTCTTGTAAATTTTTGCGAGGTTTAAAAAAATATTTGTTTGACGAGTGAATTTCACTATTCAACGAGAATGTATTTTAAACTGATTAGTTGTTTTACAATCTCATATTTTACCTTTTTTACATATGTGGGTTACTAATTGGCACTATCTTATCTTATACAAAGGCTATTGTTTTAATACTTACGAGACTAGTCAGTAGTAGTATTATGTGTATTGGGGGAGCGAGCTGGTCTAGTGGTTAGTGCGCGGGACTTCGGTTCAAGAGGCCCCGGGTTCAAGTCCCGCTAAATCACCAATGGATTTTATCCAAGTGATAATGTCGCAACCCCTAGGTTTAGCCAGAAGTAATGTGAAAAACAATCCCAGGCTCGTGCCTAGCGTCCTAGGACAAAAAAAACTACTATGTGTACAATGATAAGTTTAAATGTAACCAAATTACATGTATTCAACATAAAATGCACAAAATACTGTGGCTCAAAGGATATTTCGCTAACGTGTTTGAGGCGTTAAACGGGTTGCACGAGGGAGAGCCAACTCTAAAGGGAAGTGCAAGAAGCCCAAGAGTGCGTAAGGGCAGTGCGAGCTCGGAGCTGATCAAAGAAAATAGCTGAGTCGAGGATCTGTTCAAAGACGTACGGGGGGTGGTTGGGGTTATTACACGACGCTGTCAAGTACATGCGAACGTGTTGGTCCAGGTCACACCTCCGCAGCTTTTAAAACTCCCTTTCCTAATTTTACACATAATATTTCACACGTAAACGTAAATATATATAAGTGTGGGGTTATTTTGGTAGTTTCTATTCGATGAAATGTGTGCGAGATTAACATTGAAACATCAATGTTTTGTGTAATTTTGAACAAGTAAAGTCGTGCTATTACCATTGGGATGGGATACAGTTAGGTATATTTTAAACAAAATATGAGTGTAGGACAAAGTGAGATGTCGTAGTACCTAGTATCATAGACTAACAGACTATACCAATTGTCTGTCCAAGTACATGTTGTAATGTAGTCTCGAGTTGTACTATCGCTACAAACTAAGGCGTAGCCACTTAGAGGAAATTAAGATCTCTATACTCGCTATAAAGTATGACATACATCGCCGAGGAACAGAACACTGTTCGACAACCCCATCAGATACGAGATAAAATAAATCCAAGCCGAAAAACTACCTCAATTTAGAGCCATAACGCCCCGCGAGCTGTTCGGTTTTTTGGAAGCGAGCCGCATAAAATTAAACTATCTCGAAAGCCCGTACGTTAGGATAGTGGAGCGGTCTATAATTACTCGAAGCACGATCGCACAGCGGATATAATATATCGAGCGTAATTTCAGTGCCCGAAATAAAATATTAGCTACGTATTCGGTCCAATAAAATATTGGCGGTGTATTTAAAACTGACGGCCGGCGATTAGGGGGGAGAGTGCGGGCGAACGGAACAAATCGGCAGTCAAGGTGGTGGGTGGCTATTACCATTACCCGATATTTATTTAAAATATCGGGTCGTATTGATAAACGGGACGTCTGGCGGTGATGTATGCCGATCGTAAACAAGGCAATTATAACCATTCGGTCTCGGGCGTCATGTGCTCCTCGTCCATCGTCGACGATAACACGGTCGTCAACGAGCGGTGCACGTATCGTTCTTATCATCAACGGCCGCGTGCGACAATCGCTGTCAATTTCAACAGTTATCAAAACTTACTGGCAAGTGGTGATTTTAAAACCGACGTTTCAAACAATCTGTTTCCGAATTTAAGGTTGCATTAGACACACTTTTGATTCGAAACATAAACGTTTCACTGATTAAAATAAACTTTATCTCCATGCTAAGGTTATATTCCACCGGTAAAAGCAGTTCAACGTGATTTCCAATTCAAACACGTGAACTTACACTCCTGCAATCGTCACCGACGTTAGTCACCTAAGTACGACCGTCGGCTGAAATTCCGATAGCGGAAATTTGCAAATCGATGTAATTACGAAATCGTGCAAAGGGAATTTCTATTTGCATGAATAAATATAGACGGCGTATAGCTGGGAGGTACCTAATGATTGTGAGCAAATGTAAGATCGCTGACATGTAATTTTCATGGAGCGTGATTAATCATAAACAGCAATGATACGATGCGATATGATAGCGAACGTTTCGATTGTTCTTGCGAAACGCAGAAACGTAGAACGAGTTTCTCCGCTCATTTATATATAGACAATACAACGTTACATAAAACTACGGCGGTTATCTACGATCTATCGAACGCCGTATCGCTCGCATCATTAGGTAATTCACCGGTCGATACCGTTATTAAATATAATTTCCTCAAGTATTACGTTGTAGGAAACAACCCGGATTTTCTAGCTTGAGTGTAGGATCACGAGAAGGTAAAAGTAGGATCTTTGAGTGTAGGCTATACTATTTGGTTATTGATTTACTCAGTATGGTTAAATGTCGCAGCAAACGTGCAAACTAAGCGATTTTCTTTTTTATCTTATATGTATTTATTTAAACAAGTTCATAGAAAAAACTATATTTATAATTTAAACAAAAATTATACCATCAATAAAAATGGGGTCAAAAGTGGATTATTTTTTGGTGCAAAATTTAATAGCCAAAAGCCAAAATCCAATGGTCACCAACTGACATATAAAACGTAAAGTAAGTTCTATGTTACGTAAAGAATGTTTTTAAAACACAAAATTTATAAAAGCACCCTTAGTCATACTTTGAAGACTGCTATGTTTTTACCAACGATCACTTTTTACCAAGTAGTTCCAACACTATAAGCTACCATGCTTTTTACTTTGCAAATTTAGAAAACAACTATTTATCAACTACAGATTTATAACATCGATAACGTCAATTTTTATGGTGGGGAAATCCTTAATCATGTTCATCAGACTTTCAGATTCTTACAGATTCTTTTATTGTGTTTAAATATTATTTCCAGACTTTCTTTGGCAGCTAAAACCACGGAGACGATTCAACAATGTATATTTTTCGAACTCAGATGCTTTAATATAGTATAAATAATTATTTTGATGAATCCAATTAGATAGGGCCAAACTATAACGTATTCTGTAGTTTGACTTGACTGTTCCTGAGCGTTGTATTTCCTGGGCCAAACAAGAGGCTGAACCCGGTGGTTAGGCGGACAATAGCGGCAACGTTTATCGCCCACTTTCTCTACACAGCCATAAATATGCTAATTATTGGCCATCATTTCACTTTCTGCAGATATATCGCACGACCCGCCAATATTGTATTGTCGGATACGCTATCAATGACGCTGTCACTGTAACGGCTATATTGTGCCGTAAGCCATACATTACGTGTATAATATGCTGTTATTTGTTTTGGGGAAAAGAGTTTTGAATGCATTGGAGTATTTTAAGTTTATTGGGCTTTATTCAATATATAAAACATATTCCCAAATGCATAATGACTGTTTTAGTGCTGTTACAGTATTCGTTTTATCAGAGAAAAGAGTTTTGAATGTTTCAATAGTTATTTGTGTAACTAGTGGGTGAAGTGGCACTTTGCTGCACACGAAAGAAATGTTTACGCACGACCCGTAGGCGAGTGTGGAATGTTTCTCTAGTGCAGCAAAGGCAGTTTGCACTCGTGTTACACATTCTATTTTTCTACAGTTACTATAAATCATATAAATAATTAGTGTTTCAAACACTGTACAACACGTTTTTAAGTTAGGTTACATCCAAACATTGAACGAAATGGGAAACGCTGTACCAGCTGATCGTAGTCATAGTATCTTTAAGTGCTGCCAGCCTATTTCCATGCGTACTCGGATTACGTGCATAATAAAGAAAGCTGTTTTGTGTTTGGATTGAATAATGGTGTGCGACAAAGTAAAAACTGTGCGGCAATGTAAGTAAATGCAGCTAGTTATCTGACCTGGTGGTTCGGAAACCATAATGAAATGTAGGTTCAGCTGTTGAGTAAACGAAAGTGATAGGTTTCTCTGTATTGGAGTACCTTCTCACTACATTATTGTGGAAGAGTCAAAACACACAATAATATGTTTTAATATTCGAGCAACAGTAAAATTCTTAAGGCATAACCACACAGAATGTATTCATAACGTTGTGAGGGGGGGGGTGTTAGATAAAGCAATTATGCGCGCTGACTACTGTACTGATAACGACGATAACACAGGCGATGCGCGATTAAATACCACATAAACATGGCGATTTATGCGGCGATCCATTCTTTATAGCGGTTCGCGGGTGGATGGCAACTGTCGTCCAATGTGTTAAAACATCGCTGTATGGTGGACACCCTATAAATGGGTATGTCGGTCGTACTTCTTAACAGATTGTGTTATACCCCCCCCCTCCCTCCCTAGTGGGTTGAAACATTAGGGGGTGATTTGAAACTGGGAGGTCGATGCGTGTATGTAATGTTATTGTATCAGTGTATATGTTTTGTATATATGTATATGTGTAACATTAAACTGATGAGCTAATCTGCAATGTGACAATCCGTAGGCCGGTAGTTAGTTATTTCCGGAATGCCATAAAACCATGTAAAAAGAACATGTTCACTGAGGCAAAGAGGAACTACCTTACCATTAAGAATAGCGTTCATATACAATAATTATACATATATTATCTTATTTTATGAGAACTGCTTTGGCACTTTAATTTCATAGCTATTGTAAAACCAAATAGGTTATACATTTAGGTTTTGTGATGTTTCGAGATAAAAACTGTATACCATTTTAATAGCTTACTGTATTGTGGATTCCGCGATCACGGAGGGCCCCCGGCTGAAGAGGGCCCCGAAGGGGCCCCTTCTCTCTTAAACATTACAAGAAAATGTATTTATACTTGTTATAAGTTATCAAATGTTCTTAGTAACGTTTTGTTTACATTTTCCAAACTAGATAACTGTGTTTAACAACTGCTTGTATCTTTCCGTTTATATAAAGGCATACAACCATTGACTATAAACCATAACTTGGTATATAGTTATGGTATATAGTCAATGATGCAACATACTGTAGTCTATTAAAAGTTGAGTTACGTTGTTGTACAGTAGTGTAATACATCGTCTGCGCGGTGACTTGGGTAGTGGTTAGCAGAAGCAGACAACGGCAAAGTGATGCTCTATCATATCAGCTATGATTACTCAGCATAAAGACAGCGCAAAAAGGCAGGAAAAGAAGAAAAATGTACTGGAATCTTTCGGGTTGGGATGTGCCAATTCTCGATGCCACCGATTCTGGAACATTAGTATGTGTATCGAGAATAATTGATCGGCAAGAGTCAATGCCGCTACCGATACCTAGAAGTGGATAGGAATAATTAATTCTAATGCGAAAATCAATTGATGAAATTCGACCATAGATTCTTTTAACACTACCGCATATAAAAAGCAGTAATAACGCATGAAACACGGCTAGCACAAAAATCCAACTGTTAAAATTTCTAACACAAGAAAATTCAGAGAGTACGGCTAGTATTGCACAATCGACAATTCAGTGTCAGTCAACCAGCTACTGCATCGTCTTGCCTACAAAAAAGATTTTTGATAAAGGGCAATAGTTTGCTCTACTGGAAAGACAATATAAGAGTAATATATTATAATATATAAAGACATTATATTTTACATTCATGTTTTTATTAAGAACATAATACTGTAGCTTTGACTATTAATACAACTAGACATTCCATCCACATGTTAAATTTGTAGCCAGATTTTTTTAAAGTTTATTATTTTAGTTAGAAAAAATAAATCTCGGTTACTAAGCCTAACTAAAGGTGTAGCCTATTTTGTCAAACTCAGCAGAATAATTTAATCGGTTTCTTTAAGAAGGCCTACTACATGGCAAAATATAAGCAGTTGGAATTTAAACAACAATATATCACTTGGTTATAACTGGTAAATACAACTATAGACTAACCAACAAAAGTGGCTTCTTGACTTTCTTGTAAATTTTTAAGGTCTTTTTTCGTGTCTAGTTCATGTTGGTGACACTGATAACAGATTTGTTGTTAAGTAGGCCTACTGATACAGTGTTAATACATTTAATACAGTGTTAGTTGTTAGTATTATTTCTCAAATCTTTTTGTGATTATTATTACCACACAAATAATGTTGACACAATTTATTAACTTTTGCATGAATTATACTGCACTTCAATTTGAACTCTGTTATAACGCTTATTGACACTACAGTGTGTGTATTGTATTGTTGTAAATAAAAAATAAAGTTGATTTTAATAAAAAAATAATAGACCTAATTTAAGTAAATAGCTACCCTAATATTTTATAAATTATAATGTATAAATTATAATTATTATAAACCTAGCAAAGTGTCTTCCTTCTTATAAAAAAATGCCAAAATAGTGAGAAAAAAAACTTGTTTAGAACAATCTAACAAAAAATAATCCCCCGGTAGAGGGCCCCTTCCCAGCATGTAGCTGAGGGCCCCAAATGGTCCCAGTCCGGGCCTGTATCAGTCACATTATATTATTTCAAATTTTTGTTATGATAGGTATTTTAAATTTATATTTGCATGCCTTTACCTAATGATGTCTATAGGGCCAATATTCTTCCAAATAATAAACATCAACTCCGGTTTAAATCTCCAGAGGTAATTAATATTATTTTGTCTGTTTCAGGTATGTATTACACACGTTAACGACAGCATGTCTAGTGTAAGTAACCTTTACTATACGGAGTCACATTGTGTCTTGAAGTATTTTACTGTTCTGCTGTTTTAATCTTCCCAAAACGTTTTACCCAAACGACCCAAGATAACCGCAAGTAGTGGCGAGTGAGCGACATAAATAGCCGCCAAAATAAACATTGCGGATCTCCAGCATTAATATTTCCCGCGTTTTTTCTCGGACGCTCAAGAAGCGCTTTGTATTCTTTACGGCGCATTGTACTGTTATAGCGAATTTGAATTCGTCGTAGTCGAAATCCGGCGATTATTTTTACCGATTGTTTGCAAATCTAGGCGGAAAGGAGGCATAAAATGCTTCGCAGAAGGAACGAGCGTGTGTACGCAATAGCAATAGCAATCGTGCGAAGTCAGGAAATTGCTTGTAAATTAACATCCGTTGGACAATTGGTCGCCAGTTCTGATTTCACAGGTTCCATTTCGTGTGTCTAGGAATTGTTTTGGAATTGTCTTGTAGTCCGGTCGCTGGCCGTGTGTAGAGAAACAATACAGTAATGTGTGGAAACCGTTATAAGTATGAGTGAGAGAGCAAGTTACTTGTCTTCTGGACTAATGCGAAAAGTCTGTGCATAATGTGTTCTCCAAATCGTTTAGAAACATTCTATTCTTTTGGAATAACTTTTCGAAATTCCTCTTGCTTTCTGGTACAAAATATACACACTGTGTGTCGTGACATTACGTGAAAACGTGACAAAAGTAGTGACTTGTATATGAAAATGTTGGCAAAGTTTTCGTTACCCTCTTGTCGAACTATTTCAGATTACATTACATGTATAATAAACATGAATTTTTCATGTTTCGGTTTTTAAGGTAAAAATTTACTTTCTACAACAGGGACTGTAGAAATACCGTGCGTTGTTCGCAGTTAAAAACAAATTTCATACAGATAAAGTTGAAGGTCTGTATGGTAAAATTTCCCGCTAAAATGTTAATTTTGTAGATTTAACTGTGTACAAATGTTGACACAATCGTAAAGCAATCGATTGATGTAATTTTAAACTGTATGAAAACGGAACGCGACATAGTTTGAACTTAGTAAACGGAGATCTTTGCAGAGCAAGATTGTTGACATCGTGCTTACCCCACCCCTAACCCTTTCTTGCCCCTCCCCCCTCTTACACCCAGCGATAATCTCCCCTCGACAAGGTATTAGTGTCCGCTAGCAAGTCATCTACATCTCCCTACTCTCACACTCTCACTTGCTTCTTGATGCAGTTGCAGTTAGCAACACGATTGTCTACGGATATGCGTCTTTGGTTATGTTCGCTTTACACGATCCAAACTGTTGTTAAAATTTACGATAAATGTCTCGTATCGTTCAGTAAATTATTGGCCATTTTGGAAAGTAGAAACAAGTTTATTTTAATATTATATAATCAATATTTACGTTATTTATTTACTCCAAATTTACTTTAAGTCAGGTTTAAGACAAGAATAAAAATATATTGTACCCTCTTTACAGTGTGATAACCAATAAAATAAAAATCCTCTATAACCATATTTGAGGGTATATCAACTCTATTCTAATTAATTTACAAAGATTTATAAAAGCAAAAGGTTGTTATCTCATTGTTTTCAAGATAACAACTAAAAGGAGAATTACAATATTTAAGAACAAATTCAAGGACATATAAATCATGTTTTCATAATGTAGGGTAGTAATGACTACCTATACAATTATTGGTTCTTTTTCGTCAATTCTCAACCAGTTTTTGTAAAAAAATTCCAATTAAATTTTGTTATTTTGTGTCTCGTTTTGTCTAAATGGTGTGGAACTAATGAAATGGAAGTAAATAAAAAAATTGAAATAGAAAAACTTCGCCAGTGATTTTATTGAAATAAAAAATCCGTCATCACCCATCGCTCAGCGAGTGGTAGTGGGGCAGGCGTTGACTGCTACACATGTAGCTGTTCTGTACCTGATAACCCACTACTAGCGTCGCGTGTCTCGTCGATGCTTATCCAGACCATTTTGTTAAGTGAAAATTGCCTCGCTTCGCCTTACTTGGCCTTTGTTTCCGTCTTCCTTCCTCCCACCCCCACTCAGCTCTCTCAATCATTTCTAACTTTAATTGCCTTTTTATGATTGCCCCCTCCTCCTCTCTTCCTCTCCCATTTCTGCTATCTCACCTCAGATCTGACCATCCTGTACTTTCTCATGGTGCTGACGTCCCTTTCTCGTCTGTTTGCTGATTGTTCGTTTGTTTCGACGATAAGTGCCGTGATTCGGGACAGTTATGTCAAGTTTTTATCGGTTAATGGTCGTGTCGATCTAGTGTTTCCGCCATAATCAGAGGTTAATGCGGACAATTGTTTGTCTGATGTAACTGTCCCCAGTGTTGACGCAACATGACTAATCTGGCAATTTGATATCTCAGAATCCACTAAAAGGATGCAATACAGGCTCAGTAAAATATAAGCAATCTTTTAATAGAAACTACAGTTTGATCTTTTTAGCCTATTATATTTTGACGACAACAATGCTTTCGGTTAACTGAAATCCTACACTCTCCAAATCGTCCGCTTAAGTTCAGTCGACACGAATTAAATGAATCCAACATTTGACACAATGGGTACAGGATTAGCTAGAAATGAACGCGCAAACGACACAAACAATCGACTAAAACAAAGTTAACTGGCACGAAGGCATTTACACCAAGTCGTCAATATACAAGGGGAGTGTGTGGCGGCATTTAGAGCGACATTTGCCGTTTTTCATTTAATATCGTCAAAGTTTCGTAGCGGACGGAGCGGTGTTAGTGCCGGTTTATTATTTTTGCCGGCAAAATGTAATAACCGAACAAGACTATCGATTGAGCTCAATTGGCTCGTCGAAATTAATTTCACACTGAAATATTATAGAAAGGGCGCCCCCGCCTACGCGACAAACTAAATAATTAAAACTACTAGCGGCCGCGCCATCTTTATTATCGCACGTTACATTGGAGATTACGTTTTAAATTAATTTCCTAAACGTTTTATGGAAACGACCCATCGCGTCGGAGTTTTAATTGTGTTTTGTTTTAAAGTTTAATTAAAGAATACAGTCTAAGTTATATTTTGCCATGGGAGGATTTTGTAATTAAATAAATGTGTTCATTGTTTTGTGAATTGGTAAATTAAAATTTTAGTTGACCAATTTAATTTTACATTCTTAGAAACATTTTCTGGGTTTAAATCGTCAAATGGAATTAATTTCTTACTAGCCATGAATTAGGATGATTGTACGCAAAAACTTAAAAGTTAAACTTAAAACTTAACACTTTCCCTATAACAAATGTTAACATTTTAATTACAAAAAAATAATCCATTTGATCTCAATAACTTATCAACTACACAAAAAGTGCATCCAAGTAGAACCAAGTATACGCAACCCCTTGGTGGAAACTAGTCAGTTGTAAACAGAAATTGTAAAAACAGGGGGAAGAAAACAAATCAAATTTATCTCGTATTACGACAAAACGGAGTTATTAAGGTAAGCAGATAGAGCGGCGGGGATTTATGTGGGGCCACTGCGGCCCGGACTAATTAACTATTCCGGCCGAAGAAAAACTGCAATAAACGAAACTGCGATAAGCGGCGTGCCGACAGATAGCTTATCGGTTCGTGTAGAAAAGCTTGTAGTCTTGTATATTTTTTAATTAATTGTAGGGCCATTAACAAAAGTAATCTACATAAGGTGGTCACGAAACCGCGTCACGGAAGCCCCGGCCACGCCTTACTATGACCTCAGCGGCCTCCTTGGCTCGCGCATCCACTACGATTTTTATTTTTATTCAATGTTGGTTTGGTGTTTATTGGGCGAATGACAATACCAATTTTGCTAATGAAGATTGATAGTATGGACAGTTATACATCATTAAGTACAGTAGTAGTGCGTTTGTAACCACCTATGATATTTATTCACGTAAAGTTATTATAATGTGGCTATTTAGTCTTTGAGGATTCTCGGATATGTAAATTTCACCCAATCCATAGTAAATATAAATGTCGTGTTGCCTAGATTTACAATTCTTCAAGTTAATTGGTGAACAAAATTTAAATAGGGACGTTTTGCATCAGCTAATACCGCGTCCTGATGGATTGAGCCAGTATCAAAGGGGTGCCGTATGCGTGTGTGTGCGTATATATGCGTAAGAGTGTGAACGCATTCATCTCGCATACAAATCCATCCTGCCTCCCTGTCGCTCCCTATCTCAACATCCCCTCCACAGTCTACCCCTATTTATCAAAATAACGTAGAACAATACTTCCTCCTGAGGTCGGGGGACTGTCGACAATCACACCACCACTCTTCACTCTTCGCCCTCACGCATGTTCAGCACTTCCGCTGCGTTTTGTCAATACGGTGATCAAAGTGTCTTCGTTCTTCGATTAAAAATTCCGTATTTAAAGCTCCTCTGGGGATTACCAGTGGATTAGTGACGTCAAAGGACGTGTGTCCGCTAACGCCTAAAGCCAATGTCTCGCATGTCGCCGTTGATTATTGTTATTCGATAACTGCAAGAAAAGACTGAAAGAATTGTTAATGCGGAAAGCCCCACGGTAATTTCGAATGTGTGATTAAAACCGCCTGCTGTCGATGAGTTGCGAATCTTTTCGATGTTCTGGAGCTGATGTGTTCTTTTTGCTCTGGGTGGGTTGTAAATCGGTAGATTCGATATTTCCTCTGATTTAACACGCATAAACGTAAGTAATGTCCACATTGTAGGTTCGTGGGTTATTGGTTTTATTAATATTTAAAATGCAACAAAAGCTGTTTCTAACTTTTCGTGGACAACCATGTATGCATTTAACTTAATATAACATCGGGAAACCGTTCAGTTACAATCCTGATGAGTATTCTTGCTTAAATGTTTTACAAATTACATTTCCGATTCCTACATTAAGAGATTTACCAAACGGCTGAAGTTGCTTTTGTTCCTGTACCAAGTATATACATTAACCGTTTTTACGAAGTTTAATAGGTAGCCAAGCTCCAAGTAGAAAGATTCTATCAGTATTTCTATTCAAACACCTTGTACCCGTTTGACGTCTAGACTGTTCTACATTTTTTACAGCTTGTTATCTAAATATTCCATCTCGAGGCTCGTCGTCTAAATATTTGAAGTCTAGCCCAAACAACCCCTAGGTTTTTTGTCTCTACTGTAAATATCTTTTCCATTCTTGGACCAACTGTGGTGTTGAAGCTTCCTTTCTAAGTTATTCTTTTGAAGATTTTTCTCAGCCATTATTTTTAAGTGGCGATAGTACACGGGTTCGACGTTTCTTTTGTCATATTGCTCTCTAAATATTATGTAATTTTAATATTCCCCGCTAAAACAAAGTTATTAAGCTCATGTATTCAGGTTGGTGGGAATATTTATAAATCACTTGTCACTATCACTAATAGCACCAATTAACCTGTGGATGCCACTAAGCATAGTTCAACCCAAATATGGATTGAGTGATGAATTACTAGGATGTCTTAAGTAGCATCGTTACCAACTGTTACCTAATGATTCTGATTCAAAATCTGCTTCCGAAACCCAATTGGTGACGACCGTTTGGTTTGAAACTATCCAAATGCAAAATAATTTACTCGGGATTGTTCTGGTGCCCTTCCGATTGTCAGGCGAGGAGTTACTAAGCTATATTGAACGATAATATGGTATAAAACATTTTAAATGGAAGAGTACATTCCCAGTCGTGATCGGGTGTGAAAAATGGGCAGTTTAGGTGTGAAAAAACTAAGGAAGAATTACTAAAATTCTCTCCGCGCACCACACCCAAAACACGCATAACTGACGAGCATAACACTTCTTCACCGGGCGCATTTCATTTTTATCAGGGTCTCGTAATTTTAATCCCATTAGTAGCAACAGTTGCGGAACACGAAAGTCAGTTTGTGACAGATATTTGAAAATACGGCAGCGAAAGCCACGATAACGCTAGGAACAGTTGTGTGACAAGGAGTTACATTGGGGACAATTTTTTTCGCAGGTCGCGCGCTGTGATATGTCTACGATATCGCGGTGGCTGTGATATGTAGTGATAGCGTACACAAGTCGGTGAGATATCGGGTAGTATTCGTGTGAGGGTAAATCAGGCCTATAATAAGGGCGTGTACGGTTCGTGTTAATAGTAATTAGCCAGATTGCGTTCCTGACTGTGATAAAGTGTTTTGCTTCCACCTTATCAGACTCGTCCCGTAAATAAATTACTATAGTGTAAGCGTGCAATGTTCGCTTCTACTCCCCCGCACACCTTCCAACTTTGTTGTACAGAGCTATAGATTCATTAGGGTTAGCTTGAGCGTTGTGTTTATTTTTGGCTGCAGTCGTGTCGACTCTATTTTTCTTCTTCGCGTTGTTTCAGAACCTGTGGGAAAATAACATGGATTTTAATCAGTTTTCCTATACAAGTCCCACAATCCTGGTTCTAAAATAAGGTTTTATTATGCCGGATAAGGTGTTTTAAACCCTCTCAATGAGGGATAAGACTTAAAGTCACTGCATGTGAAACAAAATGTTCAATCTATAATGTGTCCATTTAAAACGTAACTTCAGTATCCAATAGTCAATGCTAGGAGTTAGCTGAACGAAATTATTCTTGAACCTTTGTGCTTTGAGATGGTAATCAGTACAATAGTGTTTAAAAATAAAGAAAATCGAGATAGTGTATAGCCAAACCATCGTGCCTCCCGAACACATTGCTATTCCCCACCCCTCTAGTTACAGACCGTCTACTAAGGGTGGTCCATTGATTGACCTAATTGATTCATAGACGACACTAGTACAAGGTCGTGCCGTCACCTTAGGCTGTGTACGTACTGAATGGAGGGTGTCGTAGTGTAGTGTAGGGTGGGGGTGTGTCACTTGTTGACCGTGACGTCATCACGTCTTGGTCACGTATCTGTGTGTGTCTGTGTGCCATCTCTGCCATCCGCATCATGAATGGAGGGTGGTAGACTTACCTGGTGGCACGCTTCTCTATTGTACTGAGGTGTCTGGATCTACAAGTAGTTTGTTGATGAAATGATTTAAACTGAAAGTTGACACAATTTACAGCAATACAAATAAACGGTATCAGCATTCTGATACATACTTTCTCCCATAAGTTTGTCAACAACCTTTATCATGTGTAAGCGGTGAGAGTAAATATACGGAAATGGGATTTGTACAATTTTGTTCAGAATTTAAAGGACTAGGTATAACATACTAAATTTTTATCAAAATCGTTCGGGCCATTTTTGGGAAAATCCGATTTTTCCGTTATTTTATGGGAAAATAACATAATTTACAATAACTTTTTAACCGTCATTTTTACAGAAATGGGATTTGAACCACTTAGTTCAGAATATAAAGGACTATAACATACTAAAATTTTATATAATCGTTCGGGTCATTTTTGGGAAAATCCTATTTTTCCGTTATTTTATGGGGTTTTATTTGACTTTTTTTTAACCAAAAGTGAATTCTTGTAATCGAGAAGAATCCTACCAATCACTATTATTATTTTGCCAATTAATTTATCAAGTGACATTTAAGATTTGCCAATCTCATAAAGCATCCTCTTAAATTGTCCAGATTAAAACAAAATCCTGAATTGAGTCAAAGGTGGATAAACTCAACGCGATGGAAAAGCAAGACTTCCCCAACACAGTGGTTTGTAAGGGTATATTGTGTGGTCGGGGGTTGAGGGTGAGGAGGCAGACAGAACTGACAGCTAGACTTGTTGCCGCGATTCACCCAATCATCGCCTTGAGAGAGTTCACCGGATACTTCTCACCTTGTACCTCAACAGCTGATTATGAAAATAAAGTCTCTCTGTTCTCTATGAATATATAATAGGAACTTCAATGCTCCTGTGAACTTGGTTGGTTTTACAAAGTGATGTTACGAATAACAGTTTGTTTCCTTGGAACTAAAAAAATAATGTACAGTAGTTGATTAAAATCACACGTTCGTCCACTAGTCTCGTGGTATTTGTTATATTTTGTTTTAGTTTTTATTTATATTTAGTCTCATCAATCAGTTCACTTTGCCATTAGACAATCTAAAAGGTAGTTTTCTTATATTTCTTGTAAATTGTAAATGCTATTTGAGTGAATCGGGTTATTTTACGAGAAAACACTCTTCTTTGTGTCTTGTAGTAACTCATCAAAATGAGGAAAACAACAGGTCCATATCTCAACAGTGGAATAATGGAAGTAATCACCAGCTCTAGGTGGAGTTACCAACGTTGTGTTGTTTAATTTAAAACAATACCCGTAGAAAAATTAACATCTTTATTCAATTTGATGGGTCGTGGTTTCCTCGGCTGGGTGTTATTAAAAGCAAACACAGGCGCGGGTCTGTACGTAGACGTTATAATAACGCAACGACCGGCAATTATATTTAAAAGAAAAACACGGGAGTGAGTCAGGGCTGTGTTGTAGGTCCGGTGTTGTTTCTCCCGCGCGGCGCTGTTCTCAACTGTTTATGCCGCAATTTGGCGTCAAACGCGTAAAGTTTGCGCGTATAATTTGGATCAATTCGCCTCCACAATGGTGAACGATGAATAGGCCAAGTTGTTGCCTCACTCCCCTGCCTATAGCCTATTGCCTATCGCCTATTATGCCACCGCACTTTTACCCCTTTGATCGTTTGCCGTGTGTTGAATAGGTGTTTGTGTTTCTGGTCTGTGTCTTTGCAACGGGTCGATAGTGTAATATGACTCTGAAATTAGACCCATGTTATGTGTATAGCACTGTTTAGGTGGGTTAGCGATGTTGGAAATGTAGTGGTATTGATGTTTTCGAAACATATGTAAATCGTCAAGAGTGTCTTTACCCCCCCCCCCCTCTCCCACGACCATGTTGGTTAAATTGTTGTCACGACGGTCCAGTCAGACCCCCATTTTCTCATCCGAGTCAGCAAGGGAAATATAATTGATCAAGTAGTAAGTTTCAAGACTATTGATGTTTCGAAAAACGTCAATAGTAACATAAAAATACAGTTAACATATTACGAATAATAGGTTAACTGTTTTTTATGTTGTTATGAAATGTATTTATGTCCACGATGTACACAATGATGATTAGGAATATTCATTGATCTTTTAAGAACCAACTCCAAGACGTAAACTCAGATTCTGAGAAGGGGTGGAATTTTTTGTGTGTTCATCGGTTCCTTACTGTGAAGCTTGTATACCTACACCACTTGTACACCTATACTCCTTTCAAACAGCCGTGGCACCTGACGGATTAGGACACCCCATGGAAACCCTTGGGGCCTCCTAATCCCTCAGGTGCCACGGCTGTTTGAACGCACTATAAGTGTGGAAGTAAACTAAACGTCTCTTAGGCCAGGATAAATTTATCTGTTGAATCCTACTTCACTAAATACATACTAAGCAGTGATCTTATAGTCATCCAACGCGACAGGATCTGATTCGCCCTCTACTTGAGTGACGTCACAACTTTTACTAGTACAGGATAGTGAAGGCGGAAGTGTTAGTCTCGGGGCGAGGCGCGAAAGAAATCGTTAGTACAGAAGGGTGGCGAGTGGCGAGTGGCGAGGGTGGCATCGGGGGAAAGTTAAATCGTAATGAAGGCAAGAGAATGTGTTTGTACGCGTGTCGTGGGGTACAGGTAGGCCCGCGGTGTCTTAACATTACACAACACATCTGAGAATAAAATCAATAACACACGCACCCCTGTCGCGGAGGGGGAGGGGGGAGGGGGGGCTAATGATATGCCTCACACCCTTACAATTACGGCGCCCTGTACAAATCTTTGCAGCTACCCTGCAACACAACCCTGCCTGGTTAGAAAGCTATGGTAGTTGTGCGTGGTGTTAGGAGTAATTCTGACAGGATCCGATATTTCATAATTTGTTTCCCGTAATGTGCAATTGTTAATTTTGCGTATTTTTGCATAGTGTTTATTGATGAATTTAAGTTTTATATAGAATTGATGAGTTTAATCTCGCGGTGTTGTATCTTAGATCATTGATAGAAGTATCCAATTGTCAGTGGTTGATTATCACTGCTTACTGTGTTTAGGAGAGTTTAAAGTCTACTACTACCCTTAAGTTGTAGTTTTAATCTTTCCTACTTTTTTGTGTATATCAAAATCGGATTGTTGGTTCTTTTGTGGTAGTGACTAATCAGAAACCTTCAAGGATTTTATTGTTATTTGTAAGTTAGGTAAATTTTTTGTGCTTAGCAATCTTTTTGTTGGTATTTTAATTTTTCAGTTTTGCACCTATAATTATATGCATCATTCTCAAGAGACTTAATTTTATAATCGATTTCGATTCACACTACACAAAAATTCAAACGAATTTGTTCCCATTCACGTACAACATCCTTGCATGACTACACCTTTAAAATGGCGATATAACGAATCGAGTTATGACATTTAATGAAATTACGATACAGGTTCAATGGAACGGGGAAGTGGTTGAAAGGGAGTTTAAAACGATATTGTGGAGCAGCGAGCACTGAGCAGGGTTGGAGTGAGAGAGTGAGAGAGTGGCGGTGTTAAAGGGGAACTCCCGCCCTTTGACCGTGAGTTGTCTCACTTGAGCGCGGAAATTCATTTCTGCCAGTCGCATTTGTGGGTCAAACATAAGATTTACAATTGGTTGTTTGTAGGTCAATTTTTTGTTGGTTGATTTGACTACAGAGATACTAGAAAGTGTTTTAGATGGTAATACCCTTATAGTAGTCTTAGTCTTGCCCAAGTCAGATGTGATATGTATGATTGGGATCAATTGTATTTTTGTGGGACCCATATGCCGAATACATAGTTTGTCCAATTTCAAATTAATCTTTAACCTTTTCCTACAAAAATACATTACAATTAATTATACAAGGTGTTTCCAAATTGTCTGGACATATTTTGTGGACTTGTTCCTTGGGCTAAGACAAACATAAAATGCCAAGAATGGGTCTAAAATGCCTAGATTTCTGTTTGTCGGTCTGTTTGTGATTTTTAAGAATTATTTCATATCTTGAGTGTATTTTAAGATAGAATTTTCAAAATTGGTATGTGTATTTTAGTAGGTAAAAAGAGCTTACAAAGTTTCGTTTCAATATCTAAAGCAGTTTCAATGTGGCGGCCATTTAAAATCTGTAATGCCAAATTTCATGAAAACCGTAAATATTAAGAAAATAGTTTCTTCATATCAAAAAGATAGACTATTTAAATCCAAATCAAATGAGACCTTGTTTGCTAAATTCGGATGACAAACAACCGAGTTATCAGTTTTCGTCTACATTCGGTTATGCAATTTAATAGGACTACCAAACTGCTCTTTAAAATCACAAATAATAAACAATATTTGATATTTGAAATTTCTATTTTGAAAAATGCTCAAGATATAAAATAATTCTTAAAAAGCACTAACAGACCGACAAACAGAAATCTTAGACCCATACTTATATGACATTTTATGTTTGTCTTGTGGATACTCTTTTACTATCGTATATTCACTCGAAAATGTTTCTTGTATTTGTTGTATCGTTTAAATAAATAGTTTTTGTGCAGTAGATTGTCTCGACTATTAATTAATTCTAACTAAAATATTAATAACATTTATAATAATATGGATTTAAATGATAAACACGCTAACTAAAAAGTATACGCTATAGCCTGATTCAATCTTGCCTTCTTGATGTGTTCTTAGATTGTGCCCATAACACTGATTAATTTTGTGTCAACACTTAAAATTATCATGAACCATACTATCAACTATGGTGTCTCATATTTTTGAACCACTCATATCAAAGCAGTGGTATCGCAATTAATTTAAAACCCAGATAAAGGAACCGCACTATCAGTATAATTATAAATGGAAAACTGCCTCCGCAACTGCGGACAAAGGACGTTTGTGTGTTCGCGATAACGAAGTTATCTCTGCGAAAATAAATAAACAATATAACAGTATAATAATATAATGGACAGTGTTAATAATTAATTATCGTGTGGCTTTGACATCGCTCGTTGTCAAATTGTGTTAGAGTGCTCAAAGAAGGCGCGTGGTGTAAAGGATATAGTTATCTGTGACCGCCGACCGCTGTTGATCTTTTTTACACTGTCAATTTTGTTAGATGTGTGCCTCTGTGAAATGCAGTGAAATGGGATCTTGTGCGATTTTAGTCATTCATTATGAGTATAGACTTAAAAACATAACTGTAAAAGTTTTACTATTCTTGCAGAATGGTTTAGCGGCATTACTGACTTAAATATTTATTTTTAATTTGTTAGGTAAATAGGTGCAATACCTTTTTAAGTTTAGTTCAATTTAAGTCCTAGCAATTTTTTTTACGAACTAGAACGTTTGTTTGACGGGTCATATACCATAAATCGAAGGCCTTTAGTGTTTTTCCTTCAGGGAGTTTCTCTAGAAAGCGATTACATCCCTTTGCGAACAATAATTCTTGAAAAGTTAAACTCCTGAACTAATCTCTCACATTAATTCAATTAATATAAACACAGGAATCGATCTTTACTGGGGTTTGGTTTGCAACTACATTTAACATACTAATTCCCACGTAGTGCTTTATTATACGTTCACAAGATTGTGACGGTTGGGAAAGAACTGGTTAAAATCGTAATCGACCTAGATTGTTCAAAGGTGAAATCTTTAAGTATTTTGTCATTATATTGGCTGTAAAAATAAGTTAGGAGCTGTTGAAAATATAACGTCCTTTATAATATGCACAGTGGGGCCTTATATTTCGATCAGAAATCTGTCGTATTCCTTATCAGCGGGAAAAATTTAATGTTTGATTGGTTTTGTTACTTGAAGTTTTACCGAGGAACACAACGTTTTTGAAAATGAGAAGTTATTTGTACTTCATCGCAAAATGCGGTTGACTTAGTAATGAATGCTCTGTGAGAGGTGTACTATCATATTATTTTTGTTTCATGTTTAGGTTTTTCTATAAAACCTTCAAAGCCGGGACACTGGAGTAGAAGACGATGGTAATGTGTTGTTTGTTAAGGGAGTGGTATGCAGCGCTCCCGCGGCGGCTTCGCGTACTATATAACTCGTGTTTTGTTAATTTATGGGTCCAGCTCGCCGCGTCAGCCAGTTAACAATATTATTTTATAATTTTACAATTCTTTAACAATCTCTGATTTAATATTTAGCCTCGTCCCCGAGTTTACGTTGGTACTATGCGTATATTTCAATAACTTCTTATCAATACGAACGCTCCTCACAGGTTTGTATTGCCCGGTGGACTTAGGACAGTCTACTAGTCTTTATAATTTTATAATTTATAATGTATAGAACTATTTGATGTTACAATATCACAAATGGCAGTGCATATAGAAATGCCACAAATATACGTAAGACACTATTAATGAAACAAGTTATGCACTATTAGATACCTAGTATACATTGTATTTTCTATCCAGTCACGAAATGATAACACGTTTTTATTTTTGAAACACGTTCTTATGTATATTTGGGGCCGCGTCTCGCTGTACCGCCGTCTAGTTGTCCCAACGACCTCGGACCTAGAGACAACCAGGTACAACTAAACGGGGGCCTACCCGACAAGTTGTACCTTGAAGATTTTTAAGAGGTACAACTAGACGTAGAGACAACTAGACGTAGGTACAACTAGACGTAGGTACAACTAGACGTGTATGTAAGTGTGTTGAAGTGAGATCTTTGACACAGTGTTGTAGCCAGTTATTGTGTGTATAGCAGCAGCCTCTGTATATCGTCGAGTATGTGTGTGTTGAAGTGAGATCTTTGACACAGTGTTGTAGCAAGTTATTGTGTGTATAGCAGCAGTGTGTATATCGTCGAGTCTGTCTGTGTTGAAGTGAGATCTTTGACACAGTGTCGTAGCCAGTTATTGTATAGTGTATAGCAGCAGTGTGTATATCGTCGAGTATGTGTGTGTTGAAGTGAGATATTTGACACAGTGTCGTAGCCAGTTATTGTATAGTGTATAGCAGCAGTGTGTATATCGTCGAGTATGAGTGAGTTGAGTTGAAGCGAGATCGTCGACACAGTATCGACCTCACGTAGTCGCGCAACACATCTCGTTCTGTTTATTTTATAATATACATGAGTAAGTCTGGCGCCGCTCCCGGCGAATGTTTATATATAAATTATGCAAAGTAGCGCGCCATTATGTTTTCCTAAGCTCCGATGGGTGGGAAGGGAGGCAAGGGGCGCTCTGCTCCTCTTCCACCTCTGACCTAAAACAACACTCTTCCTTCTCGACTCTTCTTATAAATATTAATTATTTAACCGGCTTCTACACTACTCGCCTCGTACACCATTTTAATTGTTTTTCCACTCCGGCCTTTTGCACCTAATGGTTCTACGGCCCTCCTAAAGCATCTTCACGTTCCGCCTTCCCATTATGATGTAAGCCCGCGCCGGCTTCTCGTGTATAAAGTTTGCTCATATAAAGTTAAAATATACGGCCGCTAATACTTTTAGTGGGGGAATTGCTTTTATGCAAATGCGTAATCTTAGTTTAAAATGTCTTTAGTTGAAGTGTTCCCGAGGAAATTGACTCGATGAACGTTCAGAGTGAACGGAGATAGCTTAAATATGTTTTCATGAGTTACTACTATTTTGTTGTAGTATTATCTATGAAACTTTGCAAAATCTTTGTCAATAATAAGTTTATGTTTAGTAACAATGTGAGATTTGTATAGTGTACTAACACTACCCATAGTGTATAACCAGTGCCTGTCTACGGGTCCAGACGCCATGTAATTCTGTTACGAAACCATTTAACATTTTCACACGGTAAGGGAAATGAGGATCAGAATGTGGGAGACAGGGAGGACAGAAAGAAATGATACAAACATCATTACGTTTGATGTGCAATTATCACTACATACAATTACACTGGGATGTGTGGCATTATTGCAATCCTCTCTCTCCCTCAGTATTTTCCTTCACACGTTCTCTCCCCTTCTCACACACACACTCTGTCCATTCTGGTTTTGTTTTGGGCAATTTTATTTAACTAATAATGGTATATCTCATCAGTGAAAGACTAAATCTTTCCTAACATCCGTTTACCTCATCTATGTTTACATTGTATTAGTGAAAGTAAAAATGAGACACTACCAAAGATGCTTCAATAGTGATGAAAAATCACGTAGAAACTGTATTTCAACCTGCGACATCACTATCTTAGTACTTAAATTTTCTTCCTTATAGGGTCTGAGACTTTGAGCATAACAAAAATTATTCAAAATGTAACTATATAAGCAGTGAATACCGATAAAGATAGGACGGGGCCTAAGATTCTCAGTTCTACCACGCACTAGATCAAGTATTCCACGATATTGATGGATATTTTTGTTATATTTCGTGATTAGAGGAACTATGTAATCGTGCTAAATGTCAAAACTATAGCTTGGGCACCTTATAACTTCCGTGTAAAAGTGCACAACTAATGAGTGCCAAAGTTTAAATGAATATAAATTGTGGATTCCCTATCACTCCTAAATTTATGGAGGGTAAACTTATCAAACCGTACATTAGTAGCACGTAAAATAATCTCTCAAGAAAAATATGTTTCACCTAAAACAAGACTACGTTAAAAATATTGGCTGTTGGAAGGGTTGCAATGTTGGTTGAAAGGTGCCTCCGCCTTGTGTGTAATCTTAGCAACAAGGTGATGTGTAGTGTGATGTAGACGCTGTAATTATAATAAATATTAATTACAACACACGCGACACCTGGGAAGGGCCATTAATCTCTCCTGTGTCTGTTGGATGTTGCGGCAGTAAATATTAATTATAACGAAGCTGTATCTTGCCTTGCCGAACACAGAACCTATCATCAGTTGTATGCTCGGTCAGTCAGGAGTGAGGAGTTGGGGAGTGTAGAACTGTTGAGTTAAAAAAGTAGTTGATGTTTTATGTCGTTTTTGTAGTAATAAAAGGTGGTTTAATGTGTTTCCATAACTATTATGATATTGGGGCGTAACTAAGGCATACTTAACTCAAAAATATCAATGGATAATACAATTTTTGTTTACAAAGATTATCTGTTTCTTGATCCAAACCAGTTTTATAATAAGCCCAGTAATTAAGAACAGCTTCGAAATATCAATACTTTTCTTCAGACTATTCTCAGGATCCAACCAGCTACCTTCACATCGTTAGGCGAGTCCTTACCACTCAGCCTAAGATTTTATTAAATAAATAAATCAACTTTGTAATTAAATAAATCCTTGCGAATAAATCTGCCTTTGTACACATAATTACCGACATGATTGAAAATCTTGTTCATTTTACTAATTTATTGGATTTTGGTATTCCCCTTGATATTTCTGCTCATTAGTTTGACATATAGTTAGTTACATGTCATAAATATTAACGCCAGTTTTTTGGCACTGAATCAAGGAATTATCATTTATATAATAGTTACAGTATTACCTTCAAGTGTCGTAGCTCTCAACATGTTCGAAATATAGTTGGGTAGCATTTAAATTATTTAAAGTAATTGAATTGTAGTTGTTAACAGTTAAACATTTTCCCATGATATTATTTTTTTTAGAATACTAATAATTCTAATCTATATTCAAACCTAAAATAGCGAATAGTTTCTAACGTTTTACAAAGTCAGTTATGGAATGCTCGTCGCTCGTTATAAGCAAGTAGAAAGGTGCGCCACACAAAGTAGACAAGCTCCAGCCCACTCGCGCACTTAATCTAACTTTAATGAGTGACTGCGTAGTTAATGTCGCATTAACGGTAATTGTCACATTAACGGTTCTTCTCCGCAACTTAAATATCATCTTGTTGTTGCGGCCGCGGAGTTCACGCTTCTCCGCTCATCACATCACAACTCTAAACGCCCTAAACTTCATAGATGTACAACTATGCCAGCCACACAACTAACTCTTTAAATTCCTATCTTCATAGACTACACTACTCCATAAAATCCATAACACCACAAGCTGCAGACTTCAAAAGATCAACACCTTCTTAGGTCAGCGTTTAGGGTTCCAAAACGCCATGGAACCTCTATGCACCCAACACTCCATAATTATACACCTCTGTACCTCAAACTTAACACAGAGATAAAACTTTATATCTCCTCATATCCTCCCACCTACACCTTGGGAATACCGTGCCACACAGATGTATCTTTGTAGATACAAATCTGTACAAAGACTTTACTCTTACAAAACCAAATGCGACAACAACAAATACTGTAGGATCTGTGGTGTGTTTTGTTTTATACGCTGATACCCTTTAATATGACATGAATGCAAAATTACATTTTAGTCCATTAAGATTCGTGGATACTAGAATTTCACACCAACTTCTCTAGCGATTTGCTGAACTGCCAAAGATACCCAATTTGTGAATTATACTACGTTCCATACAAGTAAAGAATCACTTTTTCAATCGACTGGCAAGATCCGATCACCTCCGGGCAGACATCCAAGATTATACTCAACGTCTCACCCCCACTTGTTGTTACCCCCTGGGGGGGGGGAGCTCAGATATGCCCAATTTGCAGCAGCATTGATTGGTGGCCGTTATTTTCACCTTAGTCACTCGAGCGCGCCCCTTCATCTCGTGGCTTTTGACTTTTTCACGCCTCTCGACCCTCGTGTCTTCTTGATTCACCCTCCACATCTTCGACTTCCCTGAGGCAGCACCACGGGGCCTTCGGTTTGAAGATTTGTTTGTCACCTTGGGGGTTACCGTATCGGTTGTGATTGGGGTGTACCTATACGATAAAATGTCACTGATATAATCGATTATGTCATCTCACTTTCTTGGATTACCCTCAATATCTTCGAAGACTCTTACGCAGGACCGAGAACATTAATTAGAGAATTTATTTGTAATATTTTGCTTTTTCTCTATTATTTTCTCGTTTAATCTACAGATATAAAATGTCTTGTAATATTCATTACTAACTAGAAACAGTTCCGTGATTTTATTGAGTGATGGGTTCACAGGCGCATGACGCATACGAAACGTAATTTTAGGATCACGGTGACAATGTGTTTCCATAAATTACCTATTTGAAATAGAAAATTTAAAAACCCTGACTTTTTCCTAGATACACAACTTTTCATTTTATTTTAAGGTCTAGAATGGAATTAGTATGTTGAACATTCTCCAACGTCTTGCTCATATTCCGGTCAAGCTCGTGCGCGTTTATCGTTTTAATTAAAATAAAGCCGCGTACGTGATACAACAGGCACTGTTGACTCTGGCCCTTCTACATTTCATTACGACTACATTTAATCTTCCGCCCGGCAAGAATTCGGTCTTGTAAATATTATTACTTGGGAAGGGTAAGGTTTTAATTTTATTATTGCTCCCTCCGAGAGTCTTGATGCTTGTACGCGTGCTTGTGTTTGTACAGAGGGGCTGTGACGTCATCAGGAGGATGGGTGAAATGGGATTTTGTATGGAGGTGTCTTTGTTTTTATGTTAATACATTTCTATGTTTTCTATTGTACATTCATCTTTCTTTGTTACATCAGGTAGTAATCATAGCATACACTAGTGTGCACATTTCACAGCATTGCACCCCCATGCTACAGCCAATTTCCTCCTCCGGTACAAAGCCCCGGTTGATTTTCGGTCACAGCCTGACTAATTAGTTGTAAGACACGCGTCTATAAATCAACAATCGCACGAGTGACGTCCATTAGTGGAGGTTGAGTATCATTAATCAGCTGAGCTACGTACCTCGGTTGTGAGTTGCGAGCGAATGTCACTACATACCAAGGGGTCGCTGGCCTGGCAACGGACACACTACGGTAGTTTATGGTGAATCAGCTGTTTTTTTTACTAGCTATATGTTTTTGGTTAGTTTCATAGATTACATTTGAGGAAATTTGTAAATTGATTGATTATGAATACTTTATGTTGTTGGTGGCCAATCATCACCAAGGCCAAGACTTTAATTTAAGTCGTGAATCCTACTGAGTAACGTTGCTGCCAAATCAAAATGTATAGGCCTAGCTCCAGATTTTTTGGTGAAAACTACAATTACAATTTCGAGTTTGATTCAAGTTTTTCACAAGTAATATGAGCTTGCAAGTAAAATGGTCATTTGCAGTTGAGCATGTAAAAATATATTTGATTCGAATAAATCTTGAAAACTTCCAAATACTGTTTCCATTTCATATCTTTAAACTAGCAAAATTTGACAACCGTTTTAATAACTTGTACATTTTCATCAATATATTACATAGGTAGCCATCATTTGCACAACAATAATGATTATGGAAATATTAAGCGATTTTTTGCTTAGGCCTTCTACTTATTACAGTTTCAAGTGTCCTTTACATTTGCGAAATAAAGATTGTTCTGAGTTCCTATTTGTATATTTATTCGCAATATTAAACATATATTCACTTTGTCTTACAAACATAGACCCCTATGTGACAAAATGCTGATAGTGTCCAAGAACTGTGGTGGTAACGGTGTCCCCTGGAACCCTAATATCTTGTGGTGCTCGGTTACTAAGTGGTGATTGGTATTTGACCGGGTGAGATTTACATCCCTGTGGCTAATACTGCACATTACACATCAGGACAGATTGGTAACGTGGTAACACAGTCATCTCATCATGTGACGGCCGTTCGTCTCATGTTGTGATGGACTAGCCAAGTGTTTGGAGGATTCTGTAGGAAGGGTTGGATTCGATGTACATAGCCTTGATGGTGTCCATCTCATTGGTCAAGTAAGAGTAGAAAATACGTTTTTTTTTAGCCTCTAGACATTCCATCCCCTTGTAAAATGTGTAGCCAGATTTGTTATCAAAATCGTCGTAGTTGATCTAAATTCTTTCAAATACACAAACTTTTTTGCCAAGTCAAACTTGAGGAATGACTTATGATGAGTTTTAATATAACAACTGTTATGACCCAGCAACAAAAAATAAGGTATGAAATGGAATTTTAGACACTAGCGAATTCTGTGACTGGCTCACGCAACTACGTTCTTTTTTAGTAAAATATCGGCTACAACTGGTCCATATGGAGCTATATAGAAGGGTCTACTTCAGTATCCAATGATATAATAATTATTCTGGTATCCGTAAGATTATCTTCAGTTTCGTCTATGTACTACCATAGACTGGAGTATGTTTTATCTCTGGTAGTAGACTAACGATTGGAGGCCTTATTTTAAACAGTACGATCAAAACATTGTGGCTAAATACGTTCGAGTTAGATATGGATACGTAACAAATGTAGGGTTTGATATGTAAATTTATTAGCTCCCCATCTTTCTAGGGATAATTGTCGCTTGGTTGCATTAGTATTGTAGCAAGTGCGTCGGGTAGTAAGAAGAAAAAACATGAACGTAATGAAGAAACTTTTACACCTAGTGTGATGAGGAGCTGGTGATGGTATAAAAGTTTGGAATTATTATTCTAAAAGAAGATAGGTTGGAAGAATTATCAATTACAGAAGTTATTCGATTGTTCATTTTTGTGCCACGAATCTTACAATCTGGGCCTTCATCGTATAGGTCCTACTGCTAGACCAACTGCGCTCGACATATCTTGTAGATTTTACATATCCATGTAAATTTTCTGCAAAAACATTTTTCTACTAATTGTATATCGAATTACTAACCGCAATTCAAAACTGTTGACCTCAGCGCATCGCAAGGTGAAGAAACGTGTCGTGAACCGAACATGAAATATGAGTGTAACAACAAACAAGCTACACTACGACTACACCACATTGTTGGCTGAACTGCCGTTTTATTGCCGGTAAGAAAGTTTATATTGCAGCCTGGATTTATATGATGAAAATAATATACGTCTGAGGCTCGTAAACGTGACGCTCGCCATCGCCAACTTGGATGGGATCTGAATTGTATACGATTTTTAAAAATTATGAGAAATATTTATTGTAATTGACTTAAGAATGTTAAGTGTGTTAAGTGTATGTTTAAATGTTATGAAAAGTTGTTTTGGTGGGATTTGTTTTAAAGCTGTGGCACCTCAAACGCGACAAAATACTGCCGTGAAGACGAGAAGTGAACACCTTAGAAACTTCGTCAGACGTTTGAATGTTCCAAGTTTGACCAATGCGTCTGAAAATTTAAAACGCATCCTATTAATACTCTAGCTCTTCATTATACAACAGGGTATTTATTTTGGATACACCGGTTAAAAGATATAGTAAGTAGGGTAGAAACATATTTTGTCTAGAGACTTATTTTGAATGAAAGGTTTTCGTAAGCGAACGATGAAAACCGTGGTCTAGTTAATAGCTAACGTCTGCCTCTAAGTTTCATTTCGGACGTAATGCATTTTGTAAATACGTAATACATAATAGTCTAAGGGACTATGTTTTATCTATAGTAATACCAAAGGACAAGGTCGTTTACCTTGTTAAGTGGAATAAAACTTTTAAAGCAAAGAAGTGTTATTTATGATATCAAAGCATTAACTTGATCGCACTCGCGTTATTAACGACAACAATAACAACATAAATTGAACAGGCATCTGTTATTTACCAAATCTGAACTTATTTACGAAAGTCACAACAGTCGCAGGAATCGAAGAAATATATTCATTTAAAAGAAAACACTGTACGACACAAGAAATACTCCCGAGCAAGGGCAATGAAGACAAGAAATATTTCCAACCATCAGACAGGAGGAAATATACGTAAACTTTGGAACCAAATATATTTCTCTTATAATGTAGAGTTGGAAAACTTTCGAGAAAGTATATAAATTAAAGCAGAAACTTGCGAGTAGGGAGAATAAGGCGTTGACTGTTGGAATAAATATTATCTATTAGACCGACTGGTCAACTTGTTCAGTTATATTTTGCTGTTTATTCATTTTGTTATGTTACATTGATGATAATTTAAATCACAATCTAGATTATTTCATGTATTTCATTTCGTGTAATTGCCAGTAACTAACTATTGTCAGAAGAGGTATCTCTCTCTTTATTCTGTGTTTGCAGGGAATTCGCGATTTTTTACAACGGATTTTTTGCGATAACACACTGTGGCTGAACATGATGTACTAAACAATATTGTTCCTTCAGACGTTGTATATTTTGTTACTAGGGTCATTTCAACTGAATACTTTATAAACAAATGCAACACATTCATACCTAACTAAAACATGTTAACTCAGCAACTACTTTAACATGGTAAATCGCCCAACATTCCAACCAAAACAGTCGATTAAACACGACAGAGGCTCCGATCAACGCCAATCAACGAATCACGATAAAACAATGCAAGTATCGGCCACTAGTGGACGGTAATTAGGTCTAAACCACACACAGGGGGAGGGGCGGATCGCATTTTAAAACACTTGTCCACCAATTGACCGCACCCGCCACTTTCAACTTTTACCCGTGTTTTCCCGCCAATTATGACGACGCTAAACGCTCACACCGCGGCCGCAAATGTTTCAACACTGTTGTTTTGGCGGCTTTTGTGTTCAGTTTGTTTCCGGCCTAGCAGACAAGTGGATGACTGACGTGTAGCCGATATGTTTATACCAGGGTGGTCCCGGAGATTATTTTTGTAATTGGGAGGTCATCACTAGTTTTGTTGTAGGAGTGGGAAACAATATGCACCTGTAAACAGGGATTTGACATCCCCTTTGCATAATTTCACTTAATTAATTTTTTGACTCGTACAAAAAAAATTTAGAAAAGGCATTCTTAAAAAATATGTGTCTATACGCCGTAACTAAAAATGTCCCCATGTTTGTCTACATCCCCCCCCCCTTAATTTTGTTCAAAATATATTTGGACCTTTTCTGTTAGTTCACTACCATAATGTTTTCGAGTTGAAATGTTTTAATTCCCTATATTCCAAAAAATTAAATTAGGTTAGATCCAATATTTAGTGTTAGTAAATTAATGGAAAAGGCACATAAATTTATCAAAAAATATAGAATTCAAAATAAATGTAGAATTACTAAAAGAGAAAGGTACATTGCGGTGGTCATTTTACTCATTCAAACATACAAATTCTGCCACTTTACTGACAATTCCAAGTGATTCGTTTAGTTGTCAAGTATTAGCGGTGTCTAGTTTTGGGAAACTAGAGCAGAAAGTACAAATTCAAGTTAGTACTAACCATTGTTGTGCTTTAACAAAGCGTAATATTTTTAACTTGCCATGCTAGTGTCAAAGTTATTAGCAATCATAATTCAAATAACGCAAATAACACTGAATATGAACGAAAATAATGTCGCAATAAATATAAACAATTACCAGCGCAACCACGCCTTGCTATTGCGCGAGGCTGGGCTCCTGCCAGCGATTGCGACTGTTGCGCGCAACCAGTGTATAAACTACTTGTGGAGAATAATAGAGAAATATACACCGGACTGTGGGACGAGGTTGTCAACTGACTACTGCGAACCGGACTTGAAATGTCTTTAAACAATGTTGGCACAAGTAGTGGATAAGACATTCGTAAAACACACAACACTGTAGTGGGATAAAATTACTTGCTGTGGTGTGTGTCGGAGAATTGCCATTCTACTTGCATTTGAAAAATATTGTCTAAAGAACCGTGCAACTATGTCCTTTACATCCTTTAGAACCTAAACTATTTCAATGTGCATAATCATTTAGTTCCTGTTAATTAATATTTTGAAAAATAATGTTAAAGTTGATATTAATAATAAATTTATATTTGCATAAACGGTTTAGCTGTGAAAGTTGTCGCCATCGGCAGGTGATATTTAACACGGCTTTATTTGGTAAATAAATGTTGCACGTTATATGTTTTGTTTGTTTATATACTTTGCGTCGAGCGTTCAGAATAAATATTTGACGTTTAACACTATTGAATAATTAAATTTGTTGTTAATGGTATGATAAAACTATTACATATTTTAAACTAATTATTGCTACGTTCGCTAGCTATAGAAAAACTATGCGTCAATTGTTCTTCATCCTGAAAAGTGCTTGTCTTAAGCGCTTAATCTTTTATTCGTGGGTCTTGATACATTTATCATAGGTATAAATGCATATTCAGAGTGATAAACTGCAACAATTCGTTGTACTTCTATTGTTCACTTTTACACGACTTACTTAAGAAAGTGATTTGTCATGGAACTATACAAGGAAACATCATGGAAACTTTCCTCTGCAATCTTAGCAGCAATGGTTATTGGAAATGTAAAAATATGCTTGTAAAATAAAAACATTGGAAGTAAATACTTTTAGTAAAAGTATATGGAATTGTTTACACGATTCTTAAATTGACTGTAAAATTAAGTTAGTAAACTAAGACTATTTTATACGTTATTACCAGTTTTCGATTACAAGAAGACTTAATATTTAATTGCTTTTGCATTTTATTTCTCGAAATGATCTAATGAGAGAATTACCTCTGCCAAAATCTGTGTAATTTTGTCGATTTAAGTCGATAGGACTCAGTGACGCTGTATACACTGGCAACTAAATAACGATTCGTCTGCTAGCCTGTAATGACTTCGCATTACACATTTCACGACCAACTAATAAAATGAGCAGTAAACTGTTGTCGGTAAAGCGTACGCGGTAACCGGTTCTGGGCTGCTTACAATACAAGTACGGTCGCAATGTATAACTGTGTATGGTAACTCAGTTACGAGTACGGTCGCAATGTGTAACAGTGTATGGTAACTCAGTTACGAGTACGGTCGCAATGTATAACTGTGTATGGTAACTCAGTTACGAGTACGGTCGCAATGTATAGCTGTGTATGGTAACTCAGTTACGAGTACGGTCGCAATGTATAACTGGCCGTGTATAGTGTAGTGTAACTCAGTTACGAGTACGGTCGCAATGTATAACTGTGTATGGAAACTCAGTTACGAGTACGGTCGCAATGTATAACTGTGTATGGTAACTCAGTTACGAGTACGGTCGCAATTTATAACTGTGTATGGTAACTCAGTTACGAGTACGGTCGCAATTTATAACTGTGTATGGTAACTCAGTTACGAGTACGGTCGCAATGTATAGCTGTGTATGGTAACTCAGTTACGAGTACGTTTGCAATGTATAGCTGTGTTTGGTAACTCAGTTACGAGTACGGTCGCAATGTATAACTGTGTATGGTAACTCAGTTACGAGTACGGTCGCAATGTATAGCTGTGTATGGTAACTCAGTTACGAGTACGGTCGCAATGTATAACTGTGTATGGTAACTCAGTTACGAGTACGGTCGCAATGTATAACTGGTCGTGTAAAGTGTAGTGTAACTCAGTTACTAAGCTAATGCAAGTCTTGCTCTGATTGCTAACGTAAACATTTGGATGACGAATTGTGAGTTTTAGATTGTTTACTATTAATACTTCAATACTTTAATATTAATACTTTTCGATGAAATGGCGACCACGCAAAGTAGGTATTTTGAGCCAAGTATGAATGGAGATGAGTGTAGGATTAGGCTCGCGATGTTGTAGTCTTGTTAGTGATAAGGCCGACATATTCCTTGGACACAGCTGTTAATAAATAGCCCAAACAGCTAATGGCAACTAAGGGACCTACAGTTTATAGTGGAATCCGAACCATATTTTTCCACATTTAAGTAGGATGAGATATTGAACTAGTTGGTAAAAGATGTTTTTTAAGAACGAGGGATTACCACCGAGGACATGTACCAAGGCTGATTGTAAACTTAAATTAGTGACTGCCCAGTACTTTAAGTAGGTACTGGACATCTTTAAAAATAAAACTTTAAGTATTGTTTTTTTGTTTTTTTTTTATTATATTGTGGTTGTTAGGTAGTACAAGAATTAATCTTCTCAGAAATGAATTTTCAATTCGTACATTTAATTTAACAAACACATTGAAATTCGTATGGCAAATTTCTAATCATTTAGTGGTAAATGCAACCAACAACCAACAAAATAAACATTTTCTTGTACAACGGACAAAGATATTAACCGTTAACTCAATAAAGTTTGTAGTAGTACAAAAAATAACGGAAAAAGTATATATAACCCTGTTAAACAATCTAACCGTTTCAACGAAACTAGTAATACATTCCTTGCAAACAGTTGACATTTAGAATAAACAAGATAAACGATATTTATAAGTGGAAAGGTCAATAAGGCAGTTACAAGGATTCGAATATATGAATGGCGCATTTAACAAATGTTAACGGCGATGGCGATACAAACGAACAAGAAGGGTGGATGTTGCCAAATGGCTTATAATAATAACGGCCCGCGATGCTATATAGGCGGTGTTAGCTGATTGTTGGTGTGTATGTAGTGTTTTTATGGTACCATTCTGGAGCTTTATGGTAGTTTAATTTTGTTTAATTCCGCACTAGTAGTTTCTTTGCTTATACTAGTAGTTCATTATTGCACTAGCCTGACTGGTTTCTACGTTTTGAACTTATTAACCAGTTTATTTTTTGCTAATGCTCTTCGGGGAAGTATTTGCTAGTCTATTATTGTTAGACACAATTCCTAGGTCATTTCACAGGCATGTCTTACCCAAAAACCAAAATCACATTTAATTCTAATTGTTATATGTAAGTGTATGTGTATCCGTTGCTACGATAAATCTAATGAAAATGTCCTTCTTGTGACCATAGTGTATGCTGACATCCATTTAAATGATTTGGCCGACCAACTCTATCTGGAGAGGGGCTTTGTGACCAACAAGTCAATTGTTGGTTTATTTTTTAATAACAAAATTCGTCTATATTCGCCGGAAGGAACCGTTTATGTAACTCGAGTTGACTGTACTGTATATATTTTTGTTAATCAATTCATAGTCGTCTCCAGTTGGTTTACGATGTTCTTAAAATCACTTCCCTATGATTGTACGATCCGACATTGTGACGTCATACAAAGTGAGTGAATAAAACCACGTGACTTCTCGTGACACGAGCGTACAACAGCGTACACACTCATACGTTTACTCACACACACGCACTCGGCTCTGATTGCCAATCACACTGGAATAAACGACCATCTAAAATACTCGTAGTAATTGAGTAAAATGTCAATTTGCATGTGTATTGGAATCATCAATCGCGCTCATTTACATGCCGCTATTATTTTCTACGGACAAATGTAAAAGTGTAAACTGTAATTTTCACTTAGCGAGTGTAGTGTATAGGTTGTCGCCACTCGCCACTCGCCAGCCACTGACTGTGACGGCGAATCACCCACAGAGCGTAATGACAAGTGGAGTTTTGCATAATGCGTATTTTATGCATTAATTGCTGCCCGGGATTAAATGCGATTGCTGTTCATTTTCGTAAATTGTGATTATGCCTCGACTCATTTAACGAATAACGTATTAAACATAACGCGCTCCGGACGCCGCGCCGGATATGTAAAACAATTACTGGCTAACAAGATTGCGATCGATCTGTATGTTGTAATGTTAGTTTTAATTGAACGGCGAATTATAAAAAACGGCGGCGATAAATTGCGATTGCGATTGTTATTAGATTCCGGGTCGTTTGTAACGTTGCAGACTGATTTATATTTACGTGCCGCGTTATTGTATACATTTTATATTAAACATTTTTGTTTTTTCTGCCCCTGAGCTATTAGACTTAATAAATGGTTTCAAGTTACCTTTGTCAGTAGCTCAAATGGTCGTTAAAACTCTACAACCAGGTTTCGATGCTGAGTTGCACCATGATCACGTAAGTCAGCAGGATAACTTCTTGCTCACATGTCGGTCAAATTGACGTCGTGAAAAGTTTATAAACAGAATACAGGACGTATTGTGTTTATAAACTTTTTAACGACGTCAATTTGACCGACATGTGAGCAAGAAGTTATCCTGCTGACTTACGTGATCATGGTGCAACTCAGCATCGAAACCTGGTTGTAGAGTTTTAACGACCATTTGAGCTACTGACAAAGGTAACTTGAAACCATTTATTTTATATTAGTTGGTAGTTTTATAAGTGTTGGAAATAAAATTATTGAGAAATAAACACAAATAGAAAAATTTAAAGTTGGTTTTCAAGCGAAATGATTTATTCCTGGCCTTAACACTAAATATAACAACGAGACGCAGAATTTTTCTACATAGGCCTACGAAAAATGTAGTAACTGGTTTAAAGACTAGCACTACAGTATAACCAAACGGGTTTCACCAGTCAGTCTGTTTATGTTGATCCATATGATAATTGACAAAGTAGTATGAACATTTGTTGATGATAAGCGATGTTATTTGTTACTGGTTCTCTTGACATTGGAAGGAATCGTTTACCTCTAAAATCCAGTCTCTTATTTTGTGTTCTCATAGCCCAATCATTCTGCACATGCACAACCTAATGCTAGACTGAAGGTGTTCACAGCACATAGCCAGTTTATCCCCATCTCCTCAGCTAGCTCGCCGTTGACAGTAGCTATCAGACGAGCGGTCCTGTTTACAGCACATAGCCAGTTTATCCCCATCTCCTCAGCTAGCTCGCCGTTGACAGTAGCTACCAGACGACCGGTCCTGTTCACAGCACATAGCCAGTTTATCCCCATCTCCTCAGCTAGCTCGCCGTTGACAGTAGCTACCAGACGACCGGTCCTGTTCACAGCACATAGCCAGTTTATCCCCATCTCCTCAGCTAGCTCGCCGTTGACATTAGCTACCAGACGACCGGTCCTGTTCACAGCACATAGCCAGTTTATCCCCATCTCCTCAGCTAGCTCGCCGTTGACATTAGCTACCAGACGACCGGTCCTGTTCACAGCACATAGCCAGTTTATCCCCATCTCCTCAGCTAGCTCGCCGTTGACATTAGCTACCAGACGAGCGGTCCTGTTCACAGCACATAGCCAGTTTATCCCCATCTCCTCAGCCAGCTCGCTGTTGACAGTAGCTACCAGACAAGCGGTCCTATTTACAGCACATAGCCAGTTTATCCCCATCTCCTCAGCCAGCTCGCTGTTGACAGTAGCTACCAGACAAGCGGTCCTGTTTACAGCACATAGCCAGTTTATCCCCATCTCCTCAGCTAGCTCGCCGTTGACAGTAGCTACCAGACGACCGGTCCTGTTCACAGCACATAGCCAGTTTATCCCCATCTCCTCAGCTAGCTCGCCGTTGACAGTAGCTACCAGACGAACGGTCCTGTTCACACCACATAGCCAGTTTATCCCCATCTCCTCAGCTAGCTCGCCGTTGACAGTAGCTACCAGACGACCGGTCCTGTTCACAGCACATAGCCAGTTTATCCCCATCTCCTCAGCTAGCTCGCCGTTGACAGTAGCTACCAGACGAACGGTCCTGTTCACACCACATAGCCAGTTTATCCCCATCTCCTCAGCTAGCTCGCCGTTGACATTAGCTACCAGACGAACGGTCCTGTTCACAGCACATAGCCAGTTTATCCCCATCTCCTCAGCTAGCTCGCCGTTGACATTAGCTACCAGACGAACGGTCCTGTTCACAGCACATAGCCAGTTTATCCCCATCTCCTCAGCTAGCTCGCCGTTGACATTAGCTACCAGACGAACGGTCCTGTTCACACCACATAGCCAGTTTATCCCCATCTCCTCAGCTAGCTCGCCGTTGACATTAGCTACCAGACGAACGGTCCTGTTCACAGCACATAGCCAGTTTATCCCCATCTCCTCAGCTAGCTCGCCGTTGACAGTAGCTACCAGACAAGCGGTCCTGTTTACAGCACATAGCCAGTTTATCCCCATCTCCTCAGCTAGCTCGCCGTTGACAGTAGCTACCAGACGAGCGGTCCTGTTCACAGCACATAGCCAGTTTATCCCCATCTCCTCAGCCAGCTCGCTGTTGACAGTAGCTACCAGACGAGCGGTCCTGTTCACACCACATAGCCAGTTTATCCCCATCTCCTCAGCTAGCTCGCCGTTGACAGTAGTTACCAGACGAACGGTCCTGTTCACAGCACATAGCCAGTTTATCCCCATCTCCTCAGCTAGCTCGCCGTTGACAGTAGCTACCAGACAAGCGGTCCTGTTTACAGCACATAGCCAGTTTATCCCCATCTCCTCAGCCAGCTCGCTGTTGACAGTAGCTACCAGACGAGCGGTCCTGTTCACACCACATAGCCAGTTTATCCCCATCTCCTCAGCCAGCTCGCTGTTGACAGTAGCTACCAGACGAGCGATCCTATTTACAGCACATAGCCAGTTTATCCCCATCTCCTCAGCCAGCTCGCTGTTGACAGTAGCTACCAGACGAGCGATCCTATTTACAGCACATAGCCAGTTTATCCCCATCTCCTCAGCCAGCTCGCTGTTGACAGTAGCTACCAGACAAGCGGTCCTATTTACAGCACATAGCCAGTTTATCCCCATCTCCTCAGCCAGCTCGCTGTTGACAGTAGCTACCAGACGAGCGATCCTATTTACAGTACATAGCCAGTTTATCCCCATCTCCTCAGCCAGCTCGCTGTTGACAGTAGCTACCAGACAAGCGGTCCTGTTTACAGCACATAGCCAGTTTATCCCCATCTCCTCAGCCAGCTCGCTGTTGACAGTAGCTACCAGACGAGCGGTCCTATTTACAGCACATCGCCAGTTTATCCCCATCTCCTCGGCTAGCTCGCCGTTGACAGTAGCTACCAGACGAGCGGTCCACCCAAAGTATAATCTCCCAGATTTATTATCCATCAGCCTAGCTTCCTACAGACACAATGGATGCCCCGCCCCCTCTACACTAACATCGCCTATCTTATTTGCCCTAACTTATTCCGTTCTGTTTATGCCGCTCATCAAGAAACATTTACCTGAGTAATTGTCCGCATTATTTTTACGATCCATTCTTCTAGTTGGTTTTCTGCAACGTCGACTATTCGAATCCGTGTCAGACTGGAAGGATGATTTGCGATTGCGCTTTGTTTTAAAATCGTCTAGCTTGAGGCGTATTTCGCGTAATACAGGTTCCTTGGAACATCCATGTCTCTATAAGCAGCAGTCTACTGGAGTTATGTGCTTGTAAACATGGTAGATACGACTACTGAACTTTACCAACACTGCTCCAAGGTTCTTGTAGTAAATTATACCATACTCTAGGGTTGTAGTCACTCTCAGCATATTAATACATGAATGGTTATCTATTAATTATTAATTTAACATATTTTTATTTGTATAGAGTTCTGTTAGTAAATTGCTCACAAGAATGATTTTACAAACATAAAACAAAATTCAGAATTACAGTATTTGTTTCACTTGTAGGCCTAATCATGGTTCGCGTTCATAAACAGAAATTATGTGGGAGAACGTGTTAAAAATATTCGTTTCCAAAATTTCATAACGTATAAGATTCAAATCAAAGTAATCAACCCCAAAGTTCCAAGTTCAAGGTTCACCCCCGTTCGCCCTGAAGCGCAAAATAATTTCGTCAAACCAGGAAACGTCATCAGAATCGCAGCGGGATTCTTGACGCAGTTTTTGACCGGATGCTTAAAATCGAGGTGGAAAATAGTTGCCCGACGGGGTCCGGAAAGGAGTGAATTTGACCTAAAATTAGAACGAATGTAACCGGTGGGGCTGAAGAATGTTAGCGGTGCGGGTGGGGGTGTAAACGCACAGCGGGTAGCGTAAGGGTGCATAGAGGGGTGCGTCTGTATCGATTGCGCTACCCCTCTACTTGTATAATGTACATTCACCCTACATTGAAAGCGATACCTCCTTGCCACGTCTTGGTAAGGATCACTTCCGCATGTCCTTCCTCTAACCTCCCCCACCACTAACCTTAACCCCACTTATCAGATTGTCGATTGTAGCTTCGGACTGTCACGTGGCCATTGATAATTTCTCGGTGTTATCTGTAGATGCTGGATTGATTGAGAAATGTTTTTCCAGTTTATTTTAATAAATGAAAATAAATCTGTTGATTAGATATTACATTTTCTAGTGTTTAGGTCACTTACCTTCCCCCTTATTAGTTAAGAAAATAACAACAAATTTATACCATCATGAAAGTTTAATTATTATGTTGTTTATACAGTAGCTTAGAATGCTTTGCTCCCGGGCATAGCTAAGATTTGTTCAATTAAAAATGCCTTAACTGGCAGTGCTTGGGTAACAGTTTAAAATGTAAGACCAAAACCTATACGTAGATTATCTTACATTATTATGTACCTTTAAAAACGTCGAACTTAACGTTTATCCAGAACTATCGATGTAAGTAAATCATTATTTTGGATGTCATGTCAAAAATATTATATCATCGGTATATTAACTGCATACTTGAGTGTTATAGGATATAGTTTTGTTTGTTTTGTATGTTTTGTTCAAATTTTGTTTTCTTGTTTCAGGTAAGAGGATTTGTGTTTTTGGAAACTCGCAGTTGTAAGTACCTAACAGTACTTAAGTACTTAAGCAAGTATAGATTGACATTGATGTTTTCCTCGATTTGAGATTCAAAATAATTAGCAACTAACAATGTAATTAAGCTGATGATATTCCCAGTTTTACTGACCTATACAATTTTTATCAGAGCTTTAACTGTCAAAAACGAACAATATCAACTGAATTATGTTCGAACGTCAAGAAAATAAAATAAAATTGCCATACCAGGTGTTCTTGCCTGAAGCTTTGGTCTCGCACACGAATTTAATTACTCAATTTAGTGAAAGGACTGGATGGAAATGCTGTACTTATCACTATCAGTATGCATCGTTCAGTGTGTAGGACAGGTGTATTGATACGGACTCTGTGTTAGTACCAGGGCCACAGAATCAGTATCAGGTGCCTGTGTGTGCCTGTGTTAGTACCAGGGCCACAGTATCAGTATCAGGTGGCCGTGTGTGCGCCAACATATTTACGCCTTTATCCTATCTTGCCACTGATTGGCCGCCCGCTCGTTCCAATCCGTTCCTTTGATCAGCAAGATCTGGCGGGAAATAATCCCAAGTTGCCGTTTAGAAATTAATTATCGAAGGGCGAACAATAGGCGCGCTTAATTACGGAGGGGATTATGGACGCATTAGCGTCTTGCGCATTGACGGCCCGTGGATATCGGCCTGAGCCGTGTTGTGACGTACGCGGTAATCCAATCATATTGGTCATTAGTCGTCTTTGGCCGTCCATTAGCTCTCTGTGAGATACAGACTTTGGAGGTCTTTGAGCTGCACTTGTAGAGTACGTTGAAATATTGTGATTTGTTGGAAATAACGTAATTGAGCCGTGGTTTACTATTGAAATAAATAATGATATGGAAAAAATAATAATTATTGGCTAAGAGTTTAAGATGTGTTCTGTTTGTACCGTGGGATTATGGCACAATTAATTAGAAACGTAGAAATTTAGTAGGCTATGTGGATTGTTATTATAATTATTCTTGGTTTGGAACTGTGTATTAAATGCTGTGGAATGTGGATTCAAAATCCATTACGTTTCGACACGTTTTTTGTAAAATACGCCTAGGTATAGACCACATGAAATGGCGATTCGGTGACTTACCATTCATTTACTTGGCCTGATCGTTGACTACAGAATACAAGCGAGGGAGAGGTGGGGGGGGGAGGTAGAGAGAGATAGAAAGTTGTCGGATATTACGACAAATGAGAGCGACACGTTTTTAATCGCGCCAGATAAGGAAATGAGTCGTGCGTGTCTCAGCTCGAGGGTTTGTTTCTCTCGCGTTGTTGCTTTATTTGTAGCACTTTTAGTCAGATTTCAAAAGTTTTCAAATATTTTTTTTTGCAAGTCGTTATTTAAGCATATTTAAATAAATGAGATGTTTTTTATTGTACAATAAGAGTATGTCATTATGTACGGTAAGTTATAGAACACTGTACGTTCGAATTTTACTATAAAATATCATGCATAATGAATCTTTTATTTTTGCTTTCACATACTTGTTATTTGATTCAGTACTGAGTACTAAAATTTTCACTTGAGCAGTTGATATTCAGTTAAATTATGTGCACTTTGTAAATGATGTGATAATAATATGCTACATTAAACATGCAGTTTCCTTAAACCATTACCATTCTTTCTATGAAAACCTTACACTGTGAAGAGTACTGATACACTGTATGAAATGCATATGTGAAATGCCCTCCACAAAACAATTTTAAAATCTCTCTCTTACACTACACTTAGAAGCCGTTGATATCCAATTGAACATGTAATGTTAGAGATTTTCGTAACACCGAATCTGTAATAATCAGTGTAATACAGCACTTGTGAGCTGAGCGGGTAGTTTACACCGCGCAGGGATAAGATATAAGACGTGGCGGAGGCGTTACTATAGCAACAGAGGCATTGCACTTAATGGGCCTAATGAAATTAGATTAACTGGATCTATTGTGGGTTCGAAACACAGTTTTGCTCGCAAGCCTACAGCGCTCGCACTGTTCGTTCACAATATTCATCTTGTTTTAATTGACACAACTCATTACAACATTACAACACGTGGTTGTTGGAAAACTAAACTATTCGACGAATTGTCACGTTGTTTATTAGTTTTGAAGTATTCTTTGTCAATTAACCTTCTCTTTATTATCGTTTTAATTGTGTGATCTATTGAATTAGTTGTATCAATCCCTGCATTTAAGTGTGATTAGTATGCTAAAGTAAATAAATTATAATTCATCTGAAATTTTAGTAATGCATTTTATCGGTGTATGTATATTGGTTCACGTTCCTAACGATATTTGTAGAATTGGAAGTATTATTCTACAGTAAAAAGTGAAAATGAAATATGCTTGATTTTTCACATGAAAATCAGCTGTTAGAGCATTTTCGACGTTAGATTTTTAATCGGTCGCCAACTCGTATTTGTATTACTTAAAACATACTGTATATAGCGTCCAATATAGATTAAACTTACGCCGTTATATAATAGATGCAGCATTATGTTTCATAATCCCTTACTGCACCTCCATACTGAATGTATCATCCAATCCTTATGGATTACGAAACGGTTTTTAGGCTAATTTGCAAGTATGTCTGAGGTATTTTAAGTGATTTTGATGTGCACTAAGTTTTTCGTTATGTTACCTGAAAATTTGCATACAGATAAAAAAACTATCCATAATCTATCGCTTGATCCCGGAGTTGTGAAAGCTCAAACCTTAAAATGCACTTATAATTCGTCATTATTGGTGACATTGAAATAACCATCATGAAATGCACGTAAACATTGAGATTTTACAATACGATGCGGAGTCTACCTGTAGCATACAAAGACAATAATAGTCTAACGTTACCCTTGCCAAGACCAAGAGGTGTCATCTTAACGCCGTCACCCAGATAAGCTGGGCAAAGTAAATGAAGAAAGACAGAATTACAGGGTTGAGTATTTATTGTGTTTATACTCGAGGTGTCTCTTGAACGCCCACTTGCGTTATATTTACTATCACGTCAACCAGATACACTACTTACACTGTACAATATATAGTGAGGATAAACCATCCACTTGGAATATCACCATGAGGTGAGCACTGGGCGGTTAAACTTGTTATATGTATGTTTATTCTTAGTTCGTTATTACTACTGTATTTTTTCACCCTTGTCTGGTGTAAGAGGAACACTATATTTTAATGTGGATCTTTTTTACGTTTACTCATTGAAATTAGATATTCATACATCTGTGAACATAGGGAGAATGTGTATTGTATGGATAAAAACGTAAATCATCCTCTTAAATACGTACTTAGTGATTAGAAATGTGTAACACTTGCGTAACTCAAGAATACCAAACCAAGTTAAAACCGTTTAACTACTCAATTTCGTCTAGTCAGTATTTGAGCTCTCTTGCCTTCGAATGAGTTTAAAATACACGTGTTTTTCTTATTTTAGCTTCCTGAAAATTGAATTTTGTTTTGAGTTTGTATTTTTAAAGTGTCATGCTTTCTTTCATTATGCAATTGGCATGGTGCGTTGTAGAACGTTTACAAGTACAGTATCCAATATGAATATTCTAAAGAAGTTTCAGTTTCTTTGTGGTTCACTTATTCGCAACTTGGTGATTTAGAATTAACTTTTTGCCATGTTTGATATTAAACTTGTTCAATGTTTTAATTGATTCCGTCTCAATGCTATCTCATTAGCAACATTTCCACCTGTTACCTGGAGACCTCCGGACAAACGCAAGTGTGTCAGACGCTATCAATCTCGGTGGAAGCATGGGACGTCGACGTCGCGATGGTAAATAGCTAGCCTTTGAGGTCCGGACAAATGTTCAATTAAATATAATTTATATCAGCGGCCGCGCATCGCCAGATGCCCGACTCTACATCATCGCGCCACAGCATTCAGCATTCCCCGGCTATATATACACCACTCTATTTACATTGGAACTATTGAATTTATTCTAAACAAACGCGCCATCGACCCCGCTTCTTCGCTTTTCTATATTTAAAATAGCGACTGCCAGGGTAATGTATACAGCGGCTGGTCATATTTCATCTTCCATTTATTCGGCTCCTTTGATTTTTTACCGGCGGAATTTACAATGCAAAGTGTGTATTTTTTTACCGAGCTGCGGCCTTGTGGTCTGTTTTGTAAAGAAAACCTCCGTCGTTGGTTACGGTTATTATTTAATATTTTTATTTTTAATGTACTTTTGATGTATTGTACAGTATCGTTTTAATTTGTTTTTTCAATTTTTTTTCACTTTTTGATTGTACTGCTAACCTAGTGGTTTACGTGTCGGAGTTCGGATAGAATATTAATTCGATTCTAGGTTTAAGCTTACAAAGTTTTTATTACAGTTGTATTTCAATAGTATTAAAAATCGACGTAAAATCCCTCCGAGGGAATTGCTGACGATTAAAAATGAACAAATATTCTTTTCTAACCAGTTGTTTGTTATTTTTTTATCATAAAATGCCTAATTTACTGAAATTATTTTACGGTGTTCTAAAGATTTGGTTTATTTGAACATTGACCACCGTGAAACTAAAATGATGTACGTATTTTTCCCTTTAGAACCTTATTTAATTTTTCCTATAAATTGAAGGTAAGGCATCGTGTTAAGAAATTTTCAACGAAAATCAGGAATTGCTACAATTATACACCTTGACGTACACGTTCCTCTTTCACCAACGCTGTCAGTTGTACAACCCTGTCCTTCAGTTAGGACACAGTCACACTCGCCTCGCATGCCGTACTGTACTCATTTGCCAATATACTACACCAAACGGCAATAACAGCGTCGGAGATTTATTTAGCCCCATAACCGCCATTATGCTGTGGCACTGTGCTGCGGCGGTGCTGATAGTAACTAATTAACACATCTGGTTCAGCGCTGGTGGGTACGCGATAGTTGTGTTAGCGCCGTTGACACACTACTGTATCGTCGAAACTTGTAGCAGAGAATACGGTTACTGACCATTGTATTTTCTTCGATCGTTTTCGTTTATAGCTGTTACACACATTGTTTTCCCCTTCAGGATAGGAAAACTAGGTTTTTTGAAATTTAACTAATACAGATTGGTAAGGATTGTTACAGGTGTTTGTAAGACAATTTTAACCAATGTATCTATGTCGATATTTACCAACAAAATTATCATCTACTTAAAAACGGTTTTGTGTACATCAATTTTTCTCTCTACACACGGCGTTAACGTTTTTTAAGTGAACTGTCCAACACCTGTTTTTGATACCATTTAGCATCGACCTTTTGTTGGTAGCATGGTTAATTGATAGTTTAATGACAAATTGATCTGAGTCCAGAAACGATCTCGCTGAGAATCGACCAGCGACCTTCAGATTTGAAGTCAAACACTAACCACTCGGTTACCAAGAATGTTAAGTGTTGATGTAAAACTATAAATGTGATGACGTTTATGTACTTACTGTTAGAAGTGATTGTGTATTGTAGGCACGCACTACAAATTACAATATTAAACATAAACGATGCATTAACAATAAATTATTAGCTCTCGTGCTAAAAGCAAACGTGGCCAGCACAATGCAACCATTTATAAAGAGAAAACATATAAATAACTTAAACAAAGTTTTCCTGGCTCAGTGCTCGCCGAGTTTCGAATATAGAAGAAACAATGGCGTCCCTTATTTATATGCGCATTCGTAAACTGGAATAAAAACTATCGACTGTACATCGTAAATAAGGCTTTCGAATGCAAAACACAAACAAAACAGGGGTAATTACCTTTCGACAACGGGGGAAATTATTGACCCGAAAGAAACTAAACTGTGTCCGCATAAATTACAAAACTACATCCGTAACAAACTACTTGCCGGTGAAAACATGTGAATAGTTGTAGTCGCTACTTCCGGTCCAGGTAATAATATGTTGCGTTACCAACTGCGCCGCGCGAATTTCCCCGCCATAAGGAGAATGGGCAATAAGTCTTGTAGTATTGTTGTAGATATCAAGATGGCCACGCCTCCAGATATCATCTGTTTGTTTGCGTCAACTCCATTGTTGCTACATAATCCGAGGGTTATCCGTCGTACAAGACAGTTCTTTCCCCTGACCGCGTTTATGAATTTTCTCCAGGTAGATTAAGCACATCTTGTTCATCGTACTGTATAACAATCTTGCCCCAAAACATTTTACCAAACTTTTGTCTTTTTTTTAGAAAATACCTATATTGTAGTGGTTATCATCTTTAAATGAGCAGAAGGAAGTTAATGAAATAGAACACGTTTATCAAATTTCAATAATACTCAAACCTAAAAAACTGTATTTAAGAGTTAACCTCATGTAAAGTCATGTATTATAACGAATGTATTGTTCTGTCAACGAATGTACTGTATTAAACACCGTGTTTATTCCCACGTTATCCCCAGTGAAAACTAAGACCATCGAAAGGACGAAACGTAATTATTGAGGATTAATTAATTGACGAATCGACAGGTGAAGGACAGTTGCTGAAGTGATGTACATACAGACGGACTGACGTAAATACTTGGACGTCCAAACAAGGCTTACCAAAATATTGTTACTTATTGTGACCCGAGTGTGGGGTGGACAAACACGCCAAGCTGGCAAATATGATATTCACTTGGACCAAAACATCTCCATACTGGCCGATAATTGGTCAACACTGACAAATTGCTCGATCACTTGAAATGCATTGTGGGTTGTACAGGTCACATGAAATGTGGGCATTAAAAATATTGTGGTTGTATGGGTCTGTGAATGTCCCATGGGTTGTATAGAACCCATGGGACAATTGGATCTCTTAATTGGATCTTGGTAGTTTTTTAAAGTACTTTGTATTTTCTTAGAGATTGATTCGTCACCTGGCATTTTGGGATTGATCATAATTTTTTTTTTGTATTGTGGGAATTTTGAAACACAAATTCACTGCAGGGTGTATCGGTGTATGTGTAGAAGTCACTATTATTTTTCATTTTACCTTGAGTTGTATTGGTATCTTTAAATACATTGCAAACTTCACTTTGAAACTTTTTCGTCACTTGAATCTTTTGTTGGATAGTAGGGTTGCGAGAAAAGTATTTATCAATTGTAATGTAATTAATTTATTGGAAAATCATAAATTCCCCATTTTAAGATTTTGTTGGCTTTATTATTTAAGTGTTCTGTAATATACATAGATCATGGTAATCACGTGGTGATTCTTAAACAAAAATCCAGTGACGTAACGGACATGTGCGAAACTGATACTAACACACTTAATTTGGATAACACGCTCATTTATTTCATAATTAATTTATCAATCAAGTTTTTTTTTCTATTCTAAACAAAATCGTATTCCATGAAAGGTTGAATTCCCATTATGAAATAGATTTAGATACACAATCTGAAGTCTGAACTCTTTTAGCACTGTTTTACATTCCATTATCACTTATATAAAAACATTATGTGAGGTTGTGCAATATTTGCTATATAAATTACACAACTTGAAACCCCATCCAAGGACTCTTTTCTTGGTTTATTTATTTGGTTGATAAATGAAAGAAATATAATAACGTTCTGTTATCACCTTGTTATTTACATGATGTGTTCTTTTAAATATGTGAAATGCTTCCTCATTGATAACGCGATGGTATAGATATTATTTTACTGCTGTGTTATTTATTGTTACGCGTCGCAGTTGTTAGTATAAAGTAAATACGCACTTGGAAAGGCAGCAGTCCCGCATCTTGGAATAGTATAAGTACTTTACATATTTGTTGAATATTATTAATAGCTAAAGCGATATTAGGAATTCTTGTATTTATCCTTGCCTTTCAGGTTATATTAGTAAAATGAAGCCCAACTGTAAAGAGTTGTGTGCTTTAAATCACATAACCTATTTTTTCATTAGGGTCCTAAACAACTACGTTTAAGGGTTTTCAACCCATTCAGAGACCTGCTGCAAAATCTAAATATCCGTAGATTCACGAAATACTAATAATATTGTGTAGAAAAATCATCGCCAAAACTACATTTCGTGATTTCATACATCAGATCGCAGAAACTCTTTGTTCATTTACCTCTTCGGTGAAAAATTGTTTGTCGTAGTTTTTCTTGCATTTTCACCTGACAACCAGTGAATTGAACCATCGCCCATTGTCTCGTGGTCATGTTTATGTTCAAAGATGGCGGTGCTAGGGGAGAGGGTAGAATGTTAGTTGATAGATATAACTCTAGTTGTTGACTAGTAGAGCAATATCCAGCCGGACTATTGTGGACGGCAAATAACGTTGAAGAGCGGGATTGTCTTTGTTGTAGAGCGGCCCGATATCAATGAGTCGCTGTATCAATTATTATTGATATATGGGGACAATTGTCATAGCTAGGTAGCGCAGTGAACGCATCGACGAACACACAAACATTAGAACAACGTGCTGTATTGGTGTTCCTCGATTAGTACAAGAAATTATGACACTGAGGGATGATTTAGCTATGCAAAGAAAACTAAGGAGCAACATAAATTTTGTATGAGAAACTAGAAAAGTGTGTGTGAAAAGTACCAAAGTTAAATTTATTTTTCTTACCTACTACCATCGACATTACATACCGACGTAGACTTAACGTAACTATGAGCCTCGTAGCATCTCGGTCTCGACACAGATAAACTATTCAATTGCTTACTGTAAGTTAATATTTTAGTTTAAAATGATTACAAACTGTTGGTGTGTAAAAAAGAGAACTATATTAACAGCGAAATACCAATATTACATTGGCCAATGACATTTGGTCATCGTTCATCATTTGTGTGACTGGCTTCAACTCTAGTATTGTATTGGAATATCTACTTATATTTAAAAGAATAACCGAACATTGTTGGATTCAATTCTGCCACATTGCATTTGTTGATTGTGTATTGGTTAATTACATTGGCTTTTAACTCACGAATTCTAGCTTTGATTTGATTACCTTAGGTGTAAAGGTCATCATCTAGATGTGTATCACGAATGAAGAAAGGATGTCTTGTTTTGTTTATTTCTTTATTTTTGGATTTATTTAGTTGGAAGAAAGTAACAGACAATGAATAATACGTCATGCGATTGTTTCAACTTTGCGATTTTGGCACAGCTGTAACCAGTAAGTTACATTGTGCTATTCCAGCGTCCGAACCATTCTTATATCTTATGACAGAATTTAAATGTTATCTTTAAATTGGTTACTAGTTGCATATCAATGATTATAATCTAAAACTACATTAATATGTATTAAAAAACTTAACCAATTAATGGATAGCTTACAATATGTCGAAGGAAGAAAAGGCAGGCTGCTCTGGAATGCCGTTTAAAATTTTGTATTCGTTATAAAAAGTTGCCTCCCTAGAATTATTTAGAATAATTTTGTTTTCATTCCAAGAATATAGTAATAAGGAAAATGTCACATTAAATCAATTGTTTTTACAAAAGCCCTTGTTATGAAGTTGAAGTATATAAAGAGTTCTAGGAACAGTTTTATCGCATATTGCGGGGTCGTCAATCTGAGAAGCCCAACTTCCACAGCGCAAGAAGAATTTCATTATTTGCAACCACACGGTAGTCAATTTGAATGGTTTAATGATTTTTTTATATTTTTTCGGACATTTTTCATCGTCTAATAGTAAGACAGGAGTTTCAAGATAAGTTTCGGGATGATTGAACACTTTTGTATAAATATACAACCACAAAAAACCAAACATACCAAAATTATCAATGTGCGTTGTTAACCACTAAATATTATAGTTGTGGTGTGTTGGTATTGGTTTTCCTTGAGTAATACAAGAAGATATGACACTATATGAGAAATGTTTTAATTTGTTACTAACTAACCAACATTTTATTATTTCTATTTATTGCATCGAAATCAGGTAGTCCCATGACGACCACGGCTACGTTCCTTTTTGAGGATTGCGAGATATCAGGCAGTAAAACTGTTTTTTTTCTAATGTACAAGTGTTTTTTTATTTGCTTATTCTTTTTGAAAATTGTCGTTGATAAATTTAACCAGTTGGTTTAATGTGTCATTTGAGTTATTCAAAAGTGTATTATGAATTACCAGAGCACTGTACTTTACTTTAGAATAGGAATATATAAAACTCGTTATATAACTATTATATATACTAAATAAGCTAAAAGCCTATTAGTTTCATTATTATTATTCATCATCAATTGAGATGGGAACAGCTACATTGCGTATTTTATCGCAAATATGAGTGAAGGATGAGTGTAGAATGGAGTGAGATGATCTGTGTAGCTTTTTACTGACCGAGACCAGCTGTTTTATAAGGACAGCTGGGTCCAGTTTCGAACCATTAAAAAGCTACACAATTTTCTCAGGATCGAACCGGTGACCTTTAGAATACTAGGTGAGCACATTTTTTTCTGAGTAGGGAACTACTCAGTTACATATTACTCCTTAAAGGCTAACTTTATCTCTAAGGAATCAAATATTTTATGGATAATGTTACTATAATTATAGTGTTCACCAAAAATACATACAGAACCTACTGAATAGTCAGTATCAATACCAATCTACGCAATCATGTGATCCAAGTCCGTATGCTCAGCCGATGGTATATTTCACATTCGATCTGTCCACAAACAAGCAGACCACTCGCCACGGTGTTCATCGTTCACCGTTCAATGTTCACCGTTGTTTCTAGTGTTTGTTATTTCCACTTGTTGTTTTGCTTTTAATAAAGCAACTGTTTGTCTTTAATCTTTACGCGGAACCGTGGTCGGCCACTTTGGATTATTTATTTGCCGAGTTCGCCGTTTGTTTGTTTGTTGTCTTTTTGCGTATTGTTGGTTGTTTAGGTTCTTTAATTACTTGGATGATTTTGAACCGGAGTGGGTTCACCTTGTTCAATTGTGGACTTTGTGGTGTTTTGTGTAATGTTTCTAGAACATTGTTTTTGGATAGGATGGTAATCGAAAATATGACACTATTTTCTTAATGTTATTCATATATACTTCAACTTAAAATTTGTATATTTACATGAATGCTTACATACGTTTTGCTTGATACTTCGTAATTGGAATTTTAATACATGATCCTGTCTAAATAAACAGCTGATCCTCGTCAGTAGACTACTAAAGCTAAACAAACTATCTCGATCTATTCTACACTTACCTTCCATCACGTTGTAAATTGAAGTTATTAAGTCATACATGCTTAGATATGTTTAATTGTTACCCATAAACCTTTTAGCATTTATGTAGCTGGAAAACTGCTCTTATCAAAAACAATAACGTAACACATTTAAAGTTGTCTCGCCAATACCGAGCATATTTAACAAAAACTGGAACGTCTGTGATTCAGTTAAAATATTATTTCCAATCAAAACAACAAATGTCATGGTTATTATTATTAATACATCACCATTACAGAATGTACAAACAATTTAAGTGTAAAATGGAACGATATTTGTTTTGAAGTTTGTTTGGTAAAAGTGTACCGTTTTCTTAGCCAGGATTATTTATTAAACTCTTAAAGACCAAGGACAGGTAAAGTTTTTAACCATCAGAGTAAAAACCTTGTTTAAAATCTTTCTTCGGACCTTCAGATTTTTCTGAGTACCAAAACCACTTAGCTACCTATTTTTTTTTTATGAATATTTTATTACTGAGGATAATTTCCTCAAATCTCCCCAAGGTGCCACACGGGGTCGTTAGCACAACAATAGTTCAGATATCAACGTCTCTATCGTTGGTGTGGTGTGGCCGCCGCCGCCGGCTACTCCGTTGTATCTGGTATTGTTCCTCAAGAGGCGGTTGTAGCGGTTGTAGCGTTGTAGGGTCGCCGCGGTCGATCGATGGACGCATTACTCAAATGAACAAATCGGTGACGTTATAACATGCCTTAGCTGTAGTCCACACCCCGCGTTGTGATTTCTGTAACACAGTAATTGTCACCCTCAGCCTTTCTTCCACCAACTCACAAACACTTTCGAGTTTACATAACAATTACGTACAATTCGTTAGCGCTGACAGTTTTCCTCGATTTGGCCATCTCTTTGTCGGCCCCGTTCCGTTATGGAGGCGATTATTTCGTCTGAACGGCGCAGTATTTGAACGCTGTTGGATTAAATGGTCCGTGATTTTGAGCTAATTGAAGTCATTAAGTTTGAAAAATAACGTGAATTTCCCTTAACGGTTGGAGGAATTGTGTTATATTAATTTCTTTTAATGGGGTTAATAATTTATATAAGATTTATTTCCATTTTTTGTAAGATCGTTGCATTTGTTTCGTAGTAATTTTTATTGGTACTCTTAGTCATACATCTATTATGTTATAAACTCTGATCAATAACTTTCTTCTGATTTACCACTCTAGCATAGAGTAGCATAGAGTTGGGATATTTCTTTTTATATTTGACAATTAAATATGCAAAGGAAACTAAAAAGCCAGTTTCTTAACCGTACGGCGATGGTCGATTCGTTCGGGATGAATCTTACGAGATCACCAACGTGTGTGTCTGTTTTAATACAAAAACTTCTCTATTTTGTAGGTTATGTTCACTTAATTTGTGATACTTGTAACTTACATTAATTTGTTTTATTCATTAGAATAATTGTGTAGTATTATTGTATGATTAAGGGGAAGGGCACATAGCCCTAATTTTGACATTAAAAATAGCCCGTTATGTCGATTTATATACATGTTTTAAGTATTGTGACAAATAATAACGAGTGTTATCCATAACTATGATCCTGAACTTCTTCTGGGTGCAAAGAAATAACAACTATTCATCAGTCTTAGACGATTAAAAAAGATTTGTCTCTTCAACTATTCGTCATGGTCTTTCGACATCTTCCTCCATGTATTAGTTTCTTCCACTTCTCAGCCATCCACTCTAGTCACGGTCCGTCGCCTGCCACCCGACTTGTTGACCGTTTAGGCCACTTTACCCAACACACACTTTACACGCCACGTCAAAAATTAATTCAGTTCTCGCGGTTTTCTGCTCCTCGCCTTCGCTCAGATTAATGTATGCTTTGCACGCACCCGAGACTCAGCGAAACTGCCAAATGCGATTGTTTACTTCACGATTCCGTAATTGTTTACACTTTATGTTATGTACCCTCGCGCTCGCTATGTATTTGTGAGTTTACCTAGCTTATCGCACTGTACGGTAATGGGAGAAGGAAAATACTTGTTCTAAACGTACAAACCGGTAGAAAGTGTTGTCAATGTTTTTAATTTGTTGCCGGAATATCGAACTTGAGCCTTTTTACACGGGGCCACTAGGCAGTCCAGTTTCCTGCCTCAGTTATAATTTCTTTCTGAGGCAGATAACCTCCCTGCCTACTGGCCTCGTTAATGATATGACAAGAGAAATTTCGCTAAATGAAAATTGAAAATACACATACAACAACACAGCAGATTTTGTTATTCAGTTATAATCATTGCTATATTGTTATATACCTAATTGCACCACTCATGACGTCTAGATACTGCTACACAAACGTCAGCGTTGTGAATTGTCAGTGAGACTTGTAACATATTTTGCCAATATCTGCAGAAACTAAACTTCCTTATATATTTATATCTTGATGAACGAAACTTATAGTATCTTTGATTTTGGTTATGCATTTTTCGTTGGTACGTAATGCGATAGTTAATGCTATAATAATGTATTTTAAACGTAATTTTACCTGTATAATCAAATAAGTTCTCCAAATAAGTCTAATGTATGTTTAAGCACGGAATTCATTAACACTTGTATAGGTAGACCCTGATTGTTACAAAATATTGTACATATGTATAACTTATAACCCTCTATGATAGTTTTACTGATATTTTCAGCATTGTAATCGTCACTGCATAACGCTAGTATGCAGACAGCCTACAGTATCTATATATAGCGCGGGTGCATAGGATCTTGTAGTTCTACGAGGAAGGAAGTCAAATACGTGACTGTGTTAGAGAATGATACATGTATAACAGACACACGCAGACAACTGTTGTGTGAATGGGAGTGATACAGGTATCACCTGTTGCTTCTGGCTTTTTATTGAATTTTCAGAGGTAAAGCTTTTGGAAAGCCGATATCCCTGTTATAACATTATAGTGAATCAGTATACAAACTATTGTTTTTGTCACGAACAGGTGCATTGCAACAGGTGTATTTTTAACTAGTGTAGTACGTCGAGATGTTTTTGTAAATTTATTGAAAAACTGTTAAAAAATTGTGTTGATAAAGTGGAACAATTTAATTGTTGATACTTCTTAATCTGAGGTGACAGTGATAAATGTTCGATTGTAAAAAGGTTTAAAGTCATGTTTGTAGGCTGGTAAGTAATTTTTTTATCAGGGACTAATTCTAAACAACGAAAACATAAATCCGAAATCCTTCTGAATAATTGACGAGTAAAACATTGTATATTGTATAGTTGCATTATATGGAAGGAATACTCGAATTTGCAATTGAAGGAAGAAAACTGTCATGGGTGTTTTTTATTATAAACCTACGATTGCATTTTTTTTACCTTGGCTCTTTGATGAGACTTTCATGTGCCTTCATGATCTTAGTATGCGTTATTTAAGTCATGTTGCGTTTGTATTGAGGTGGTATGACGCCAAGGTTTTGTTTTAGTGACAGGTATTTTTGCGCACATATTATGTACAGATGCATCCATGTGTTTATGGAATTTTCTGATATTTTCGATATTTTAGTATTTTTTGTATTTTATTTGTGCGATTTGTTGTAACAACACTTGTAGCTTTCTAATATCGCCGTCGATCACACACTATTGTAGTTAGCCTCGTCTAACTTTGCCAATACAGTATGGCAGTTGCGAAGTGCGCGTCTATAGTCTATACTCTATATTGTAGACTGTACTCGCTCACCGTATCGCAGCCATTGTTCTGTATTGTTTAATGTCTGCTTTATGCCGGTATTGGCCAGTAATGCAGCTTGACGCTGGCCTTATTTCGTCATCCTTTGTCTCCCCGATGTTGAAGTTTTGTACTATATTAGGTACAATGTGTTATTTGGCCACATGTGTGAGACGCCCGCTGGACGTAGGTCGCATACACTCCTGGACAACTGTTTACTTTGCTTTTATCCTGAGGAAGCTAACTGATTATATATACAGTAAATCGGTGATACAATTGCTAATTTTTTTTGTAGTCTTTATATTGACGGTATCAGCATTTTTTTTTTTTTTTAATAGCCGTTCATATTCTGATATGTTTTATTTCTAGTATCGTACTGAAACAATGTTAGTTTGTTCGCTTATAATTTGTACACTTTTATTTGACATAATTTAAGTGATGTTTAGAAGAAACTGTTCGTGGTAACATTTTATTTTAATCCGTAGATTAAAGGAGCTCTAATAAAAACCTCGCAATTCGAAGCGCTTATAAAACTACAAGCAACTATTTTCAGATGTTTACACGTTTTTCATTTCTACCGCTCGTTAAAACTGTTTATTTCTTCATCAGAAAGCGCCGGCTTTATAGCCTATCTGATGGTGAGTGTATTTTAAACAATTTTAATGTTCGTCTCGACATTTATCTAAATGGCCCTTTGTCGACGTCTGAGACCAGAGTTGGATTACAAAACTAGGTTGGAGACGCATTACATCGCCGTACAATACAATGGAGTGTCGAAAGTAGGCATTAGGCATAGAAATGGCGGGCGCATGTTGTAGGTAATCAGCAAGAGACCCAAGGTGTAGCTCAGCTGGGCCGCAGAAAAACACTGCAGAATCTGTTGAGGTGGTTGTGACGTCTCGGATTGGTTAAAAAATTTGTTATTTTAAAGTGTTGTATATCTGTAGAAATATTGTTTAGATAAGAGTATAGCTATATCTTCTCTTCGTATGTGACGAATTTCCCGTTTGCTCAATTTGGAAAATGACATAAATAAATAGCCTATGTATAAATTTTAGAACAGTTAGCCTCTATGGAATATAGCATTTTGGCAAACTAGCCCTTTATTTGCATTCCAGAACCTGGCCAGTTTCTTGTTAGAAACTGTGAAAAGTACACAAGGTCTTTAAGTAGATATTCAGAATCCTGAATGGTCTTGCTTAACTGAATCTTGAATTGATAAATATAATTTTTAATCCTGATAACCAAGTGCTACATAGTAGGAAAACCGAATTATGAAGTTCGGTAACGAGTTTTAAAGTAGGTACATGATATTTATTTAGATCCTGATGTTTGAATAACGAATCTTGGAGTTGGTAGGCCTACAACGAATACTGAAATAGGGATTTGAAATTTTAATGTTAAGTTACAGTATCGAATCCAAGTACGTAAATGGTCTCCTGGCGTTACTTTAAAGTCCTAGTATAATTCTGGAGAATATTTTGTAATAGCTAGGCCTGCTTATATTGACTTGATACACTACGCCAGATTATCTCTGAGTTGCAGAGTTTAGTCAGTTGCGAGGCAGTGCCAGGCAAGACCGCAATACCGTTTATTTTATCAGGCAATTACGTAGAAAGTTTGACGCCTAATGGCGAGCCCCACGCTGTAATAATAGTTGCATGTGTTGATAGTTGGTGGTTATTGATTTCATGCCCGGCTGCAGGATGTGTAAAATAGTTAAGTAATTTCGAAATGAGGCGAACTTTGAGGGCGGCGTGGCGTGATAGTACGGTATATCGCGTAAGTTACACCGAGTTAATTTTAGTTGTTTGTAAAACTATTTAAAACGGGTCGAGGTTATATCTGTAGTGTTTGAATTATGTAGCACAATCATTTCAGTGTTCAAGTTTGATCCTTAGTATAGTCTTGTTGATGTCCTTTCTTACTCTTCGTTCAGTCTAACTTTTCATTTACATTATGAGTTGTAAAAATGGTCTACTTTTATAAAGTACTACAATCTATACTCTGAATTACCTAATTCCATCAGTATGAACGTATCAACTTAATATTGCCAAGTATATTACAATAAATGTTTGGACTTAATGTTTAGTAGTTGCGGTATGTACAGTACCCGAAGCTCCATATAAGATTCGTTTCGCGACAGGTTATGCTCTAAAATCTTACATTAAATAGTGTTACGTAATTTTTTTTTTAATTTTACAAAATTGACACAAGTATTACATCACATAAAGGGATCCCATGATAAATCGTATACTGTATCAGAAAAGCTGACAGTTAATAAAGTGAAACCACTGGCTTAGCGGGTGTCAGAAAGCGTAAAACTGAAAACGGACGTTTTGGTGACGCGGCTTCAATCAGACCCGGGACAATGAGGGGCTTAGCCCGGGAAACGCTGATTAAAACAATAATATAAATAACCCGGGATCTCTGTTATAGCTATAGCATGGATACAGTCGCGTGGTGTTGGATCAACTACTGTTCACAACACAAAACAATACGATAAAATACTCGTATTGGGTGTTCCAGTTCGTTTATTTTACATTTGTGCCGTGCAAACCTTTTTTATGATCAATTCGGGAGTCTTAAAATAGCTTTAAGGTATTTTAATATATTTTTAATATTTTTTGTAGAATATTTTGTTACTTTTTTTGCGTTGTAGTCCATAAAACGAGAGTTTCAGTTGGGGGGTTTCTTTTATAGTATTGGAGATTTTACTTTCATATTATCAACTTGATACTGAACTGCAGTGTCTGTGAAAATAGCATGCCACTGTACGCAGTATAACTTTTAATTGAAATGTTATAAAATTCAAATCCGTACGTATTTTTCTAACATATTCTGTAGTTATAGTCTGACAAGTAATACCGAAAAGTACCCATTCTATCATCCGATCTCACTTATACGTACTAAAAGATAGTAGCTTAATAGCAACGACAGACTAATGCTTTACCCTACTAAAAAACATTTCAGTCTGACGAAACAATAAAAAACTCAATTAAACGTTGGCAATGCGCAGGTTTGCCGCGTGCGGGGTATAGTCACGCACCCGCTGGAGCATATCAATGAACTGGACGAAGTAAGTGCTGTGGTTCTCCAGTCATAACACCATAGGTGGTCTTGCTACGTCACGTGCAATGGTCAACTCGACAGACCAAACACTATTATCTATCGTCTTTCTCCAGAAGGATTGTTTGAATTGTCAAGCTACAAAACTATCTATCAACCCGATTACGATATTTAAACTTCGGTTCCCAACACATCTTACTGGCCATTGTAAAGATTATTTGTATTTTCCCAGTGGCAAGAACTAGAAGGTAACTTAGTTCGATAATTAAACATCTTACTGCTTTGTTGGTTGGTATTTAACTTTGAAATAACAGATGGTTAAAAAAAATTATAACGTACTAGTAGTTCTAGCGGAGCAGTGCATGTACAGTGTAAAACACCTATATACTGTGTCTCCATGTTTTCTATCTAGCATATTGTTAACATAGTTTTCCTTTTTCAGGTATGTAATCAGAAACTGATGGTTGTACTATATTGGGACGAGGAGTTGTAAGTAGATCAACAAATTTGCTTGCATTTTCGTTGGTTGAAAATAGGAATAACTAGTTCGTTGATGAAATGTGTTAATGCTACTCTTGCTCTGATAAAAATACGTCGACTTGTGTTCAGAAGTGAACAATTTCTTACTAAATAGATTACAGTAGAAAGTTTCAATCGATGGTATACATAGTAGCTGCGATGTGGTACGGTAACAGTAGTATATCCAGTCTAGTCAACAACATCAACTACAATCAACCAAGACCTGGACCTACTCACGACCTCTGGCTGCTCCTGGTTTGACGTTCTTGCCGTGGACACTTTATAATCTACTCACTGTAAACCGTAAAATGTCTATGTGAATCGACGATATTTGGATGAAGCGATTTTGACATCCTTGACCACTGAGGATTACTTTCTGAGAAGTCAAAATTAGTTGAGGCAGTGCAGTAAGCGAAAAGATTGATGACATAGAATCAGGTACTTAATCAAATCCCGTTAAAGTGGTTTAATATGTGTTACATATAGCAACAAGGCTTAACACAAAAGATATGAGAGGGTGGATCACTCACTACCCCCCCCCCCCCCTTAAAAAAAAAACAACTGAAAATCCATGGTCTTGATGAAAGCAAAATAAAAATAAAGACTGTAGACTGCAGGAGGAATTGTGAAATCCACCAAAACTCCGGCGAAGGTGTGGAAACGCAATTTCGCTCCACTTGCACTGCCCTGTCCCAACGCTCGGCGAGTTGCCCGGGTCCGGGTATAATCTCGGGTCGCATTCCCGATTGTTGCTCGTGCGACGCCGGAGTGCCTTGTAATTTGTCGGTGTGGATGTGTCGCTGACGCCGCCGTGTTGTCGCGTGTCGTACCGCCCACTGGACACGCCGGCGCGCGCGACAGACTTGTAAACGTGTGAAACTGACAATCTTACAATTTGACGAGGAGCTGCGATTTTTGGCGAGTTTAATTGGTCCAATTGCTTGATTTTCTTTAAATCGCGACAAAGAGGTATTTTCTTATTAACATTACATTTGTCTTATTACCGTGCTAAGGTGTTATGATATTATCATTTAAACCGTATTACTTTTGCTTTATCTATACATCTATATATTTACAATAATGCTATAGGGCTTTTAACCGAGGATGTTCTCTGTAGAGAGATTCTATTCTCGTGAAAGGCATACTGTACTTTTTTCTCTAAATTGGTGGACAATTTGAAAGTGGTCTAAACTAGCAGATGACGAGATTTTATATCACAGCTAATAGATATTGCTGATTGATGGGATGCGAACCTGTGCCTGAAAAACAGAAAGATCGTCCTCTTACTACTAAATATAAACTACTACTGCAACCGTTCCTCTACTACACATTATTTTGGAAATGTATCACTATAAAAGTCAACAAATATGCAAAGATGTAAACAGTTTCTAGAATTTTGTTAAACCATCAGCGAAAGGAATTTACTATCTTTGGTGAAATATTTACATTAATAATGTAAACAATTTGTATAGTAAACTAATTTTATCGCATGGGATTAATTTCATATTCAAAATGCTTTTCATTGGGAGTTATACCGAGTGTTATAATACACTACAAACAATTATTGCATTTATCAACTTGTAAATAGTTTGTTTCTTGATATCAATATTTTTGGATTATTCGTTCCTTGTATTGCCACTTATAACCAAACCATGACAAATGCTATAATCTTTTCTATTACAAGTCATGTAGATACTTGGATAGTATTGTTGTTCATTCTTGTCATTTATTTCAAAGTATAATAATTTCCGGTGTCCCTGAATCGTTTACATCCGGTTGCTCAATTGTATGGATAATTGAATTCTACGACAAACTGCTTAGTTCAAAAGTTGTTCAATTATCCTCATAATGCTGCTACATCACTACAAAGTTTAAACATAATTGTTGTTTCGAATATTTGAATTTTCAAACCGATTGCTAAAACAAAAACACAAGTTCTTATTTTAAAAATATTTTCCAAATTAAAAACAAAACATGACATTTCTGTAAACATTTATCACGCCGCGGTCAAACATTAACACGTTAAAATGTCTTCGCAATGAATATCGCAAAGCCAAATAAGCTCAAAGCCAGAATCGCATCAATTTATTTTATTTAATGAAAAATCAATATGTCGCGCTAATGAACTTGGAGCGTTCAAAGGTAAAACAAGTGTTATTAATATGATTTAAAATAAATTATTCGTTTTGCCGACAGTTTGCATCATAAAGCGATGCCTATGTAATTTCGAGCTCGTTTTATTTTACTCGTAGCCGATTAATTATGCAGGTGTTCGCAATTAACTATATTATGTTTAAATATTAATACGGTAAATTTATGAATAAGTGAGGACCGATGGCGAATTTATCGAAATTACCGCGAACCAACTTTGTGCATTTGCTTTTTGCTGGTGTGATAATTTATGAATATTTTAGTTGAAATAACAACATAATAATTGGTTTATCTGGGTATTTACTTAATGCGCGTATTATTTATTCTAAACAGCACTTTGTGGCCTTTATTTAATTCTGTGATTGGTTTATTGGGTTTTCTGAAAATGGTTTAAAATGGTAATACGAATAGTGAAAATGAATTATTAATTATATAATTTTAGCCCTCACTTTGCACGACAATTGGAATGGTTTTTATGTATATTCAAACCTAACTTTTATATTTAGTGATTGTGTTACTTTCTCGTAAAATTTATAGATACTGTTAAAACAAAAGTTTTTCTTTTCACCAACCAATAACTGTGAAGAAAAACGAGCAATCAAAACTTACTATTGTCGTTGAACAAAGGAATTTCATCGCGAAACCACGTCCATTAAATAAACGAGATCGCCGTAATAATACAAAAAGTTTCACAAAACGAATCAACAAAGCCATTGCGCGCGCTCAGACCCTAGGTTAGGTTAGGTTGGCGATAAAAAGCGCGGGAAAGTGGCTGGTCTGTAAGCAGACAATTAGCGAACACGATTAGCCGAGAAGGCCGGCCGCACTGTCATACATGCAGCTCTTGTATCCCGCTCATCTGGTTATGATTATTGTTATTATTATTCCGCTCAGCTCATTTATTGTTATTGTTATAGTTATCCCCGCGGCGCGCCCCGCTCCGCATTCTGTCACGGCCTCGGCACTTTTATTTTTTGTTATTGTTTAATGAGTATTATTATTGTGGTAGTTGCGTACAAAGTTTATGCGAGCGTCACTTTTATTGTGAGCCCAGCCCAATCTACATGGACCGAACAATGGCAGGATAATTATATCTGGAATTGTGGACCCCCCTCCCATCCAGGGCCATCACCATAGCTTCGTCTCACACACACACACACACACACACACACACACACATACAGTCTCTTGTCTTGTTTGTTCTTTGTTTCTTAGATACAACAACCACACGTGTAAAGGATACGTAACGTAGTTCCTGGCGTAGTTCTATCAAATATATGTGACTGCTGATTAAATGTTTAAAACTAGATTGTACTTTGTTCTGAATAAAAGTAGAAAAGTAATTAAATGACCTGACTACTCAGTGGATTGTAGTAGCCGGTCGTTATTCTTACGTGTTCTAAAACCTAAAAACTAAAATTGAAATATATGCAAATGTTTCATTAAATATTACCTGCTGGCCAGTTCTGTAACCTACTTAAAGTAATGAGTCAAAGGAAATCATGTCTAACCACATTGTTATAAGTGACAAGTCCAATATGTCCAAGAACCACGATTTCCCTCACCTGTAAGGTAACAGAGCCTTGAGTATATGCAAATAGCGTTGCTGTGAACGGTGTTATTCCAAATGTGTACATTTCACCTGTACAGACCATATTTACAATAGGTTTCGGCTGTTTACCCATGTTTAGTGTTTTCCGTGTCAACGTCAAATAACGTCTATGTTATATTACATTTTTAATGCGGTAATAGAGGGAAGCATTTTATCGACGTTCTGTTATTTTTCTTCGGTCGTAGAAGGTGGGAGGAGTTTAACTTTCAACCATGTGGGTGAATCCCGTCTTTGAATTTTACTTATTTTGTAATTGCATACTTTTGAAGTTTGTGAATTAACTTTTGTTGTTCAGTCAATAATGTTATTTGCGCTTAATATGTGAAAAGGTCATCCACTTCTACTCTAAATTTGCACTACATTTTTTCCCAGAAATTATATCTAATAACGTTATTAACCATTGACTTTGCTTACTTCAAGAACACTTATCATCCTATTACTATAAACAAGCTTGTCTTGGTCGATGTCGTTTCTGGCACTGCTGGAATGTGTTGTGTCTCATAATAAAAGATTATCGTAATTTTATTGGCCATAGTATAATAATTTTAAATGCCAATAAAATAACCGGTGTTATTAAATAGGAAATAATATAATAAAATAATAGGTTGCTTATTAACTTAAAGTGAAGATATGAACTCTCAAGAGTTCCCGGACGTAAACACCTGAAACTGTCTTCTGCTGATGCATAAGGACGATAAGAATGTGTTTAATCTATGTTTAAATATGTCCCAGATATGTACGGACTTGTGTGTAGAAGATTGTTGTAGAACATTGTATGTCTGGGTTGTATGTAGTGTTGATTTACCTCCTCGGTCACACCTAGGCTTGCCTTGATCGCTATGAATTATTTATTTATTTATCGCCGCCACATGTAAATGAACAGACAACGCTACGGCGCACATAGTAACGGAGACAAGTAGCAAATCATCACCGCGACTTACGAATCATTCCAGTGGGTTTCGTTATTATATATTTAGAGGCGATTCCGAGTGAATCGTTTTAAATGGGTTGCTGAACATTTTAGGCTAATTAAGTTTTCTGGGAATGATTCGTGTTCGCAGCTAAGTTTTAGTTGGTATTTTTTTATGTTAGTTATATATAGAAAACAGTAACATCATTGTTATACTTGTTAGAACACTTGGTTATTAAAACGTTTCCCTTTGACTGGCAGGTATATCTTAAATTACGAAGGCCTTATTTAATTGAAAAAAAAAACAACGGGGAAGTAGAAACCTTTAGATTAAACGTTATCTTATTTTTTATCTTGCTATAATTTTTCTTGAAGAATATAGAAATTTATATTTTCTTATGTGAAATACTGTTGGGTTTATCAAGCTAGCTATTATACGTTTTGTTATCAAACGTTCTAGTACAGTACACCCATTTATATCGTAATAAATTATCTTGTAGTTGGATTGAAGTAGTTGTAAGATTACAGGTTTTGGGTCAATCCATATCAAGTGATCCAATGAGAGTTGCTTGACCATTGTTAATATTTTTTATTTTTTTATATATTGTTCCCTCATGTTTTGGAAGTTCAAAAATGATTTTATTAAATTTGTATCCCTTCCAATTTTTTTGTAGCGGCCATTTTTGTCTTGCAGCGCACGGTGATTTTTGAGTTTGCAGACGTTAACGTAAACAAACATATCTTTTTACCTACTCAAGTTACACAAATGCAACCAAATTCGCTTTGTTCATCATTTTTCCATCTTTAATTTTGGTTATGATCATAATCAGCCTAATTTGTACCCATATGGGCGAAAAAAATGTTTAAAAACAAGCAACGGAAACAAATAAATTTCACTTTTTGAAGCCCATTTTTTCCATGAAGGATTTGTAAATTACTGATAATATTTTTTTATTCAACTACATATACTAGTGTACTCTATGTAGCTAGAGTTATAACACTGATATATGTGTCCTTTAATTTTGACAATTTTTTGAAAATATAAATTTTTCAATTTTTGTAAAGTTTGGAGCTTAATATCTCTGATGGGACATGGGATAAAAATTTGATTTATTCACAGGATGTTCTTCTGTATATGAGGAAACTACAGTAAAAAATTTATCATTGATATTTTACTGTGGTAAAAGTGATGAATTTTCGGAAACGGTAAGAAATTGGGCGAAATTACATAGTGTTTAGTGTAGTAGCGACTTGTCTACAGGTTAAATACTGACCTTTATTGCTTCAAAAGGCAGACAATTTACTACTTTTAAATAGATAACAAATACTTTACACCTTTAACTATAATATTTTTAAATATAACAAATATTATTAGAAATTTTATTTGTTTAAAAAATATAAAATCGTGTAAATGTGAAGTAAAACACTACTTTCAGTGACGGTATTAATCATATCAATACTTTGGTAAAAACTTTTCATTTTGAAAGGCCTTTAAAAATTCATAATTGTATTGTGCTTCAGTAATTGAATGTTTTTAACTGTAGGCCTACAAGTAGGGCTTAAATATTGCTGGCTAATATTATATAAACTTGTACTAATATTATAAACTTGCCTAGAGTTGAAAAGGTTATTTACTTTTCTGACGGAAGTGGTTCACAATGTAAAAATAAGAAAAACTTTTCAAATCTTTGTAACCACCAAAGGGACTTTGAATTAGATGCTGAGTGGCAATTTTTTCCTCCTGCAATGGCAAAAATGCATGCGATGGAATTGGGGGAACAACAAAACGTGAAGTTAGTTAGGCCAGTTTACAATGAACCTCAACAGATCAGATTCTAAGTGTAGAGAAATGTACGAATTTTGCAAACATAACATAAAAAAGATAACCTATTTTCTTGTCCAGAAGGAAGAATTTCTGGCTCACATCGAAGAACTTAAAACCAGATTTGAAAACTGTGTACAAGTCAAGGGAACAAGGAGTTAATGGGGTAAATTTTATGGGGTTTCAGAAAACACAATAAGGTGCTTTATAAAATCAAAAAGTGACACTTACGAAGACAATTACATATGCAAAATTTTACCATTGACCCTAGAAACTGACGACTTAGTGGCTTGTGTATACGATGGGCAGTGGTGGTTGGCACAAATTGAACAATTAAGTTTGGAAAATAGTGATGTGTATGTGCACTTTTACCATCCTGCTGGACCAAGAACAACTTTTAGAAAGTCTGATAGTGACAAAGTGTGTGTACCTATTAACAAAATTTTTAAGAAAACTGTCATTTCAAGAACTCAAAACGGCAACTGGAAGAGTATAGCCTATAATATATCACAAAAACTGTCTGATGAAATAAGCATTCTTCATAATGCTCATTACAAACTAGAAAAACATTAAATAAATGTAAGTCTTTTTCATCTTTTATGATTAGTTTGTCGTAACACATAATAAAATTGTTGTTCTATTATTTTGTGGGTTTCTTTAAATTTTAAAACCAAATGTTAAACCTAATTATATAAAATTAGCCAGCAATATTTAAGCCCTGTAGGCCTACAGTTAAAAACATTCAATTACTGAAGCATAATACAATTATGAATTTTAAAAGGCCTTTCAAAATGAAAAGTTTTTACCAAAGTATTGATATGATTAATACCGTCACTAAGAGTGGTGTTATACTTCACATTTATACGATTTTAAATTTTTTTAACAAATAAAATTTCTAATAATATTTATTATAATTAAATTTTATAGTTAAAGATGTAAAGTATTTGTGATCTATTTAAAAGTAGTAAATTGTCTGCCTTTTGAAGCAATAAAGGTCAGTATTTAACCTGTAGACAAGTCGCTACTACACTAAACACTATGCAATTTCGCCCAATTTCTTACCGTTTCCGAAAATTCATCACTTTTACCACAGTAAAATATCAATGATAAATTTTTTACTGTAGTTTCCTCATATACAGAAGAACATCCTGTGAATAAATCAAATTTTTATCCCATGTCCCATCAGAGATATTAAGCTCCAAACTTTACGAAAAATGAAAAATCTATATTTTCAAAAAATTTTCAAAATTAAAGGACACATATATCAGTGTTATAACTCTAGCTACATAGAGTACACTAGTATATGTAGTTGAATAAAAAATATCATCAGTAATTTACAAATCCTTCATGGAAAAAATAGGCTTCAAAAAGTGAAATTTATTTGTTTCCGTTGCTTGTTTTTAAAAATTTTTTCACCCATGTGGGTACAAATTAGGCTGATTATGATCATAACCAAAATTAAAGATGGGAAAATTATGAACAAAATGAATTTGGTTTTATTTGTGTAACATAAGTTGAAAAAAAGATATGTTCGTTTACGTTAACGTCTACAAACTCAAAAATCACCGTGCGCTGCAAGACAAAAATGGCCGCTACAAAAAAATTGGAAGGGATAAAAATTTAATAAAATAATTTTTGAACTTCCAAAACATGAGGGAACAATATATAAAAAAATAAAAAATATTAACAATGGTCCGGCAACCAAATTATTTTTTATTGGATCACTTGATATGGATTGACCCTTTTATATTTCAGATTGACCAGCAAACTAATCAATTTATTGTACGTACATTTGATAAAATTATTTTACATGTTAGGATATTGTCTCAAGGAATACTTTTCCGTTTTAAACCCCATTTTATGGGATTTAATTAAAAATCTTACTGCTGTAAGACTGTGTATATACATTTACCTATTAGAAGAACATTTCCTTGCAACTTGGTTTTACTTTGTATTGTTATTGTTGTATGTTCTCACAATTTCCTATCACATATTTTCCAAATCATGACAAACAGTTTTAAGCGCCGTTACAGCGACGCATGTCATGATAACATTTCTCCCATAATCAAATAAATGAAACGTATGATTTGCTGTGTTTGTTGATTAATCAGCACAAATAAATAAACCATGACATGACAGATGGGCGCATTAACTAAACTAAACTAACCATCAACTAGATTGTGATGTTCTGGTTGCCTTTCCCACGTGAGTTTTCCATTTTGAAATAATATTTAGTAGCATTTAATCATTTAGGCCTTCTCAAGGATAATTTATATACATAATGTTTATAGTAACGTTTATCCGTGTAGTTGGTTGTTCGTTTAAACTTGTTTTGAAAAACTAAAAATATAAAGTTTTTTTTTATACCAGTGCTTGTTTTACGAAGTGTGATAAAAGATAAGGATAATTAGTTTTTTTGGAAGTTGCTCTAAAATGTAACTGTACAATATCTAGGTGGATTGCAAAATATAACCTAGTGTATGTCTCCACTTGTCGTAATAAACGTAATTAAATTAAAAACTCTCTTTATCAATGTTTTTTTTTTGGGGGGGGGGAAGGGTTTAGTGTTTGAAATTTAATTTAAGGAATTCAAACAATACACATTTTAATATTTTTTCTCTAAGACTAACCAGTATTTACTTTCCAAGGCCCCCCGCAGAATATGAGGGCTTTTAGTGGAGTATAGGTCAATAAGTTTTGTAGTTATTGACTTAATGATGTAGCACTCATTGTCATGGCCAAGAGAAAATCTTCACTCGATCAGAAATAGTTGAAAATCTTGCAATAATAATGTTTGGAACAAACCAAATTTCAAATTTTATATACAAACCGAGTAAAACTTCCTATACGTGATGTGGATAAGCCTCAACCTCCCAACTTCACTAATAACATGCATTCATTTCAGAAAAAAAACATACCAAACCGTGGTGACATTAATCAACGCTTTTCGACGAACTATAATATATTCAGACAACAAAAGTAAATTAAAAAGGAAGCGAGAAGAGGGTAAGCGGGCCAGGAGCATTCTTGAACAATAGTTGATGAGCTAGCGGAAAATGAATATTTTTGAAAGCCTAGTATTAATACTAATAATGAGGGGAAAGTGCAGGGGTAAAACAATGGGTCCGGAACTATAGCCAAGGGGGGCGAGCGGTGAGTATGGTGGGAGGAGGGGGTAATATAAATATGAGCACATATTGAGTTGTTGAGAAGGGGGTGCTCTTTGTCTTACATCCCCCGGTACGACGTGGGTAGTTTTATTAATTTATTTTACAAACTTTTACAATATCAAACTTTAAGGTTGAAAAGTGATTTTGTAAGTTACGCACGTACGTTCGGCAATCTAGTAGGAGACAACTTTTGATTCTTGAATGTATTTAGCAATATAGTTAAATATATATAAATATATATATTTTTTTAAGTACTTTTGATTTAATTAATCAATAGACCTGTGTGGTAGGTTTGTATATGTGGTGGGCCCATGCAAAGGGACGAAGGCTCTCTCAGTGGAATACATTTGTTCGGTTGTTATAAGGAAATAAAATATTGGAGAAAATAGCAGGACAATCTTACGGAGAAGAGTTGTCTTGAGCTTGACCTGCAAACTGAAAAACAACTGTGTTGTTACTGAAAATCGTTGAATCTGTTTGAATATACAAAGGATTATCCATGTAAAAATATATTTAATCGAATTTTGCTTTAGAAGGCATTATGTACATGAAAAACTCTACGTCAAAACTAAAACCACGAGTAACCACTACTCGCCGCGTGTTGCCAACATGACAAAACATTTTCCATTAGTTTTACGCGTTTTTTCCCCAGAAAACTACCAGCTCGGATACAAAGGTTCGTTTGCAGTTCCCTCAAAGTTTATTACAGAAAAATAGTCAACTGTGTGAAATTTAAAAACTAGTGTAACGACCTGGCCGAGAGTTCATTAACAGACTAATTAGTTAGTCCAGGGTTCGTGTGGACTTTTTACATGTTCGTTTTTCCGTTTTTTGTTTTGTTAATATTATTTCGCAGCGTTTCTTAGCCTCTGGGTGTTGATTTGGGTTGGTATTGTTTTGCAAAAATTAAAACTACGTGGGAATATTTTTGTACGTGCGGGGAATCTGTTGAGTATAGAGTAAAGGGATTTGCTCATTATTCCCCAAACGAGATTAAGTTATCAAAAAATTGTCGAGTTAGAAAAAAAAACGTATTCGATTGTGGTATATAAGTGGTATATAGATACGAGGGAAATCCTATAGTAACTTTTGCTATAGTTCAGGGCTGTAAGTCTAAATACGAAGCCAATTACTTTAGGTTTTAGGCGATTCAGTGAAAATCGTCTTTTCAAGAAAAAGTCTTAAAATCAGAAAATCTTTTACCACCGCAAATTTACTTTATATAATCAAACTTGTGCACACGCACATAATACATACATGCAAAACACATTCGTTGTGAGTGCAAAAATGTAGCCTAAGGATTAACCAACACAAAGAAGCATATTAAATGTACACCAAAAAAATCTATTAATTGATCCAGCTCGGCACATGTCAGAGTAGTAAATTTTTATTGTTTGTTAAACATTTTTTATACTCTGCCTAGCTCAAGTGGAAAACTAACATACAACTGAAACTCAATTAGCAAGCTAGGTGCTAGGTGCTAGTCACCATATCGGTGTTATAACTTGTTCTATGAAACATAAAATGTAGGAAAGTCCGGCATGATGAATTACTCACAAATAACTAGAATTACTCCGAGGAAAAGACGGTGCTAGTAATTGTTGTTGCGCAAGAATTTATTTAAAGTTGTTTATATACACGTGTCCTACTGGGCTGCTATTTCTTGGAAATTGGCTCCAATTAAAATTAAATATAATACCTAGTATAATTAAAGAGCTGATAACTACACGACTATTGCTGACTCATGTTGCTGTTAACAATTTTGCGGTTTTATATTACATGTTGTTGTTGTGTAGGTGGTTAACAAACAGACGGTTGTAGCAATGATCGATGCAAATGTCTTGAAAATTGGATTTTAGGAGTTGTGAAGGTTTAGCTGCAGAACAAAATAAGGTGATAGGTTATTTGCATATCTAATGTGATATTTCCCCAAAAAATTATATTTGTATGCAATGACATGGCAAAATTATGGGGGTCCAAAATACGAATGTATAAATGTATCAACGACATATAAAATGCTGTAACTATTTCTCTGTGAATCTTATAACGAACTGAGTCTTTGCTCCTCGTGAAAATTTATATGTAAACAACAAATATACATCAGCACTGCTTATAACAAAGGTGTATCCATTTGTATGCGTGTCACAGTTTTTGGCAAACAATATTAGAAATGCAGTTCAATTCATTAAAAATTGTTATTGATCAAAACACATACCAGTTATGTTTACACTATTTGCATTAGAGGTGATTTTAATTGGTTTTAATAGTACTTAATTCAGATTATGCGTTCTTGTGTATAAATAATTGTGGGATATTAATAACATTTTACGAAACTCAAGCAGTAAAAATATTTTACCAACATTTTTAAACTCTCCAAGATCTTTATATATTTTTACTACTCAGTGTCTTGCCCTACTATTTTTAACACAATTTAAAGTATTTCTAATTATTCATACGAATACCGATGGTACTGAGAAAAATTAAGAGTGGCCGAAAGGGAAAATTGTATAAGAACGGAGAAAGAGACAATAGTATATTTCACGGAGAATCCCATATGAAATGTAACAAAAGGCAAACATTAGTGCCCTGCGTAGCGTCCTGCAGTCATTATCATTATATCTAATTATGAAGACTATTAGAGGACACGACTTCTCATATTATATTATGTCCTTAATGATTGCGCCGTGTTGCGCGTGCACGGCAAAACTTATAATTACTCTCGCATACAACATCTGCTCTGTTCGGTGCAGAGTGATTCATTTTGATTCAAAGTATGCGGCTCAAGATGGTGTCGTACCTATGAAATTTAAGAACCGAGGGAGAGCCTTGAATTGTTTACTGTAAACGTATTTTTTTTTTTTTTTTTTTTTTTTAAGGTGGGCACCATTTGTATACAATAGTAAATTGATCTCATATTTGAAGACATAGCAATTAATTCAAACCTTAAGCATTTCAGTCATATAACGTTGACGCCTTTAAAAGAAATAGGAAACTGCATAATCACTTTGGAGCAATACCAGTTGCCCATCATGAGACTGGCATTTTGTTGCATACTCTGGTAAATAATAGAAATGAATAAATGCTACTTTTGACCGACTTTTTTCGCTTTCACGCGTTTAAAAAGTTAATGCTTGTTTTATATGTACAGCTTCGACCACTGATCATCACGTAACTTTTCTTTAATTAAAATTCTTGCTACAGTGATTCCAATTTAATTGTCTTTGATTCTCACTATTTGTATAAAAAAAACGTCCATAACATTGAACGGTTTAGTTATGTTTCCTAGAGGCAGGATTAGCGTACGAGATGTTACCAAGCACCGTGATCGCACAAGACACAAGTGCAGGTGCAGCCAGTGCCACCTTCATCGTCGACGCCACGCCGAGAAGTGAGCGGCGACGATATTGTTGAGGCAGCGGAAGGGGGCGCCGCAGCAGCCCATGCGCTCAACATTTTCACTCCTGGTCGATATTATACGTTGTTAATTATGCACGCTATCGATCCATCCTTGAGCCGCGGAGGGGGGAATAATATAAACTGCATTTATTATATAATAGAGTTAAGTACAGGCCGGAGAAGCGTACAGTCGGGCCAACAAGTATTCTTCCGCCCCCGCGCTGCTCTGTTCTAACCTCGTACACTCGCACTAATCATATTGTTGTTAATATTTGTTTACACTTGTAGTTTCTTGGATAGTACTAGTATTTTGAAGATGTTAACAATGGTGTATGTTTGGTTATTTTAAGTGTTGTGATTTTGGTGTGTTTATACTAGTTTCGTATGCCGTTGTATTAAAAAAAAAATTGCTTTGTAAATATAACAATTTGATTAAATTAAATTGAATAAAATAAATGAAATGGGTTAAAATCTGCACAATTTATTGAGCAATTGTTTATGAAATCGTGATACATTAAAGGTTAAACTATGTGGACGCATATCAATGTTTAATTTTCGACTCAATTGATATCATAAGCTTTTATACTACAAAGAGGTTATTGGTTGTTTTAATCTATAAATGTTATTGTACATAATTATTTTTCTATTTCTAAATTCTATTATTATTCCTATGTCCACTTTAACGTTTAAGCCCATGATAACAAGTAACTATCCTATTTAATACCACTTACCTTTGTAAAACATAAAATTATGATTAACCCTCACTCCTACTATAGTAGTAGTATGTGTTTGTAATCGAAATCTCTATAACAAAGATAAATAATTTTCACAGAAATAATTGAAGGGATAATATCAGATGTCCAGACGCCGTGAACATATAACATGTGAACCAGTCTTAATGACGTGTACGTTAAATAATTATTTTCTACAAATTAAATATGGCATACCAAAAATGGCTAGGTTTACACTAGAACGTTTTAAAAATATATGCAACAAATTTATTACATAAAATTATTTGTAATGAAATTTGTTATTGGATTGTACGACTAACATTTTTTCAATAGATTATAGTAGGCTTTTGTTGTGCTACAGATTAATTTATTGTTTCATATATCCCTACAGTTGTCGACATACCGTATACCCTGGACAATACTACCAATTGTTACACCGTCCTCAGCAAGCGTATAACCGCGCCAGTTCTCAATATTTAGTCGTCGAGCACGTGTGCCAGTTATAAATTCACAACCAGCTGATACAGCTGTGCGCGTGACAGACAAAGAACTGGTTGTGTACTAGAGCCGCTCGTTATAATGTCAGATAAGATAATATTTATATTATATATATAATTGTGCGGCCCTCGACGACCTTTGACTCCGTTCGTGAAATATTACAGCTTTCTATCCGAAGATAAATGGATTTCGAGATAAGTGTCTTGTGGGTACAAGATTTTAGAATTATGTAAAAATGTATACGAATAATTTTTGAAAGTTAAGATAAGAGTTTGTAGGGTTTTCTTTTTTTACTGGCGTAATTTGTGTGTAAAGTTTACTTTATCAATTAAGTTTCCAGATTTTTTATTAGTTAGGGTATTAAATCAGGAGAATTTGTTACCATTAGGACCAGTGAATAATAAGTTGGAGGTTGTCCCTAGTATGTGATAAATCTGAAGATTTAAACCATAACTTAAGCTTCGTTTCCATCTATCAAGTCAATAATAAACCAATGCTCCTTGGGTATAATAACTCGATATTGAAAATATAAATAGGTTACATAGGCTACCTATTTATAAAACAAAAACGACAACATGTTTTTACATGTTTGGGGTTAGTCAATTTATTTTTTTTGTGGATTGTAATTTTGTTTCGATATTGAAAATCACCCTCTACGTAAAATCATTTAATTCTATTTTATTCAACACCGCAGATTAAAACGTAGATGTTGTAAATCTGTGCTTTCATTTTTTTACAATGTTCAAATTTATTTTTAGTTTATGGAAAAGTATGCATTACTGACAGGTCATGTAATTACTGTTGATCAAGGTTTTCACAATGCCCTGTCACAACTTATACCAAAACTAACAATATAATATATTTGAATGGTTTCAACATAGCCTTTGGTTGTATAAATAACATAAGTGGCCTCCACATGATAAGTGATTGGTTTAAAATAGCTGGTGAGCTGCAGAATGGCTCCAAGACACTATGCATCATACATTATTAATATAGAGCGATTGCGCAATTTGTTTGTCGCAGCCGTTCAACTCGGTTATCTTGTAAAAGCTTCGCTGAAATGCGCGAAAACAGGAATATACTGTTAATAGACTCGGTTTCATGATATTATTATAAGTTCAATGAAGCAATCAAATCATCGCAACTCTATCCAACGCATTCGGTGAAATGGAAGTGTTCGGTAATTGTTGCTTTTGTTCATGTATAGAGTGAATTATTATACCTATTTAGCGATTGATCTTACAAAATAGATGGAGCGTTTAGTTATAGAAACCGTTGATTAAAATTTAGATGCGTATGTGTTGTATACTTATTTTAAAGCATTGGATTCCAGACCCAGATGTTAATTGATTGTCATCAGGTGATCAATAATTATTGTGCTTTCTAACAACATGTCGAAGTTGGATAACTAGATCCATACATTCCTCTTGAAAAGGCAAAAAACGTCATTGGGGCAAATCATGCAAATACTAGCCAAAAACACTAAAAGGGGTACAATCAAGGAATTGCAAACCAGTTCGTATCACGTGTGCTAGGTTTCTCGCAGTCAAATGTATCAACAATATCCATAAGAGAATCTGCACGTTCGTATGTTGCTTCTTGAATCACTGCAATCTATACACTTATGGTGGACCTTCACTTATGTTTTGGCTCCATCGACTACACAAAAGACTAATATTGTCCGTATATCTGATGGTTTGAGTTTGCATGTGTCTGCTTCATTCCTAGATGTGTTCAATTTCTGCTGAATAGCGTTGAGTCGGAGTTGTCTCTGGTTGATCGGGCTGTATAGTTTGCAGAAGCTGAGTGATATTAACTGACAAATTAGTTCGTTGTTTTGAATATGTGTAATATTTTGGAGCGAACTGTTTTAGAGAACTTCGACATATGTTTTTAACGTCTGTGACCATCTTGGACAAAAATTCATGACGCTTTATTCAAAGGAGGATTAATGACTTTGTCTTTCTCTTTTTAGGAAAGTAACTATTATCGCAGTATTTATGGTTAGATGTACGGGAATGACCATTGATCTTTTCAGTTTTATGGTCCTTCAAAGTCAATACAGTTCATACTTTCTACAAAAAAAATTAAATTTGTAATGCCCAAAGTTTTTTTCGTATCATCGTTTTTTAGATATAAGCCTAGTTTTTACAATATGTAGACGTAAAAATATTAATTTGGAAACCTACTTGTAACCCTAAATGTTTAGTTACAAAAAGATATATATTCAAATGTTTTCTTTGGGGATCTTTGTTCAAATCCCATGTATTTATATTTTATTCTTGATTGTCCATTAAATGATTTAGACTTTATGTAAATTAATTTAACTTGAAAATTCCCTTGATTCAGAGTGTCAGGTCCAGACCGACTTAATATTCCAAGCAAGCGCCATGTCAGTTTTGCACCAGCTGTTATGGACTGTTAACTAGAATTTTTATGCAAGACTTAATTAATTTGTATTGTGTATTCTAGAAAGCTACGTTACGGTACTGTTAAAATATTATGTTGTGAAATGTCAGTGCTCTGCATTTTGTATGTTTCCTATCATGTTGTTGACAACACAATTTTTTATGGAGACATGAATGAAAAACCAGATATGTTTTGATCAAAGAGACTCCAGTAGAATATAGCCAATCTAGGTAATTAAGTCTTGGTCTGTGTTAACTGTTACTTTGTGGATTTTTAGTAGCATTGGCTGAAAAATACGTTTTTGTAGTGTAATTAATTAAGATTTATGTTATTTTAGCAAACAATAGTGCTCATTTTGGAAACGGGGTGTTTTTTCTCGCTAGGTTGTTAGGTTCAAGTCTGGAGTTATCAGTTAAAAATGTTTAATCATTACTGTTACTAATGATTCCTAGTTTGGATGGCACTGCTATTTCAGGATGTTAGTCCTCGGCCCCCTAATTCGTGACGTTCTCTCAGGGAAATAACACAGTGAAGGCGTAGAATAAGAATATAACATTACATACAGCGATGACCAAGCGAGTCCACTTGAGTCTTATTAAGTGACTAATGTAGATATATGTGACGTTGACCCTTGAACTCCTTCTTCGTCGAATGACATTGTTTTGCTCTCTCCTTTCAAAACCAGCAAGATATGTTGATGTTAGGTCGGGTTAGTATATCAAAGCTATTTATATAAGACATATATGGACACATAATAACTTGTTGCGTGTTCAGTATTTCATACCTTTACCGCTATTATAACGATTCGCTGATTACTGTATTACAACGGTTGGTGTAATAACTCCACGAACTGATTAGAATACTTTTTTTATAGGTAAATTAGTTTCTAGCTTGAATATTTAGTCCACTTAGAGTCTAGACCCACAGTTTTTACCGTATTTACCCTTTAGGCACATCCTTCCGAATACGGTTGTGACAAAAAAACTGAAAGCTATATATCTGTTACTTAAGTAAGTACTGTAGTCATTTTAACAACCCTGTAAGACACCATGTGAACACCTGAGCTGTAGCGTCGCTGTTAAATCCACAAACTAACGGGTTATTTGAACACTATCGGGGTGCCACAAGGACGTTTATTGAGAACATAAATTTATCGGCTGCGTCGTCGGAGGTAAAGTTAACGAACGGTGTTTGATCGGGGGTGGGTGAGGGGGGAGGACGAGTCATTTACCGTTCTCGTTGTATAGCAATTATCTTCAAGACGCCATCTTGGAGCGTGTAAACAACGGCGAGAGTCAACACGGCCGTTGTCTGTTTGAGTTGACCGCTTACGTGGTATTAGCGTTATCTGCTCCTTGCTCGCGACTCACGGGTAGATTTCATCATTTTAAACATGTTTTGGGCTTGAAAGTGCTTGAATACAATGTTTTCAGAGAGAAATTTTATCAGCTTAATACTATGTGTTTTGTGGTCTGTATAGTAAAAATGCTGCGTACTAGCTTCAACTTAGGAACAACAAAAACTGATTATAATGATAGTCATAAACTTGTGCATGATTGCATAAAGGGCATCCCTTCGTAGAAAGACCATGACGGTATGACGTTGAAGCCCCCTTTTTTACACATTTGGATCAATCATTCCAACCAGTACGCTAAAAACAATAAATTACTCAACGGGACTAATTAATTATTTCAAACAACTGAATGTGTAATTTGAGTAAAAATTTGTACTCTTGTATGTATTTTGGAAAGTGTAAGAATATAGAAATAATTTTTACTTCTGAAGAAATGAATATGTTGTTTTGGTTCTAATGACAAGGTAGATGGTAATTTGGAAAGAAATATTTAAGATTTCTATTGATTTATGGCTTTCACTCCCTTCGGCTAAACCGCCGTTTTGCAAGATATTAGTTTTTACACCGGACCCGAGTATGTTTTCCCACAAACGAGAATATATCGCTACGCATACTGTAAGGTAGGAATCAATTGTCGAAAGTCTTGACAGCAGCAACACGGTGTTGGCGGATTTGCGGGAATGTGTAAGTTAATGTCACCCTGGGCGATACAAATCTTCATAAGCGCGAGCGACAGCGGTGGGGGATTGCGGGTCTGGCTCAAAAATCGTCAGAACGGCGGGGTAATGTAAACATACGACGGTGGAATTAGGCGGTTATGTGTTTCCGAAATATACAACCCAATGAAAACATAATGGGCATTGTAGTGTGTCTAATGCTTTGTGAGTTGCCTTAAAACGTTCCAGGTATTACAGAATTACCCTGTGCGTCACCGAAGTTTGATGTAGTTAAGATATTTTAGAAGTAATAGTAACGCCACTAGCTAAATGTAGCTTGGTGGTGGTGTGTATTGTAGATATCCTTCAGCCATGGTTGCTAATAAACGTTAATTTTAGTTTGTAATGTATTTATGAGATGATTGAGAATTTTCTTTGTATAATTTTGTTTGGGATACGATACAGTATATTATGAGAAATGATGGTTCAGTCACTTACTGATGAATATCGTGGTTAATTTGGATTGTAGTATTTAAAATGAATTAAAGGAAATGTAGCTATGTATGTACTGTCTTACCGAGTAAAAGCAATTGAGCGGGAATAAAGAGAAAATGTTGACTTAGTCAAAGTATGACATAACATTGTATTTTACTCTAAACTATGGTCTTGAAATTGCAGCACTATTCGATCAAACCTGGATATTTTAAGATGGTGTGGTAAGGCGTGGGAGTTTCTACTTAACGTTGAGAATAAAATGGTTGTTTCTTACAACATTACATCTAAGACGGATGGAAATTGTAGGATAGAGTGGGATAACGAATTTTCCTCCTAATTGTGGGATGTAAAATGACATTATCTTGCAGCATTATTTGATGTGTATAAAGTGGCGGTCAAGGCCCAGCAGATATAACCCGTCTCTAATTGTGTTAATAAAAGAACTGTTCTATAAATACTCTGCTAGAATCATGCTAATGGTCGAGACAAACTTGTCGTCCAAGGAACAACAACGAACAAAGACAGAACCTTATAACAAATTTTTATTAACTTTTGATCTTGAAACGTAAAATATACAGGGTGTCCCACGAAGAGGTTTAAACGTTTGATTTAATATTACCTGCCCATGTATGCATCAAACATTTTAAAACTTAACTTTATTTATAAAGGAGGTTGTAAAGATATTCTGGGGAAATTTCAGCCCCCGAACTCTTGTAGAAACAAAATGGTGGCATATTAGAAAATGATACTTAAACATATTTTAAATGGTTTGAAACAAATCAGATAATAACTCAAGAAAGGGATTTTTATAGGAAGAATATTGGTAAAATCTTCAATATGCTACCATTTTGTTTTGTAAAAGGGTTAGGGAGCTGAAATTTTCCCAGAATATTTTTAAACCCTACTTTATGGTACTTATGGTACTTTATGGTTTTATGGTATCAATTTCTACTTTATAAAATGTGGAAATTTTCAAAATGTTGGGTGTACAAATGGACAAGAAATATAATTAGTGGGACACCCTGTATATGTTGTTTAAAGAATAGGTAGTATTGTTTTTACACCAAGTAAACAGACGAAAATTAGGGCATTTAAACATTTAATTGACGTCGATTTAGAATTACCCTTTTCCGATCAACATAAAATTGCAAGTTTACATGTGTGAATAGACAATATTAGTACATTTCTTCAAATAATTCATTAGACTAGTGGAATATAGCACAGATAACAATCTTATACGATTTACATACTTTTAAAGTAGAAATTTAAGTGCTGAAGTAAATTCTAGATGCACGTGAAACACCTATTTGAAATGACACATTATTAAACTTACACATTTTAACGCACTATTAATTAGAGTTTAAATAAATCAAACAATGCAACACATATTTAACTAAAGCCGCTGTTTGGCGCGTCACAGTTTAACCGACGTAAAATATCTAGATCCCAGTCAATTTATATGTTAATACGGTGCAAACCACTTTAATTAATATTGAAATTATAACATATTCAGAAGCCACATTATCATTCGCATTACAGTTTCCGATTTGTCGCTTTAACCGGGATTCCCGTATTGTTCTATTTCGTTTAAACGTATTTATTGTTATTTACGTATATTTACGTTATGTTATGTTAAAACCCTGTGGTTCAATTTATCTTATACTAGTAGTTGTATACATGTAATTTTGCATCGAGGTGATATCCCAAAAGAGAATCTTTAGTTCCTTAATCTATATCTATACTATTATATAAAAATCTAATGGTGTCTGTATGTGTATTACTAATAGGTGCAAAAACTACTGAACCAACTGGGCTAAAATTTTACAAAAATATAGTTACCATACCAAGGACCATTATAGGAATATTCACATTTCGATACTGACCGTAGGCTTTGCCCCTTTGGCTTTAAAAGTTCTGATGTGAAGATTTTAAAAGTAAATATTGATTGGTCTCCATGGCTGTGATGAGAACACTAAGGCCGGGGCCACACGACGCGGATCATCCGCGCGGACGGACCACGCGGATGATCCGCGTGGTCCGACAACACATTGAATCAAATGAGAGTGGCCACACGGGGCGATCCTAAGCCGCCTGGGCGGATTGTCCGCGCCATGTCGCGGATTGTCCGCGCGATCATAAGCCGCGTTGGAGGGGATGACACACGTAGTCTTATGAGAGTGGCCACACGATACGGATTGTCCGCGCGGTTGGAGCTCATTTTCAAGCATTTGTAGTGTTTTTTTTTAGTTTGTGCTTGTGCATTTCGGTTTATAGGTGTAAAATGTTCGATACAGACAAATCAATAGAACTTGTTAAAGATAATGTGGGATTTCTCATGTTGTACATTTCTCATGAGTATATCTTCCTTAGTTATATGCGGTCAAAGCAATTGAAGTAGCTCGTCAAACGATGCTATCTACATGCGATAGTAACAAAAAAAGACTCCGAACTATGGTTTCGCATGTGCTCGTAAAATGTTTGGAACACAAATGGTTAATCGGTTATGAAATGATGGACCACAATGATTTCGGTTTGCCTTAGGCTCTAGCTCACCACACGCTTCTAATGCACAAACTAAAATACGTGTTTACATGACTACAACGAGAACGAGTGAATTAAACCATGTTAGAATCTCAGTACGTAGGCTGGGAAACCTCAACCGGAAGCGGTTCATCCGCTCCGTGTGGCCGGGACATCGTCGCGCGGCTTATGATCGTACGATCATAAGCCGCGCGGACGATCCGCCACGTGTGGCCCCGGCCTAACAATGTTTGTTTACATTTGCTTTGACATTTAAATGTAAACAAGAAGAACTGCTAAACTGCATATTTCACAACTTCAGACAGCTGATACAAAGAAATTAAATATAATATTTTCCATAACTATGAGGTAGGTTTATTTTAATCTAACCTTTTATCATGGATTATTTATTCTAAAACTATGTCAATGATTATATAAAAAAAAGATTCTATAACCGTTGCTGTATCAACTCCTGGTATCAACTCCGGCTCTGCTTTGGATTTTTTTAAAGCGTCTAAGTTATGAAAATAATATTATTTATATGATTTCATGGAAACAGTATGAAAATTACAATGTATAGATGTTTTATATGAATTTGGAGGCTACTTTAAATAAATTCTAACTGCTTAACATGTGTTATGATTAACTTAACATAACTTGCACATCACATTGTTTTATATATATATATATATATATATATATATATATATATATATATATATATATGGTAAACCTATATGTGTAACTATAATTAATTATCAAATGGTAATACAAAAAACTCTTATTTTATCTTAACATTTAGCTTTCAGTGCATTCAGTTCACATTTACTTTATTTGATAAGTTTATTATTTGTGTTTTGCCACTCCATTAACTTAAACCAAGGAAAATATCATAAAACTAAGCAGTACACTGTGTTCCTTTGTTTCTAAAATCAATGAAATATCTGTTACTATGTTTACTTAATGGTAAGTGTGCAATATGTAAAGGCAATGGACGATGGAACTGATTAAAAAAACTGGTTTGTATATTAAGTTGTTTGTTGATATTTTTGTAGAGTAGAGAATCAGAGATGCAGTGAAACATATACTGTATTTTCTGTTACATTTTTTAGTCCTTGATGTTTTTATAATCATATTAGTTTTGTCTACTGTCTTTAATGCTAAATTATTTGTTTAAATTTTTTATAGTACCTATAGATATAGTTTCTTTAATATTTCAAAAAACTGTATTGCTAAGGCACAGCAATGTTTCTAAAGTTTATAACAGAAAGCGTTGGCGGATGTGTAACTATTATATGCAACAGATGTAAAGATTAAAATGTATCTATTTTGTGTCCTCTTCCCGTTGCAAAGCACGGGTACAACAGCTAGTAAAACTATAAAACTGTATAACGACATTTACTCTACTACCTTTAATAGTAACATATTAATATTACCAGTTGTTTGTACTCTAAACTCACACTTATTAGTTTGACACTTATTTTCATCAGCTATCACTCTAAAAATAATTAAAATGTCAACTTTAAGTACTTTCCCTAATATTCATAGATGTTATTTAATCCCTTATTGAATTGGTCTTCTCTCGAGACGTTAGCAATTCGACCACATATTGAATAATAGTAAATTAGTTGTAAAACGGTAGCAAAATGTAAACATTCTAATCCTTTGCTGTTTCCATGGAAACCATGCAATTGCATTATTCTCATAGGCTTAATATTGTAACTCTGAAAGCCCGCAGGGAATTGAGTCCTAAGGATACACGATACTACCTATGCATATTTTTAACAAAATTATATTTTTACGTCACTTTAATTCTGTACTGTTCAATTATTTGAAAAATGTCAGTTATGGGCTGCGCTTTTACAACACTACAGTACATGCTTTAGAGATGTCTAGTTCACAGAAACTTTGTCAAACGCTGCTGAAATCAAAGTCAAACATACGTTCGAAGTTGAATTCGTCTCATATCTGCCTTTATGTAGTTTTAAAAACGTTTTGTATTTTTACACGATTCATTCACTTTCGTCAGTTTTAAATGGGCTCTAACAATATCCGTTCTCAAAATAATATTAGAGAAAGAAGTGAAAGAATTGTATTTGTTATTTATTTCCCATTGGAATAACCACAATAAAATTACCACATACGAGACTAACGTGCGATATAACGCTTTGCCCAAATAGATAGAGTGGATCAATAGACTGTGGATGCATCGAGGTGGACAAACTACAGGTAACAGGTACACTAAGTCTATGGAGTGAAGTCCAATATGGCCGCCGACTAGCCGAGATCACTGGAGTGGAGTGAACAATTCGAGGTTATTGAGCTTGGACATATTGCTAGTGGCCTGCATATTAGGCCACACGTTATTGGCCACAGCCAGTATTGGTGGAGTGGCATTAAGTGTTAATAGTGTTTCTAGCAACTTGGACGGCCCTAGCTCAACACTTGACTAGATAGTGTTATTGCGTCCGCACTCCCCATAACCGCAGCGCGGTCAGTAGAGTTACTTGGGGTCTATACAAACGCCAGAAGAGTTTTATGGTGTCTTTTGAAAGAGAGCGATTTAAAATGGTTAATATCTTTACGTCCATATTTTGTAAGGGAGGTAACTCAATACAAAGAGAAGTTGCATCTTGGGCTACAATTGATCCTAGGAGGAACGCGGAACACGGGATGGCATTTGTTAGATTACAAACAAGGTATATAAAAATGTATAATTGTCATAGGGGATCAGCCTTGTGTCCTATTAAGGTGAAATGCAATTTAGTAAGGGCGTCTTATGTATTTTAACGAACTGGTGTCTTTATCGTCATTTACTAGTGATGATAAGGTATCAACGAAACAGCTCAATTATTACGTAAAGATAAACAAACTTGGTGTAAAGATTGAAAACGAGATGTCTTATTGCATTTTTGTAACAATTTTAACCTAATGTGACCATGGACAACATGTTTTGGCTCATATAAAAGTCTCACGTAGAGCATAACCGGGTTTTTAACTCGAAGAATAACACTGTTCTTGGTACGTAGTGGATACCAAATTCACCACTGGATGTATACACAGACAGTCAGTGAAGATTATTTTGATTTGTTTCTCCTTTTCAACCACACAAGCTAGGGCAATACTGCAAGTTTACTTCTCATAGACATACTCATACTTCAACTCGTGTTAGAAATCTATGAAGTTCGCAATAGCGTCCACAATTCCTGCAACTCCGGCATTACCATAAGCAATGCTAACACAATGCACTGGCTGCCGGCCGCAAAGCAAATTGAATTATATTTTACAAGACGTGCATGCACCTATGTCTCTAGTGTTCATTAACATGACAAAAGAAACATAAATTAATTTCAATTCATATTTTATGTAAATGGTGGTTGCGGTACCGGAGCTGGTGGATTTATAGAAGGGGCAGCGGAACCCGTGGCAGGTTTATGGGGTTGCGACTGCCGCATTTATCTAGGCCGGTGTGCAGGATACGGGATATGTGTATGTATATGTATGTGGACGTGTGTGAGTGTGTACAGGCGACGGTGACAATCGCTTTGTGAGCGAGAGTCGTATTTCAGACGCGGTCGGAATGTTTAGAAGACCTTTCAAAGACCCGATGAGACACAATATGATTTACTCTACTCAATCCTGCGATTGGTTTATCTTAGACAACAATAACTGACTGTTTAAGATAATCTGTTGAATCTCTGTTTCGAGGACCGACAGCTTTCCAATTTTTGTAAGCAGAGACTATACGTGACACGAAGAAGAACGAGCAATGACCCCTTTGATTCGCTCAGTTTAATTCCTCCTGTGATTATTGGTACCCATTAATGTTAACTGATGACGGTTTACAATCAACCAACTGAAACTACTGATTAGGTTTGATGTGTCTGTCACCTGATAGTTATAAGATTTTTTCTAATATTTGTAATCTGAAACGCGATTGAAGATTGATGATTGCATATTACGATACTACATTGACTAATGCGCAAAGAAATCAATTCTATATATCGTCTACATGAGTTGTGACTGTGTAGTGTGTACGAATGGTGAAGGTGTTGAGTTGAAGAAATCACCCAAAGGAAGGCAGATGTATAAATAAATCGATCGTACTCCTATGCCACAACAGGGTGTTGTGGGGCTAATAAAAACAACTAAATGATTTTCTCAACAATTAAACATACTTTTACGTTTCAGTCCATCAAAAAATATCTGTGTGTCGAGTGAGCCTACTTATTTGACAGTAGGTTGCATATTTTTCTAAACAATTGAAAATAGTTTTTAAAATAAATAGAGAAATCCGCGATGTACCAATTTAGACATTCCGTCAGTGCAACTTCTCTTGTTCTGCAGTTTTGGTTCACGACCTCGCTGTGAAAACCGGCAAGTGCGCGCAGCAAAGCTCAGCCCCCTGTATTTGTCAGCCAACTACCTGTACAAGCAATAAAACACACTCCCAGTGGCGATTGTTTGAGGAATCCATTGTAACAATGTACAGCCACGTCCAGCCAGCGGGATTACCTGCGATTTCCCTTGATTTATTCCTTAACGCTGGCGAACCGTTTGATTTACAACAGCGTATAATAACACGTCATGTTATATTTTATCTCCATCACATGATAAGTATCGAAGTATCGCGGTTTAATACGCCATTAACACCACAGCCTAGGCTGGGTAATTAGGCGTGTTAGATTGCAGTTTATGTATAGTTAATGCCAGCCGGTGTCTCAGTACTTTCCTGCAAACTGGGGAAAGTTAGGTTTGAAGAAGGTATTTGGAAGTTGGACGTGGAACTGTTACTGATGTTGACGTCTCCTGTAGGGTAAGCATTGAAATAGCATAGGGTAAGCCATGATTTGGAAGAAGGAACACTTGGACTGTAGAACAAATGAAGTAGGACGAGTAAGGAACTCTTTACTTATAATTAAAATTTTAAAAGTGATCTGTAGCCAACCAAGATCATAAGCTTGCTAGTCTGCTAGTCACTATTGCAAAACAAAGTTACTTCTATTTATTGATTTGTTTTTACAAGCTGGTGTGTGGTCATTACAGTCTTAGCTTGTCCATGTACATTGTACACGTACCACTATGTACTCCTGTTGCCTTGTCGTGTTTTTACCGCTGAAAGGCACTCACAGCACAATAAATCCAACGTTGTCCGTGTTTTTGACGCGGACGAGTGTCAAAAAGACAGTTTGTTAAACGGATTACTGGATGGCCGTGCATATAATGACATTCGTGTGGTATTTACATAATATGACAACGCCATTGTTTCTCTTGTGATGCAATGTGTCATTATCATATGTTTAAAATAAATAACGTAGAGAGAGATGGCCGATAGTGTCAACTCCCTCTCTCTCCCTCTATCTGTCTAGGCGTGTCTTGGCCCGCGATACAAATTGCCCTCTGTCCATTTACAAATTGAAATATACTCCAGATCGTTATCGGCTTCGCGCCGCGATTGTGTTTGTTAATCACATATCTATCGCCCGGTTTCATCTTTATTTTCCACACTTCATTTATTTAATCTGCATCGCTCGGTATTTCGTATTTCCGTTATTGCCGTTCTTAAATGTTATCGCCTTATTTGCATTTCTGTTTCGTTTCGGTTGTGCCCATTGAATATATTATACGGATGATTTGTTTTGTGTCCGTTCGTGCTACGCCTATTAATAGGATTGTCCTTGTTAACTCGGCTGGTTTTCTGATGTGAGGTTCGACTTTTGTTATTTATAGGTTGTTTTTGTTGGTTATACTATAATTTGAAAAAAAATACGGTTCTTGTTGTAGACATGACGCAGTGTTTAGTTACAGTAATATCGACAATACTTGTTCTCAAACATTGTTGTGGGTCTTTATAAGTTATAACCATAAAAATTTCCTATTTTATTTGTTATATAAACTATAAAACCACGCTCCTAATATGATAAAACAATAATTTTCATTCCATGCTCTTAAACCGTACTTCGTAGCTTGTTCCCAGAAGCACAATATCCAATGTTATTTCTAAGAAAAACCTACTCGCGCTCAGTTCCACGCTCTTAATTATTGTTTTAATTTAACGTATCACCAAATCCGAACAAATAACTATAAACCTACCCCAACACGAACAGTCGAACAATATAGAACATCGTTTGCAGCGCGAGTCACGGTTGAAAAGAACAGTTCCGCGGAAATACTTGTGATTATAACACGGTTCGCCGAGCCACTTCGCGCCTACAATGAGCTCATCGCCGTTAATTCCGCTACATTTCGCAACACCACTCGAAGGTAACGTTAATAAAGTGGGCTTATTTGTAGCTCGGAATGCGGTTCTGATTTTTGCAGGCGACTTGGCAATTTCTAAAGCGCGCAGTCTCGCTGTAAGCCGCTTTGTCAACAGCGGTTCATAATGGGGGGATTTGTAACCGGGACCCCTCTCCCCCCACGTACCCCCCTTGTACCATCCCGTCACCACCCACATGTTAATTGTCGCCTCTCGAACTAACCGCTCTCTCAACGGCGATAAAAACCAGAAGTATCACGAGCAGTCTCTCATTGTGATCCTGTCTTAGCTAATCCACCTCCGCTTGCGATCTTCAGTGCCCCCACCATGAGGGATTTTATTGAATTATTTGTTTAATACCAACAATCTTCGTGTATGAAAGACGTTGAATATGGATATGATTTTTTAAACGTTTTGTAATCATCTCCGGTAAGTTTTTTCTTGACCGACAATAATAATGATACTTCCGGAAGATTGCAAAAACATGCGTAAAAAACAATGTTAAGTGATTAAGCGGCCTGTGTATCATTGATCGAAGAAATATGTGTTAGCTCTAACCTAAAACAAATTATTTGTCCTACTCGAAATATTTCCAACTTCGCTTATACTTTGTAATGCAAAATGTATTGGTATGCAAGTGGCGTGCGATATTTGTTTTTGGGTGTGGCTCTTAACGGTGGGTTTATCTATGATAAATCTCATGCACTTACTATTTCATGAGGTGTACATTGGCCTTGAGACATCTTCAGGGTCTATGTATCCTCCAGCGGGTGGTTTCACAATTAAAAATCGTTCAACTAAAGAGTCATCAAAAGAATGTCAATGGAATCAATATTTGTTTTCAACCATGCCGTGTGTTGTCAAGAATATTTTAATCCTGTTTTTCTTAAGTAGGGCCTAAAATCGTTATTGAAAGATTGCTAAACACACTAAATGTGATCTTAAAAATAAACTTTTCCTTATTGTAAGTGGCTATTTTTCTTAACGATTCACTTAAATAGACACTTGACTCTGAGACTGTACAATGTTCTCTGTGACTTTCCTGGCGAGCATTTAAAGCAGAACGGGGTCGAGATACGCGGCGCGGTGTGCCGTAGTTTGTATTCCGTAGTGTTGTGGTGTAGCTCCCGTGCACACAATGCCGTTCCATTCATTATTGTTGTATTGAAACAATAAGATTTAATAAGTCACGAGAGATAATGGCGGCATTATATGTTTCCGTCGATGTCACGGAATTGCCTGTAGGTCTTGTTGGTCCCCTCTGCTCCTGCTTGTCACATTTGGATCCGGCTCGAAGGACCAACAAAGTGATGGATTTTCAAAATCGAACCCAAAGAAGGAAAATATTGGTTTCCAACTAGTTTTTCGTAAGAAATGTGATCACAGCTGGTAAATGCATTAACATTTTGCCGTCCCACTTGATGTCTCCGCTTCAGCGTCGATGAATCTCTTCAGACACTCCGAGCCGCGCAGTAAACATGATTTACTTTACGACAAATCTCCATATAGCGTTACATTTGTCTGTAGTTGGCGGTTTACGGCAGACAAACTGATTGGTTGAGGAGAATCACTTCTCAGTATAATGCACAGTGAAGCCAATGATTTTATACTTTAACTTTGGACTACATTTACAGAAAAAATGCAGTAATTGACGGGGATACACTACAATCATTTGGCACCAAAACGATCCTGTTGTCAACACTGGCTTGGCCAGTGATTTTCACAATATTAACAATTATGATAGTAGTGTAACTAGAGTATTTAAACCCAAATGGGAAAGCAGGTTTGGTGTATGTGGAGATACCTGAGTATCTGTGTTACTGACAAAGTCGAGCGCTAGGACGACCAAACAAGTCACAAAATTAGGCTGCGTGTGATATTGGTCAGCTGCCACCTGTTCTCGAGTAGCCTCTGTTGGTCAACGTTGATTTCTCTTCAGGTACGTTTCCCAACCCCTAACTCAAACATACATCACCAGCAAGTTCAACGGTACAGCCAGGGCCGCGGGAAGGGATGGCGGCCATTAATGCGTTGGCTCAGAATGGTCCAGTCAATAGATCGGTAATTACGTACAACAAACATCGTAATGAACATCCCGGAGTTATTCACCCGTGCTGGGACTCGACGTTTCCGGATCTGAATATATCAAAGATAACGTTCCGTCTGGTGAAAGCTATAATATAAATCATAAAGACCTCGCGCGCCGGAAAAGGGAACAAAAGCTATTGTAATTAGTTCGTCTCTGTCTGTGAGACAATGATAAAATATCGAATAATTCGTGGTCCGGGGTTCCAAAGTGTTGTTTTACGTGACCGCTCGGCGGGAAAATTGAGGAAACGGCGGGAAAGAGGCGTGCTTGTGAGTGTGCGTGTGTGCGTAATGTTTCCTCGGGATGGCTTATCACTGCTTGTAGGGGATTTGGTTAAGTAATCTAAGCTGCTCTTGTAGACTGCGTGAGATTGTAGTGCATTCTCAAGATATTGTGTTAAGAACTTTATAACTAGTTTTTAAATGTAACTAGTGGGGCCAGAGAGTTCTGAAAATGTATGAGAAGGAGGAAAGTACATACGAAACAAGGGGTGAAGCATTGATCAATAATTATAGTTTTCTTTGCTGATATAATTATCGCTCCCACTCGAAAAGAGTGTTGGAAATTCTTAACAAAATGTCAGTGCACCTCGGTAAATATCTACCGGGCTTAAAAAAGAACGAAGCCCCAAGAATGAGCTATTCTACATATCACTCGGCGTCACATTTTAATACAAAATCTGAATTACAAAACGAGGTGATTTACATAAATTGAAAGCACTTTTTTCTAAACGGGCCGCATAAATATTTATTTTCGTCCAAAGTGGGGGACGAGAAATAACTAAAAGTAAACTCATACAATAAATATGTGACGCTAGAAAGCCGCTGTGTTATTGTTATGCAAATGCAAAGATGGAGTCACAACATATTATACAAGGTCATTTCCTGCGGACCTCAAAGTTGTTGAATATGACAATGTCATCGCATTAATTATTAACATTGCCTTCGCAACAGCTGATTATAATATTAAATGTAATGAAAGCAAATGCGTCTGTCCTTCAACCCAGGAATCAGAGGTCGACGATGTCATTAATGTTCTGATTCAATATTCAGTTTGTTTCTGTGTTATTATTTTAATGACATCTACAAACTAATCGTTACTTTTCAATGACGGAGTAATAATTATTATAGTCATCTGTTTCACTGACATTACTGTCGTAGCGTGGAATACAAATAATATGCGGTTAGGTTATCATTACCGTATAATATGGTATAGAACATGTTATCTAACTTTGTTTTATTTGTGATATTTCTTGGCCGTTGAGAAAGCGGAGTTAGAACGAAATAAATAAAACTATTCTGTTGTTTGGGAGTAAAAATTATAAAGTGGTCGAATTGAATACGTTAAACGTTTACACGATAATAATGTAGAATGTAAATGGTAAATTCTTTCAACCTTGATTATAACCTTGGAGTCGCTTACTTGTTCATATAATATAATATTACTTATGCACAATACTTTTATCATATGCCTAATCCAATTATATTTTCAAAGAATGTATTGATGATGTTAAGTGACATTTCGGTAGCTTTTTTTTATTTTTTATATCAAAGCTTCTTATATTTTCTGATAGAGTGATAGGTTGGAAGTTAAAACAAATAGTCTCTTGATATTTCTCACAATTTTCCCTTAACGCTGGAATTTATAACGTGATTAAATGTTTCCTGTAAAACAGATTGCAAGTAATGCATCTGTCAAATGTTTGCGTTTTTTAACAAAGCAAACAAACAAGTCGTGTTTAACTTTGCATTTCATTAACTAAGTTTAAAAATAGCTTAAAGCTGAGTGGGGTACAGTGCGCACCTAAAAATTTTGTTTCGATCCTAAATAAAGTCTTAAGCTTTTTGATGGTTGTAAGCTAGATCCAGCTGTCATTGGTAATTCGTCTTTTAATAAAGGCTCGTCGCCAAAGAGCCAGCAGATCTTAGTCAGTAATTCATCCAACTCTCGCCATTCGCCCATCCTCCCTGGTGTGTCTATATCATATATCTAATATAACTAATGTTATTTTTACTGATTACACTCGATTTCGAGCACCATGTTTACTGATCTCTCCTCTTGTTTCAGGCCAAGATGCTTGAGTCTTCTCATGCTTGGCTCGGGGCCTCCACGTCATCATTGGCCGGTAAGTCTTCGTCTTTATCACTAAATGTTAATACAGTAACTTCGTGTGAAACTTTGTATCATGTTAGAATAGTCGTGATTTTATTTTTTGCTGGTGTCGTAATATCATTGTAACATTGTATTGCACATTTATTTTGGACACCTTCATAAGTATATTTTTTTAATTCATTACTTTTCTTTGTTTGTTTGATTTGGCAGTTTTAACACGTTAGTATATGTCTGACCCCTCTGTATCTAATCTCATGAGTGTGTACGGACTGAATAAACTCATTATTAAATCACAATTCTTTGGCGTGATAGGAAAGAAACTGTCAGTCTAAGATGTGAAGGCAGATGCAGAAAGTATTACCATAGATTTAATAAAATTCCTCATATTTGTTATCATTGTGAGTAGCTGAGGACATTTTTTATGTATTTTCCGTGCGTTTTTTTTGCACAGGGCATTTTGATATTGACTATTAGTCAGAGAAATATAGGATATGACCTTAAAAAAATTGCAAGAAAACGTTTTAGGCCTATGGTTTTATTTTGTACTATTGGGTTTGCAGAATGACATACTAAAAGTTGCCAAAAATCGGTACACGAGAAAACAACTAAAATCACAATTTAAAATACAACAACAACAAAAGATTGAAGTTTTACTAAAATTCAACAGATTCATTAGTGATATCGAACAGTAGAGTATATTTGTGTGTACTATTATTAACATTTGTTTATACAAAATGTATAATATTGTAACCAAATCAATATTATAATGATTGTCCGCTTTGAAATGGAAAAAGTTTAAAATCAAGTCATATCTCTATGGTAAATGCCCTATTATTATTGTTGCTAATGAACAAGAAGAAATCTGGTTTTATTCACTTAATTGAATTCGTTCCCATATAAATATTTAAACGAATTATTTGCAATCCGGTTAGTCCGCGTCATATTTTATAGTTGTTTACTGATTCGGGGCAAATCGACGTGATTGATGTCATGTTTATTTCTGTTTAAGTATTTAAAATTAAACAGATTTTGTTGCGCGTTGTTTGAGGTGACGTTTCATTTGACATAATTTTAAACACGAGTAACATGCTGTCAACAAGTGTTTACAATATTACGTTTAAACTTCTTTAAATATCAAGTTTCGATTTCTCTGCTCACCTAGATTGTCTCCGAGGCTATCTTTATTTTATTTTTACGTTTGACAAAACCGAATAGCACTGCTTTCACGGTGATAAGCAACATTTATTTTAAAACCTGACTTAATAAAGAACTGTGCTTGATTTGTCTTGGGTCAAGCGTTAACAAATCATGGAAAATCAGTTGCTTATAAAAATCTATAATTTTATTGCAATTGAACTAAAAAATATAAAAATGTGCATTTAAATAAAAAAAGTAAACCGTGAATTTATTGCAGTATTGCCTTAGGAATTCCAATACAATCTTGTAAAAGATGTCTACTCATTTACAAGAAATAAAATACACACTCTTTAACACAGCATGGAGCCTAATATATGTCATTTTTCACCATTTTATGATTTATCCGTTTATGATTTGATTTGGTTTCATTTCAAGGTGCACGTGATTTTCGCATTTTGGTTTGTTTGTGGCTGATATGTGATGTGTAGCTTCCTTGCTTTAGATTCCTCCCCTTCCCTACTGAAAATGAAAGCGCCGACGTGGACCCAGCCGCAACTGAAGGAGGCTATACAGGCGATAGTGACGCAGAAGATGAGGTTCACGGAGGCGTCCACTCACTACGGTATCCCTAAGGGTACCCTGTACGACAACATACTGGGCAAGACTAACCGTATGATGGTGCTGGAGGAGGCGGGGCTGACGTACTACGAGGAGACGGCTGTGCTGGACTTCTGCTGCGACTTGTCCGTCTCGCCGTACAACCGCAGGACCAAGAAACCACTCAAGGAGATCCTCGGCTTTGTAGAGAAGCTCCGGCGTGATCGCGACCCCGACTTTGCGTTCACCGGGCTCGCGGGGTTCCGCTGGTGGTGGGCGTTCTGTAAGAAACACTCTGTCGTGTCTATGAACTACGGCAGCAACAATAACAACAACAACGAGAAGTCTATCTCGCCACCGCCCGTGCTGGAGCAGAAACAACCGTTGCTGACCTAGGTTCATGCATTACCGAGCTTAGTTATTTGCTGTACATTCCGTTACATTTTTGCACCTGAAACTAGAAACGTCAATACAACTTTACATTCCCCAATACAATTTCGGTGTTTTATGCATTTCTAACAAGGTTATTTTTCAGGTAGATTTTAGTAACAATTTTTTTTCGCATGTCCGAATTCTTTTTACAAACATACCATGCATGTTTTATTTATCGCCATGTAGATCTCGTGTTTCAGTTTTCACTCTCTGTATGTACATAGTCTCCTTTCGTACAGTTTTTTACCACCACCACGCCCCGCGCCCGAAACCCGAGCAATACATTCGATATTTAACCATTCCTATGTTAGCGTAGTAGTGTATGTTACGTAGATGTAAGTTGTCTTGTAGTTGATTATGTAATTGGTTGTGTTATTGTAACTTGGTTATGTTAAGTTTTGCAGTTGCGAATGTTGCTGGTTAAGTTTGACGTTATACCACATGACCGTTAGTTCACGCTCGAAACCGTGTTTCGGGTGATATTGTGTAATTTATGACATTCGCACAAAGAAGCAGTCGAAACATATAAACACCTTTTGTGCGTTGTCCTTTCTGTAGGCTTAGCGATGTAAATTCGCAGCCATTGTTTCTATATGCAAATGACGGTCTATTCACGTACGACAGTAACGATTTGCATAAATAATGAATTTGCTCCGATGATAAATCAACATTAGATATTAATAAGTTGGTATTGATTAGTGGATGGCGTAGCGTTGTCGCTGTGTCGTTGCGATGATTCAAGGTGATTGCAAAAGAAGGTTGACCTCAACCATTAGCGAGAAAGTAGTATGTTTATGTCGCTTCATTTACATTTCGTATTGCTCACTTTTTATAGCGCTGTTAAATGTTATTTTATATCGTTGTTTGAAAACAATTGACTGTGTTTTGTAATATTATTGAAGATTTAAAATGCGCATGAGTTCGTAATTGACAAATCCTTGAAATTTATTCGTAAGTGGATTTTTGAAGGTTGTACAATATTTATATTTTTGATGGCAATATATTGGTTTAGGTAATTATGGTTAATTGCTCTCTAAATTGACAAAGAATGGAAATGTTTGCTCAAATCAAAGTTGAACTTTTGATGCCATATAATTAATTGCGGAATTACAAATATTTAAGTAAGTTTATTGACTCTGAAATATTTTTAAATTCATAATATATCTTGTTTAAGCATGTTACAATGTTTTACGATATTTATACCTACAATATTTTTATGTTTGCCATTTATTGTGTTGTTTCCTCCTGACATTTTGCTGTTTGCCTATGTTTGTCTTGTATTTATTAAGCATTTGTTATTTATACCATTAGTTGATGATATTAATATTCCATTAATACGTGCCATTCCTATTATCGTGTAGACTGCTTGTATTTAGGCTTATTTTAGTTTTAGGGTAGCTTTTTAGTCAACATTTAGATATTAATGATATTTACAAGTGCCTAATTTTATGATCCTGCCATGTAATAATCTCACATCACTCAAACAAACAAAATAACATCTTACGAACGACAATAACTCAGCCGTAGGTATATTATTGAGTCCTAAACCAATTAATTTTTATCATGCATGTTATAATAATGGCATTAAAGAATTTAATGGTGGTCACACAGTTAAATCTAATTGATTGCCAATAATGTTAGTTTACAATTTTGACGGATCAACATTATGTCCAAACTTTTTAACTTGCATTACATCTACCCTTCATAGTTTTTTTTTCGTTTTTTCAGAAATGTATTCACACTATTTTTATCTCTTGATTAATTTATTCTGATTGGTTTAATTTTCTACATCGGTTTTGTGTTTGGTTTTACTCAATGCAATTTATTCTATATCCCCCCTATGGTTTTTGTTTTATTGGATAGGTTAAAAAATAAATATAATTTTTTATTTCAGTCACCAATATTTATTAGTCAATTTAAAAGAGTTAAGTGCAATTTAAAGAGTTAAATGTAATTGTGAATCCCTGTCAATTGGTTCAGAATAATTTATTATTGTTTTAGAGAAGATCAGTACTGTTTGCTGTTCAGTATAAGTGGTATGAATGATACAGATACATTCATATTGAGATACAGATTGAGATGGTTTTCATTGTACAGATAAATTGCCCACGCCGCAGCAAACCTTCAGACTAAGCGAACTTTAATTTGTCCGATGGATATTTAAGTAAAATATTTTCATAACTGACCAAAATTTATTGAGTTATCGTGTTCAGATACATTAATACAAATTTTTTACGAATAGTGGTTATTGCCTCTGATGGCAATAAAATGGAAAAGTTAATCGGTTCAGGGTCTAGGTCTTTCCGTCCCGCCCACGGTAACAGCTTCTTCCCTATAGGGAAATTCGCTAAAAACCGACATTAATACAATAATGTAATTTTATTGTAACATAAAACTATGAATGACTTTGAATTAAATACTCAAATTGAAAATTAATATAAATTTAAATAAATCATTCTTACTTAAATAACATTTTGGGAGTACTAGTTAAGATTTAAGCAATAGAAAATTATATTTTCATAATATTCTTCAACCAATTAAATCTGAACTTTTCTTGGCACTGTATTGTAATATATATCCAACAAATGACAAACTAGATAACATCCTATGTTATTTGAATTGTAACAAAGAATAGTGACTAAGTTAAGTTTTGCGGTTATGTTTGTACCATGTCAAAATTAGTTGTAACACGATTGTAACAAGTTTTCAAATAAAAGAGTAAACCTCATTGAAGTACTGTAGTTATTTTCTCTCATCGAGTTCCCAGTACAGAGTGAGTATAGTACATGGTCGGTGCCAAGCACTTACAATGTATTTTATTGTTAATATTTACTGTCTAGAAAAGCAATTCTCCTCGCAATTACAGTCACTAATAAGTTTTATGGAACGATTGTAAATTAAGCACGTCAGAAGACGTGTTGGTTTCTGACTAGCTCAAGGTTATGCTTATTACATTCTTTAATTGGTTGAATTACAGACATTATCAGACCGTACCGAAAACAACCACTTTCGCCATCTTGTATATATAGGATATTGGCCTTGTAATGAGCATTTTCCCTCCGATTTTTCAGATTGAAGTAGAGAACCAGCTTGATAGAGATTATTTTGTCAGTAGGTAAATGTGTGGAAACTTTTGATTTCTGTTTAGTGATATTGTTATTTAATCTGAAGTTGTTTTAATTTTTTATTGGGGGATTAACACTACGAGCAAAAGTTTCTTAAAATTATAGCATCGAAATACAGTATGGCCAAAAGGTACAGTGAATAGTAATATAAAACATGTATTTGAAAATATTAAGCTGGATAGTAAGCAAAATATCACAAAAACAATTAGTTTATAAATTCTTGACCATTCAAAATTTATGTGCAGTTTATCACATCCATCCCTATATTTTTACTGTTCAAAAATTAAGTTACTAATTAATCATGGTGAAGGTATTTCTGGTGGTTCAAAGAGATCTAATATTTTAATTTAAAAATAAGAGATCACACAGTAGGTTAAACAGAACTCTTGTAGATATAATGTATAAAAGGCTGGAATCAATTTTATCTTGAGAAACGAAAATAAACCATTCAGTTTAAACACCATCCGATTTTGTACATCGTTTACTTATTCAACAGTATAAAACTCACGCGTACAAATCACAGGGGTAAATATCCAATTTGGTTGATAAATTCATTGTTCAGTTTGAAAGTTGGCAACAAGGAAGTTTTATGCGTGTGGATTGCTGCTATTCTCGGCATTGACTATTTCATGCAATGCAAGACCGACTACATGGGCTCTAAAATTGAATTATGCATGCTGGAATGGAATACGTTAGCTGTGCAGTCCATATGGTTATCTCAGTTGGCAGAACAGAATGCTACTTGGATCGATTGGGAAAATCTTACTTAAAAGATTATTCGCCTTATCGTGTGTGAATCCAGGGTGACCTTTTTAATTAATTTTGTAGCACCCAGAATTTCGAAATTATAAATAATCATGGTTACATACAATTAGTTCAAACCACTAAAAACACTACTAAAACTTTCAAAAACAAGAATTTCTTTTGTATGTAATCTTGATTATTTAGACTATTTCTATCAGTGTGTTGTAAGAAAGTTTCAAGTTTCTCTTTCAATATTTTGATTGCAAGTAATATTATTTTCCGAGTACTGGCATGTGATTTTAATTTCTTAACGTTTTAGGAAATTGAAGAAATTAAAAAAATTACATGGACTTTGAGTTTTTTTTTTACTGAAAGTTTTCCTGAAACGTCAACCAACGGTAAATCAAGCGTCACAATAGCCTCCAGTGGAGTAGAAATGATATTATCGACCCGTCTTTCTATACAGACCTCATGATGCATGGGCTCATCCATTGACATTTATAATGCAGTTCTTAACATGCTGCGTACACAGGGTAGAGGCCACCCATAATTATTTCGTGATCAATCAACTAAAACAATCAAACGTACGTGCATGGAGCAGGTTTGCCATGTGTATCATGCAGTTTGGTTTATTAAGATCCCGCTTATTGTCATCTGTCATTGGTTATTGTTGTATGCAGCTACAAAAGCGTAATTACTGGCGAGCGTTGCTAGATTATATGTACAATTGGTACGACCACGTCATCAACATTTATTTGTCACGAAATTAGACAGTGGATTTATTTACCCGATTCGATAGTGGAAACAAATCAACTGATGAAAGACTGTTCAGTGTTGGCAGATAAGTGGGTATTACCGGCGAACCGTGGATTGACCGATACCGATAATAAAATAAATGATACTTGCCTACAGGTGTTTGTTAATCAATCGGAACCTAGTGGAAAATTGAAACTACTAATGCCGTAATCGCGATGTAATGCTTTAATCTATGTATCATTCGGCTTTATATTAATTGTGGGATAATTTTCCCTCAAATTTTCTAAACGGTCGCAGCGGGATCAGATTGTGTATTGGAGATTTCATGCGCTGGGTTTATGTTGTAGTTGTAGATAGAATATAATGGTATCAATAAATCAGTTATGTATCTAATTAATTTTATCCACGTTTGCATTTAATTTTGTTGGGTTTGTATGTTAAGAATGGAGTAAATACACATCTTTACAACTTATATTTGTTAAACTAGTAAAATTTTTTTTTTTTTTTTAGAAAATCAACTTGGTTATTATGTAATGTTATTGAATAAAGAGTTCATTTATTAGTTTTTGAAGTAGATTTATTTATTTATGCAAAAAATGGAAAATCTGAAATACAAATTAGAAGAAAGCCATACTTTTGTTTAATTGTTTGTTATCTCTTTCAACTGTATATGTATAGTTAAAATCGTATAAATAATGCTGATGGTGATACAAAGAAAAAAACATTAAAAATCTAACCAAGTTTTTATTTTTTAATAATATATATTTTACATGTTAGAAAAAAGTATTTATACTATTTTTCTTTCATAAATTCCCCTTGTAACCAAAAGCTACATTCAACTCCAACTCAAAAATTCAGGTTGTAATAGGGTTCAAACATACACAGAGTAAATTGATTTGTTGTTTTTGTCCACTCAAGCCATCTATTGTTATTGAATGTAGTTTAATATTGGTTCGCTACAATTTGATTAGAAGTCAATTCATTTGCTCTATACAATCTACCATGTATGAGCTAAGTGTTGTTCTGCCGTAATTGAGGTTCTGAAACAAAAAATTGCAAATTCAATTTCATTCCATTTTATTTGATATTGTTAGTAACAAAATGTTTCCTATGTGTATGATTCAAGCAAATTTAGGTATACATTTTTGGTGTCTGTAAATCCAAAAGAGTGAATACTGTATCTTTATCTAATTTAATTGAAGTGTGTGTTATATACTGAGCCATACTTAAGAATTTGATTCTAAAATGTTTGCAATCAGCCAATTATAACCAATCACATTAGCCTATAATTAATGATTTTCCAGTTTGTAAACAATCAGGAAAGAACAACATTTGGTTATTAATTAATTGTTCCTATATTTTAAAATACAAGTTTGATGTTATAAGATACGTCATGTCTCTTGCTTTGATTTTTGCTGAGTAAACTACAATTAATTACTTTATATTAGTAACTGGTGTTGTTTTATCAAGTAAGTGTTAGCATTCATAACCCTTATTAACACATGTTTTATTACTGACCTTTGAAAGCAGATTTATGCTAACGTGTTATAATTTATAGGGAAACTCAAATTGAATAATGTGTTTCAACCTACAGTGAAAGAAAAGATAAGTTTTTAAGAAAAAATTGTTATTTTTTTCATTATTTACCATCCTCAAGCATTTTTATGGTTTAAATATATTTTCACCAGTGACAATATTTTTAGAGTGGCTCAAATCGTGTATAACCAGAGAGCACAAAATAGAAATAATAATATTCTGATTATAACCACATAAGTGAGAGGAGAATGTGGGTTGGGAAAAATGTGTGCATTTAAGCAGGCGACTACTTCACACTGACAACTAACTTTTACTTTATTGCATGTCAAAACCATCAATAATGCTCAAATCCAAAGACATCATACCTTTTATCATTATAACAGCTGTTTGTTTCCTGTGCAGTTTTCTGTGCCGTATACTAATGCATGTTGTCTCTGGTTTTTCCAGCAGACAGCTACCAGTACCAGCTGCAGAGTATGTGGCAGAAGTGTTGGAACACCAACCAGTCGCTGGTGCACAATCTACGGTTCCGAGAGCGCGGCCCGCTCAAGTCCTGGAGACCGGAGACCATGGCCGAGGCTATACTGTCCGTGCTCAAGGAGGGACTTAGCCTCTCACAGGCCGCCAGGAAGTACGACATACCCTACCCGACGTTCGTCTTGTACGCCAACAGAGTGCACAACATGCTGGGGCCGTCGGCCGACGGAGGAACTGGTGAGTCGACTTTTCTAGAACTAACAATCCAGAGAAAAAAGTAGAAGTAGCAAAAGTGTTACACAAATAATTTATAAACAATAACAAACACAAAATTTCGCTTAGGAAACCCTAAATATGTATCTTGAAATGTGAAAACTGTAGTGGTCAAAAAGTTTAGTTGTGCTTAATGAACCAAATTGTGTCGATAGCTAAGTGTTTAGAGTTCCATTCAAATTTAAAGGGGGCTCGTTCAATTTCGAGCAGGACTGATTTTGGACTAAGATACAATTTATTACTGAGTATATAATTACGTTTTATAGGTCGAAGATAGGTAGTGTAACAAGAACTGGTGTTGTCACTTTCTAAAAAATCACAAATAAATTCATTATAATATTAGTATAGCCAACAACCTTCAATATTTCAAACTAAAATTGTTTTTTAACATTTAATAATTTTTAACTATAACAAGAACTTTTAAAACATCCCATGCATTTGTAAAATCTCGGTGAATATTTTATAATTTTGGAGGATGAATGTACACATATAAATAAAATATTCTACTCAGTTCCCGGGTAAAGTATAATGACAAAATGGAATAAATTAAAATAAATGGGACATTCGCTAATTGCAGCAGGCGGGCAGGGCGGGTGCTGGCAAAATGACTCCATTATGTTCCCCAACTGGCCAGCGGAACTCGCTTTATTTTTATAATATTTAACAATTTGTTCTTAAAATGCAGTAAATAACATATAATTTTTATTTTTCTGTAAGTCTTAAAATCTGTAGTTGTTTATTAATTGATAAATTTATATTAAAAAGTGTGACTAACTTGTTTACCTTTATTTGAAATGTGGTTAAGTAGACAATATTTTTAATTTCATACAAGTCCAATTATTCTGGAGTAAAACCCTAAGATTACCTAATCGTTTAATAGTTTGGTTGTGTTTACAAAACACAATTTAACCCTAACATTGGGTAACAAGATTTAAAATTGGTCCCCTGTAGTTGTTTATCAATGATTAATAATAGATTAGTAATACCTAAACAGATTATTATATGTTAAATTTAAGTTGAATAAATTACAAAATATTTTCTCTTCAGTAATTTATAAATTATTTAAGAGCGCTTAATAATTAAGCGTTCAAAGCGTTCATTCCATCTTTATAATTAAATAATAAAGTTATGCTCATACTTAAGGAGATAAAACATTAACTTTGTGAGAGCTCCGGCTCTTAAGTCAGAGAAATGTTCTAAAGTTGCGATAAACTATGTTGAGGATGTTGACCTTACGTTTTCTTGGCTTTGTCTCTCTTTCTAAATTCAATTTTCACTTTGTTATCGATTTTCCTGTTGAAATAAATTTCCTTTCAAGTCTTAATTTGATTTTTCTTTCTTCGTTGTTTCGTTTCAGTAAAGGACTTTTTACATCCGGTTTAAGTTTTGGACAAGAATTGCAGGATGATAGTCTGTTGAAAAACTTCATCGCATTATGAAAAAAAGTTGTAAGGAAATATTTATGACTTAGGCCTAGAAACTATTCATTTTATATTTTTTGAAAAAAATAAGTTTTGAAGACCATAATAATTGAGAATAACACTTGGACTGCTGTACTAATGAGTACAGGAGCGCCAATCACCCACAAAGAGTTGGCCCAGCTGATCGTAGTTCTTGGCGCTGTTTCCACCAAAGGCCGACACAACACCTGTTTGCGGACAACAATTAATTAGTAACATGATGTTTCATGCTTGTACAATGGCTTGCTTTGATTAATGTTCCATCGGCTTCAGGATAGGTTTCTGTAATGATTTCCTCTCAATTGTACAAACCCAGACTTATTGCTTTGTGTTCTGCGTCCGTGTCATGTGTGCACGATGTATCATTTTGATAATTGTGCACACATGACACTTGTGATGAAACGACAACTTAGGGAAGAAGAAAGGTCTGATAGAGCTTACGTTTGTTGTGCTGAATATATTTTCACTAGTGGCGTTTTAAATTTAGTTATGAAGTACAAAATGTCAAAATATCATAAATCTATCTTGCCTCCCAAACATCAAAGTAGGCCCACTCCTCTTTTGCCGAGATACCATCGAGATTTTATCTTGATAATAGTTGTGTTCATTAGTGTTTTGTTAATTTTTCATTGTATGTACATCCATTGATTGGTTTTTATAGTACATAAATATTATATTTATTTTTAATGTGGCAAACTAATTCATTATCAAAAATACTCACTATGAGTAACAAAATTGTTTATACTTACTGTTACACATTACTATAAAAACCATGAACATTTTAGGAAAATTGATCAGGGAAATAAAATAAACCTAATAAACTATAAGATTTTTAATTTTCATTTTGCCTTTGTTTACAGCTGTTTATTGTTCATTTTTTAAGCAAATTTTTAAAACACAATCAGATTAAAAAAGGTTTAGGCTTGATAATAGGTTGAGTTTTTTGTATTGTTGAACTTTCAAACCCATGTTGCCTACTCTGCTCTAAGCAACGATGTTGGCTCTAAGAGATGTTTTTTTTGTTGCACCAATTTTACTTTTTTACATTAAAAAAGATTGTTATTAGAATTTTCATAATTGTTCAAAAAGCTTGAACAATAACATTGTGCCTAAATGAGAATCTATTTAAATTTTCAATTTTTATGTTATAGTTAACAGAAGTCATACTTGCTAAATGACCGATTAAATAGTGTAGACTCCAAGTTTTATCCTATCCCAGGTGGCACAGAACTGTATTAGGGGACAACCAATTGTTTGTAGCTTCACTATTGATCTACTAAATAACTTAATTTCTCTCTAATACAATTTAATTAAAAATTTAATTTAATAAACTGTTCATGTGTACACTGTTCATTAAACTAAAGTATTTACAGTTTAAATAAGAAGCTATTTACCCACTGAACTTTGAAATGAAGCCAGTTGTACAACAATAGTCAGTAATTTATTGTGTTTAAAATATGTCTCTATAATGAATGTTGGTCGCACCTGTCAAATGGTCTATTGTTACTTCTAACTGAAAGCATACATGGTGAAACTCGGTTTAGTATATTTTAGAAACCAACCAGTCTTGGTAATTCAGGTTTGCTATGTGACAAGAGATAAAATGGTAAAAAATCTCAATTTTACACTAAAAAACTCAGAGTATGTTTTTTTTATATATATATTTTGTAATAGTTAAATTTGTATCTGCTCATAAGGGTATTTTTTTTACAAAACCCCTAACCAATACCATAGTAAATAGTTAACCACTAACTTAAAATTTAATTGTGTGTAAAATAATAATTTATAAAAAATTCTGGACGTAAGAAGAATGATAGTAAGAATATCATTAAAACAACTCCAACCCTTTAACTAAATTAATTAGAGATATAATTTACTTTTAAAATAATACTAAGTGTTAAATACCTTCACCATGTTTAATGATTAATTAAATAAAATGTAAGTTCATTTCCATTTGTTCACTGATAAAGAAGCACATGGTTTGTAACTCTTAAAAATACTTTCAATAATGGTAATTTACCTCCCTAGTTTGATCCCTGGTTTTTATGAACTACACTGGTCATTAAAATGTATTACATATTCTATCCAGAAAATCACTTGTAATGTGGAATATTTCAATTCATTCTGTGCAGATTGGTGTGGCAAAGGCAACAATCAGTCATGAAATACTAGATAAAATTATTTTTAAAATATTTATGTTAAAAATAATTGTTCAATTTTTTAATAAAACAACTCCTTTCATGACTTTGTTGGATACAATATGCAATTTCCTTGTAAGAGTTTAAATAATAAATTACCTTCATTATTTTAATTTGTTATTCTCATGCAAAGTTAGTTGCATGTTGTAAGTTAGGTTCTGTAATACTTTATTATTATTACTGTTCTATCTACATTTAATCACAATTAAACATTGTAAATTACTAATTTTGTACATTTAATACTCTTTTAACCTAATTAAATTCAAACATTGAAATACATTATGACACTACCAATTTATAATTTTTACACCTAAACACTTTTTCTGTTTAACCTACACCTGAAAACTAAAATTCTAACTTTTAAATTATAAAAGTTGAACACTTAAGTGAGTGAAGTTGACAATAAACTTTCTTTGATGCAAAATAAGTGAGGAAATGCTACAACAAATTAATTATTTTCCGACGAAACTGATCTTGAATAAAGTTTAAAATTTCTACTCGAAGGGAAGTTTCACGTATGAGCTATAATTTGACTTTGAGTGGCAAAAGTTCTTAATTGACCGAATGGAGGATGTTATATGTTGTAGGAATGTAGAATGTAGGATAGCAGCGGCAATATTATATTGTACATGTGTGTTTGTGTTTGTTCAGCTTTGTTTGTTCATCATGTAAATTAGAATGTATTGTACTTTGGCCCATTGTGACGTCTTGCTGGTGCCAATCAATTAGTCCGTCCAATCAAACACTGCAGCTCTGAGTCGGATGTTTCATTATCGATACATTATGTTGTCTAGTACCCCCCCCCCCCCCTCCCCTTGCTGCACACTGCACTTCACTTCTCTTTACATTGTACTACATGCACCCCGCATCCCGCACCCCTCAACCCTCCGACCAAAACTGCATGTGGCCGAAATGGGAGGGAACTTTGTCCAACTTCATTAGCTTATACTTGCAAAATGTTGAAATACTCACAGTGTATTCTTGCAAGATGAATTTTAGGAAACAGATCCGTACAGATTCTTTACGGTTTATTATAGCAATGAATTATAACACTTTTTTTAGTTCATTACGGTCAACCATTTGCCTACTACATTATAGGACTTAAAACTAAAAAAAAACTGCTAAATGTAATTTTAAAGTTTTTTTATTAAATTAAATTACTTAAAAACTTAAACTTAAAACATTAAAATTATAGTTTTGACATTCCTTTCCACCTTCCCACTAAAAATCATCTTTCCTTTAAAATAATCAATAAAATCCGTCTAGTGGTTGATTTAGAATCTTTAAACAAAACACCCCATTTTTTAAATTGAAGTTCATCTTTTTATAAATACCTATCCTAAGTTATTATCGAAGGACGGAAAAGTTTGCATTGATTTGTTTTGAATAGCTGAAAATTCCTGCAAAGATTGATTATCTAGTATTTTTTGCTAGTTAGAAATATTTTGTAACATTATAACTTTGAGATTTCATTGTGGACATTCATATTCAAAAACACTCCACAAGTTCCACTAATAATATTTCAATCAAACCCAACAATTGTGTACCAACCGCTTTTGTAACAAACTGGAATCTATCAGTCCGAGTTACATACTTCTCGGAACAATCGTAGTACTTTCCTTCGTACAAGTAGTGCATAAACAATTAGCCCCAGCAATAAAAACAAATGGCCCAGAGCCGTTTAATGTATAACATTAGAATATATCAAATGGCCCCAGACAGTAGAATCTCTGTCTAACGGGGTGACATCCAACTATTACTATTAGTTCCAGTTCATTATTTCACCGGGCCTTTCACACTGTGATTCTTTCACTCATTGTTGTTTAATTCTGTTGTTGATGTCACTGGTAATTTCGGTAATGGAGGCTTTGTTGACAGCACTCGGTGTTAGAATGTTGCTCGGGAAACTATCAAAGGTGGAGAGGTTGTGTTGTTTATTTAAAAATTGTAGTTTCCACATCTCTACATAGATTGTTTTAGTTTCGACATTTGAACATTGTTGGCTTTGAAACTGTTTGCACTGGTAGTTTCAATAATTACAGTAGGAGCTATTTTATTTAAACATTGTTGTGTTTTCTATTTAGTTGATTGACACCACAACATCGTATTTTACTGATGAAATGATATATTTTGTTCTGAGACGACACACATTCTTCATAATGACATATTTACCTTCTTTACGGTAAAAAACAAGAGAATAATATTTCCGTCTGTCAATAGGTTTTCATCAGAACAATTGTGGTAATTGTTTAAAGTCGTCGTGTTGGTATGAGTAGTCCAGAGCTACATTCCCGTGGGCTGACTCACCCAGAAAGACATTTATGTGGCCGTTCGTCTGTCATTACAAGCCTCTGCCCTTGTAATGGCTTACTTATTGGAAATGATTACAAGCCACAATCCCATGATTTAACATTAGAGGCCACTTTGATTACTGCTTTAGTACTCGGAACATGAAAAAATGCTGTTGTAATCGTCATGTAATTGATGGTTCCTGTTGAAATTCTTGCTGAGATTTAAGTGTTGAAAAGAGGAGGTTAGAATCTGCTTAATTTGTGTCTATTTTGAAGTTATGGCTTATATTGGTGGTTTCTGATTTTGGAATCCAAAATTATCCAAGATTTTATTAGTTTTAACATTATTTGAGTTAATAATGTACTATTTTTTTTAATTTCACAGAAAAAAAGTTACCTTTAACTTTGATAATGTAAATAATCGATAGAACTGTTTTGACTAACTGATTTACAATTGGACTTAGGCACACACTATATAACATAAATTATCTGAAAGTTAAGTGTATAAAAACATAATAGTACTAATTCCCTGCCAAAAATACCCATTGATTAGTGTTTTAGATTTAAGTGTGATCTAGTAACAAATTTATAAACTGGTATCACCTAGGTGTCAGGTGAAGTCTAAAAATGAATAGTTCAGTTCAAAAATCTAATGTAAAGCAAATCTAATTTACTTTTAGAACATTAAACATTAGTTTTTCTTATCCTAAAACCTTACTTATCCTAAAATAACTTAAAAAAACACAAAAAAAACTGAAAAATAACATCTTTTAGAGGCACACAACACAGGGATGAAAATCAACTATTTGCCGCAGAGCTAAAACCACTAAAACCAATTTTTAAAATCAGTCAATTTAAGTGTCAGGGCAAAACTTTATTATTAGAATTTATAAATTTAACTATACTTTTTCTATCATTTCAGCCTCTGGATTGCTTATAAAATCAAATAAATAGTGAAGTCTTACCTTAACAATCCTTATTAGGATAATAAGGATTGTTAAGGTAAGACTTCACTATTTATAATTAGTCACTATTTTATATTTATATTTTGTCACTTAGGATTGTTAATAGTGAAGTCTTACCTTAACAATCCTTATTAGGATAATAAGGATTGTTAAGGTAAGACTTCACTATTTATTTGATTATACTTTTTCGTTGGATTACTCTCATTTTGTATACCTGATATTTTGTAATGAAATCAATATTTGTTACAAACCTTTTTGAATTCATTACAACCTCAACTTTTTAAATATAACCAACCCTAGTAGGCTAGACGATAGACAATAGATTTTATTCAAGAGTACAAAAAATGCAATAGAACAAATCAAGGAAGGGACATGGCAAAGATACATAGAGTTGAAACATGTGAAATAAAAAATAAGAACAATGACAAAAATAAAATATTTTAATTCGATTGACAGATCGGAAGAGGCAATCAACCATGTAGTTTGTTTCTGAGTCGTAGGATTTTGGTCCTTTAGAAAATTAGAAACAGTTTTTTTATTAAATGCAAACTTCTGTTATTTCTAATGAGAGTTTATTGTAAAGAGCAAGTTGATGGTAAACATGACAATATCTGCCTTACATATAGAGTAACAAGGTTATGTAATATAATGTATGTATAGTGGTATGTGTCTGTTGTGTGCTGTTACCAATCGTCCGATGACTCACGCAGGCATGTTGTTGGCAGACCTGAGGCCCAAGGGACGAGGTCGACCTCAGCGTATCCTGTTGGGTATCTGGCCAGAGGCGCACATCCAGGGAGTGATCCGGGCCGTGGTGTTCCGGGATCCTCAGCACATCAAGGAGGACCCCATGAACCTGGGCTACCCTCGGCTACAGGTCGTCTCTCCTCTCAACCAGCTCCAACAACAAGCCAGTCTAGAGAACAAGCGGGTGAGTCCTGCCACACAGGTGGAGATAGTTTTAAAACTCAACGAGAAAAAATATACTTTTTCTCCCCACTTGCTCCATAGAAAAATTCAGAAGTAAATAAGTTAAAGAGCTACATGTTTTTTGGATCATTTTGGAGTAGAATCAATACTGAACATGGGTTGGACCTGGATGGTAGCCTACATATTGTAGTAAAGGCCTTCGCCAAGGCATTCAAGGCATTGTTTCAAGGCATTCAAACATTAGATTGATGTCTGGCCAAAACATACTTTACACAACCAGTTTCCTGATGTACCATATTTCTTATGTGGTATGAAATATGTAAATTTTGTATGAAGTAATCTTGTCTCTCGGTACATGTCTACTATGAAACATTTTGTTAAATACTGTATACTCTACGGTTGGTTGTATAAATAAATGTTGCTTGAATTCTATTTACCGGTTTTACATCTAGATATAAAATATGAGAGGTTATCATCTGTAATTTTGATAGCTATCAAAATTACTTATAGTTTTTCCTGTACTGTTCCTGTGCAGACATCAGTAGTATTGTAAGGAACAATAACTGTATAACTAACAAAAAATCTTCAAGTTGTAGCAAATAAATTAAGCAAGCCCACAATTAATTATAACTGTTGTTTTTAATATTTTTTTTATACTCTCAATGATAAGGTAAGAAATACTAGTTAATATTTAACAGTCAATCGTCTATAATATTCAGTTTCTAAATAAAATTAATTGGTTTTGCTAAATCTATTTACTTTCAATTTTTAAAATACATAATGGTAGGCCTAGTATGTTTTTGAATCAACTAGTTTTTAGACAAAGAACATCAGAACTAAACAATAGATAGCTCCTTTTTTAGTTCTTTTGATGTGTAGAACCTTAATTGAACTTACAAATTAAACCCCAACACCCTCCTATCTTCATCCTAACCTCTATAACTCTAAGAGTTGATGCAAAAACCCTATTTACACCTCATGTTGTTACAGCAACAACAACAGCAGGAGCAGCAGTCGATGTACGCCTCCACGCCATGCAGTGAGGTAGGCGTAGTGTCACCCAGTTCCGCCGCGTCCGCTGTTTTGGCCGTTGCTCAGAACCTACGACAGCAGATGTTAGCGGCCGCTCACCACGGGGGAGACCCCAACTTCAGCTTCCTGGCAGCTCACTATGGCAACGGCACTGGCCTTGGTGTCCATTCTCCTCTGCCATCTCCAGTAGACAGCTCTCCCCGCAGTTCCCCCCTCAATGCGGCCAACAACAACCTTGAGGTATGGACAAAGCTTATTTTTATGATTTTTTCATGATAACACACTCTAGTGCATATTTTAAGGCGAAGATGAGTGAGAGATGAGTATTAACAAAATTAGATGATAGCTTTGTTACTGACGAAGATTAGCAGACTCTTTAGCCAGGACCATTCGCTAAAAGTCTGATGATCAAGAACAGCTGCTAACCATCAAAAAGCTATACAGTTTTGTGTTCTATGCTATGTTGATGTACATGATAGAATTCTAACAATATCTTGCCCCAGCATCAACAAAGGCCAATTTAGGGCCATGAAAGTTAGTATGTCTTGATACATATTATAATAATTTGACAAACATCCTTAGTGCTAACAGCTTTCGACTATTCTCTCTCCCATCTTAACACGCCTAAAAATGTGATAGATGATGAGTTACAATCAGATAAGTTAAGGTAATGGGTTGAAATAATAAATAAAGTAGAAACCTTCATATCCGGCACATGGCCGTAACGGTCAAAAACTTAAATATTGGGAGGAGTAAAAAACTCTTTTCATAAGTAAAAAAGTGTATTACCACATTTTTAACGATTTTGCGATTGCTGAATGTCTCGCGGTCATGGAAATACCATCATTGTCTTCCGCGATTCACGATAAAACCCAGAACACTTCTACTTATCACATAAACCACTGCCTCCCGCGGCGGCACATAAACCAATACCTCCCACCGCGGTTTAGTCAACATCACCAATGTCTTTCCCAGTTGTTTATCATCATCGTCATCTCCCACAATCACGGCTAAATCCTAGACAAGTATTGTGGTTAGAAAAAATTTGTTATTATTTTTCTGCGCTTGTGGCAAATCCCCTGAAAATCTCTCGTGTTTGCGGAGATAATAGTGGACATCTTCTGCGATTGCATGAGCATCGGCTCAGCTTGATAATCGAGCGGCTCACCTCTGTAGATACCTATCGCTTATAGTGGGACCTAAGGTCGGATATATTGATGAGTCGGTTATGTCGAGGTCGCAAATGAGGAGTTCTACTGTATTCCCTAAATATCATCTCAATATTAATTATTTGATGAAAAGCCTCATGAAAAAATACACTGCCTCAATGCACCACTTGTACTAAATGTTGTCCAAAGTTTGTTCCTAATCATTCCTTTGGTTCAACAGGTTTCAAATCTGTTCGTATACTTTTCAATCAATAACAAAATTGATAGGAAGTATTTATTACGAACCAACCTAACCAAATGTATCTTCTAATCAACTGTAGTGTTGTATGACAAGGATAATTTGCAAAATTAAACAAAGATGATTTTACTTTGTAGGTTGGACTAGGTATGGGCTACAAACACATGAAGTATGAGAACATTGCCCGTGCTGAACATCTATTCCAAGACGAAATTGAAGATTTAGTCAAGAGGCCCAACCCTTCCGACACCCCTAAAGTGAAAGTGAGTATCAGTTGATTACGGGTTTCCATTTTAAACTAAGGTCTTAAACCACATTTTTGATCAAGACAATATACCAAACTAATATCCATGCACCACACTATAATCTATACATAAAAAACTATCTATAACATATACATATATATTCAAAGACCAAGGTTCAAAAAGTTTTCCATTTTTAAAACATCTCAACTATTGTTAATAACAAAAAAATCCTTTAAAAAAATCTAATAGCTCCTGTATGCGTCCATCCTTATTTGGGAAGGATGGTTAAGGTGGGCCAGAGTCACAATTGTTTAGTTTTCACAATTCTTTGGTTTGTATAAACTTTTGGCACAAAACAATTTGTTTGTAATTTTTAGTAAACAATTTTTTTTAAATTCCAAACAGCAGTAATGGAGATGGATATGCACAGTAGTAAAATTTCCTTAGTTAATGGGATTAGCTTGTTTCATATTGATCAGTATGTGTGAGTGATAGCTCAACTCTTGGGATCTAGTTGCTTGTGACACTGATGTCATGTCCCCCTATCCATCTCACACTCTCTATCACATACACAATCTCTCTCGCTTCTCTACCCCTTACATTACATCTGGTCTAAAATTAACCAACACATTTGGACCCCTAGTTGGTATAACTATGATAAACACATACGGGGAATGATTAGTCTAATTAGCTTTTGAATCCGACTATCTTTACAGTTAAACTTTTTACATATAGAGAATCCACTTTGAGAATCTGTGCATTTATATACCTTCGTAAAAAAAAAGTTATACTAAGAAAAATTGTTTCAAACAATACCAAGATCCTATTTTTGCCTGTACAAGACAAATGTGACAAATGTCAGAGGAAATGTGTTTTCTATCATAAAATATCCCGTTTTGAATCATATAGAAAAATACCATACACTTTTAGACCTAAAGTCGGGACCACGTAAGTTTGCAGTTGGTGGCAGCCAATCACAAGACAAGGCTAGTGCGACGTTGCCACATCGCCCGTTGACAACACTAATTAAAATATAGGCTACTAAGCAGTATTTTCAAATCAGCTGGTATTATTAGATTTGGCAACACCGCACAGTTCTCACTGGTTCATTCAAAACCATATGGTAAATAGGCTTCTCCCTCAACTGCAAACTTACGTGGTCTTGACTGAAATAGAATCTATGCAACCATCTGTAATAGTGAACATTATAACTATTCTCATGTTGCAATAAGCTGATGCTGGTTATAATTTACAGTATATATTTTTCAATTTCAATCTTAAAGTCCTCAGCTCAACTAAGTTGTTAGTAAATTTGAACCTCGGTTGACCTTGAAAGTATATATGTATTCTATAAAATACCTTGTATAAGGTTAAAACTGAAGCTAGTTTTGTGTAAAAACGTGTTTCAATTAATCCAAAGTGAGCTGTCATAGTGAATAGAGTTTACAATATTGTGGTCCATAATGTGAATATGAAATTAATTGATGGTGGTGTGTCAGAGTGGTTTGGAGATGGGATACAAGGCTCCGATAGTCAACGAATCCATGAACAACATTGATATAGCTCGGGTCAACGAAGGCATGAACAATATGAACATGGCACGATCAACAGAGAACATGAACATCGTAAGAGCAGCAGCCGAGTCTATGAACATGAGAGGAAACGAAAGCCTCAACAGCATGAACATGGCACGAACAAACGAAAACCTCAACAACATGAACCTAGCTCGGACAGGAGATATGAACATGGCCAGACCCAGGGAGAGCATGAACATGTCTCGTGCCACAGAAACTATGAACATGCAGCGATCCGAGAACATGAACATGGCTCGAGCCGCCGCAGAAAACATGAATATGGCACGAGCTACGGAAAACATGAACTTGTCACAAAATGAAAACATGAACATGGCCCGAGCAAATGAAAATCTAAATATGGCCAGAGCGGCAGAAAACCTTAGCAGTATGAACATGGGACGAGCGAATGAAAACATGAACAATATGAACATGGGACGTGCGAGCGAGAGCATGAACAGCATGCGTGCTGGACACCTGTTCCAGGACGACATTGATGAGCTGGTCAAGCGACCCCAGCCTTCTGACACGCCCAAAGTCAAAGTAAGCAACTGCATGTAGATGTTGTGCAATCCTGTAGAAGTTGAGCCCTGTAGTGTTGGACTAATAAAGTTGTACCCGCTGATTCTCTCTTGCTAAAACATCATCCGTAGTGAACCAACCTGTCTACTAATCAAGAACCATGAATAGTCTACTTTTTAGCTTCCAAGATAATCCAAACCAATTGTTGTTTGGGATATTGATCATTCTGTTTATGCTTCTAGTAAGAAATTTGCTAAAAAAGACTCTTTGAACATTCAAGAAAGCTGCAGGAAAGTCAAATTTTATATTGTTAACATAAATATAAACAATCTTTCACATTTAATGTTTAGATTGGCATATGTATTATTGCAATTGCATCTTAAATGGCCAAGCGAGCACACCTTATATTTAAGCACTTAAATACATCCACTACTACGTTGAACTTTCTATAGCAACATATAATCTTCAAGCCAACAAAACTTTTTATCATGTCTGGTCGGAAGGGTTGTAATAAGCGGCAACTAGACTATTGAAATTTCTACTAACAAACCTTTTTATTAATTTAAATGCATGTAGTACTCCCCCATTTATTTGAGGACTAATTCAAAACCAGCTTTTTATATTAAATTATGACTAATTGATTATTGTAGTAAAAGGTCAACAGTCCTGTAATTTCACTTTAATTGTGTTTCCAACTCAATTATTGTTGTTAATTAACTTTGTCATATGAAGAATTTCCATCATTTTTAAGGAGCACAATCCAGAGATCTCACCAAATATTTATTTTTAACTACCTGTTTTCTAGACAACCTCCTAATGTTTTAAAATAATTGATACAATAAAACAAATTTTAAATTTTCTGTTCACTACAATTATTATTATTGTCAAACAGCAATGTCAAGTTGATAAGCCTAAGTTAGTTAGCGCAGCCCCAATGTTTCTTTAACTCGCATACTATCAGCAGGATGAAGCAAACTTGGAGAGAGTCCATTGATAAACGGGCTCTCTAATTGGACAAGTGTCTCTAAATATTATAACTAGAGACAATTGGTTGAAATAGTTAACAATAAGTATGAACTAAGCCCGTGGCCTCGCCAATTGAGCAAATATACAAGCATTGTGTTCCAATTGCTGCGTCTCCTCCTTCAATAACTAAATTATAACATTACTTAACTGTCTCTTCATCCATGTTAGCGTTAACATTGTTTAAATAATATCCGACAGAAGTTGTAGTAATTTTTATGGGATCTAATGGTAGCTTGAGTTTATCATGTGTCTTAGATTCGTGCATAATTGTTTGATTAGTATTTTTTATTTCAACATACATGCAACTAATGCATGTTGATTTCTATATCCTACAGTTTTTTACAGATTTAAAAAGACATTGAAAGGTAATAAATAGTTTATATAATTTTTTGAATTCTGTTTAATTTATTTAACTATTTATTCATTTATTCATCATGTGAATATCACAAGATGAGAACATGACACTACTCTGAGAAGGTCAACACCTTATCTTCTTAGTATTCTGATGGTTGTCGCTATTTGTACAGTATGTGCTGGAAACACTTCTGATATTTGTATGGTATAGCAGGCTCACAAGAATAAAAAAGTCTATTCTGGCAAAACGAAATAAAAAACTTACATGATATCCAGAAGTTAGAATATTTCATTGTCACCGCCAGAATTTTCAGCCAAGGTTTTTTGTTTAAATAAACTTAGAAATTTAGAATAAACTCCTTTAAGCCTGACCTGGGTAAGACTGTTATCCCAACAATAACCCTTGAAGCCTATGCCCTTGTGTCCTATGTTGCATTGGCGTAATTAAATAATTAATTGAATTTTTGCTGCATTTTCCAATACAATTTCACAAAGGAGTACATTTTAGTTGTAAACTCTTGTTACACAACTCTTGGTGTGTTACAGGTTGGCATTGGTGTGAGTGGGATGGCGTTCCCCGCCAAGCAGGAATCTTTCCCCACTCCCTTCCAGGGTGACATGGAGGACCTGGTCAAGTCACCCCCCGCCCAGACGCCCCAGGGTCCCAAGGAACAACCCCTGTGTCTGCAGGTCGACCAGCGCGAGTAAACATTCCCCCTGATCTCTGTCTCCCTTTGTTACAATAAGGCTTTATTCCTTATTTATTGTAAGATTTTGATTAATATCCTCAGACGATTTGTCTATTGTAAGATAACAGTTTATATACAGTTTTAACGTATACATATCCATCTCGGGAAAGTGAGATGATATAGTTTTTCCTTTTTTGTCAGTTTTTGTCTTAATATTATCTTGTGAAGTCGAATTGTGTATACTATACTGAAATATAGTTTAATCGAACCTTACCGACAAATTATTTCTGTTGGGCAGTATGTTTGTACGGTTTATTTATTTTACTTTTAATTAAGGAGTTTACAAATTTTATTTATTAAAGCTAGTTTTATACCAAAATATGTTTAGTATCTCTGTTCTGCGTGGAACGCTCCAGAGATTCTTGTTATTGTGTAAATAGTAAACTAGTTAATGTGTGAAAGGTCAAAATGTAAATAATTATTGTCATTTGATTAAGAGTATACTAATTTTTTGTATTAGTATTGACAAAATGCGGATTAAGATATTTTTATTTTATGACTGCATTTGTGATTTCTTTTGCCAAAATACTTCTGTTAAACGTAAACTATAGTATTCTCAACTTATTTAAAGTCGTATTTTTGTTAATAACTTAGTATAGTTATTTTTAATACGAGTCCTATTTTGTATTACGCTGTTCTATTACATTTTTGTTTGTCTTTTCCTTAAGGGCATCTTAGCATGTTAACATAAGTATAGTATTATTTTCAACTGCCTATAGGCTTTTATGTGGAGTTATTAAACAAGCATGCTTATACATCATATTTATTTACTTCCTCGAACGATCCGATTTGTTGCATAGTGTTGTTTTTAATTATGTTTCGAGATTTTATTAGCTCCGAGTGTCCAACAGGGAGTGAATGTGTACATATATAAATACGAGTGAGAATGTACATACGTGTTAGACTTAGGAAATAAAAAATGCTTCCTTGGACAGAATCTCACTGATAGAGAACATGAAAACGTGTCTCCAATACAGTCAATACTTGCACGATCATTGTATTCCGTTTCACTCGTTGTTCTATGATATGATTTTTCTGTATCAACATGCCGTATAACAGTACAGTATTCCCCAACAACATTCCATAGTAGTACAGCACATGTCTAGATTCAAGCCACGCGTCCCCCCCGATGACATTACGTAGGCATCAGCTGTTGCCGGGGTCAGTCGCGTGGCGTAGCTACAGTCCGTGTCAGTGGTGTTTGTTCCGCCCTGTAGTTTGCCCTGTAAATGCCAGTTAGTCTAGTCACTATAGCGTTTCATTCGTTCAGTTCAAAAGTAAAACGTTTCGAGGAATCGAGGGTGTATATGCCATCGTTGGACAAAAAGTTTCCTATTCGTTAGAAAAATAAAATTTAAAGCAGTGGCCTTGAATTGAAATACTCGGTTTTGTAGCTCTTAACGGATTTATTTACATCAAAATTTTGACCATTCTTGTAAATTACCCCTAGCCCGATGGATATGAGAAAAGCAATGTCAGCATTCATCAACTAGTGCCTATTAACGGGTATGTTTTATTGTAAATTGAATTTCGACTTTTTCATGTCCATAATTCCTAGGTCTCGGCTGATTGTGTTCAAGCAAACTAGAAAAAGTGCCTTCCATTTTCTGACCACTTTCTGCCACTGTTGCTTTTGTTCGATTTATCTAATCTCGTTTCGACAGCAAGGAAAACTTTTGTTTTGACATAACACACTCTACATCTGCAGGCAACTACTGTGTTTCAGTTCTTGTTAGACAGTGAAGTAAATATTTATTGAAAATTATTGGACATATTAGACTGTACCTATTGTATAACTGTGTTAGCTGCGTATATATGATGCAATAAATTGTGTACTATGTATAAAAAGTCTACTTTTTCCCCCAATGTTGATCATACAATGTATCATAGACAATTCGGCTAGTAATAGACATAGCTGTAGTAGTATGCATAAGCAGAATTAGGACACAATTTGAAGACTTGCAGATTACTTGTTGTTTCACATATTATAGTTCTTAACACTTGTCTATACATCTGGGGGTGGATAGCCAAATAATTTTTTTCTTTATGGTCCTCTTCAAAAAATCAACAAAAAAAGTTTTGCAACTGCCTTAATTTATCTGAAATAATACTTCTATCTTCTATCACAACTTGAACATATGTGGAGATATAAATCTGCACTGTAAAGTATAACTTCACTTCAGACATAAAAAAATAAAAATCCTGTTTGTTACAAAACAAAAAATAACAGGTTACTAACAAAGGGCAGAAATCACCGCTGGGGCAAAACCAGTGTATGTTGAATATGTTTTAAACTGTGGGAAAGAAGACCAAATATAGAAATTATTTATGTCAATGTTGAGACGCTAAACTTTTTCCTATCATTGACTATTGGATTCTATTGGGTTTGGTGTCTAGCCCACATCCATCTTTATGGACCACAGCTGTAGCCAAATTTTTATTCAAACAAAACATTTTGACATACTGCAGCAAAAACAGCCGTTTTTAATACATGTGTTGTCTTTTACTCCTTAAGGAGGAAAAGGCCTTTTTAGTTCTTAGGGAGTAAGGGAGTATGTTTTATCTATGGTAAAAGTCAGCTGTAAACTCAGTTGTAATTGTAAACTTTGATTGCAGCATTGTAGCTTTGTTGTAATCTTGTCAATAGTTTGATTTATCGATTAGTATTATAATATACACTAACACAATCTAATAGACGAGATTGAATCACTTACTAAACAGCTGCTTGTTTGCATTTGCAAAATTGAAAACTAGTTAGAAGTCGTTTTGTGGTGTTATTGTTGGATGAAATAAATGATCCTGACTAATGAAACCGCCGATCTTACTTAGTCAGTAACAATGCTACACAGGTCATCACACACCATTCTCTACACTCATCCTTCACTCATATTTGGGTTAAAATACGCACCTAGGTGGCGTCCTCATCTCAATGATTGATAATTGATGAGTATTCTTGTTTCTTATTTAGTTTGTTAAATAATGAAAATGAAAATCTTTCTTTTTCCTTAAGCATGTACATGCAATAGACACTGACAACACACTATAAATAAATATATAAACTAGACTCCCTCTTATCCGGACATCGGTTTAATCGGACTAAACTCGTCTGAAATTACCGTTATCGTTATCTCTTTAACCGGACAATTTTTATCAGCACATCAGTTTAACCGGACTAGATCGGCAGAAAGTGGGCGGTACTGAAACAACTGTTCTCGTAGGAAAGATTTGAGACTGGTAATTATGTGTCTAAATACAATGCTCTACTAAATTTAAGTCAAATACTGTATACAGTATGCATTTAAACAGTCTGTTTTAGCGAGTTTTTGGGTACGTCGGTTTAACCGGAAAACCCGTTATCCGGACTGGCCTCGGTCCCGAGGAGTCTGGATTAGAGGGAGTCTACTGTATACATGTTTTCAGAAATCAAAAAGTACAACACAACATAATTTTGTAATATATGACAAAAAATATAAAAAATATCTAGTTCATCACACGGACAAAACTGTATTTTCAACCCCTGGCTCATTTTCCTGAAACTTAAACTTGGGTCGAAAAGAGTTTCTTTATGCCCTAGTGATGAAATATACCATGAATGAGCATCTTATAGAATTGTTACTATCAAAATTCTATTTTCCCTCTTTAATTGTCATACTTTGGCATTTTACTGTTTTTGTTGGTAAAGTTGATTGTGTTGATTGTTGATTGTTGATTGTTGGTAATAGAGTTGATGATTTTTTTTATTATGAAGAAACAGAATTTAGGAATTGGTAAAAAATTAGTAAAATAGCACACTCGGGGACACTGACTATGTGTGTTCTTTATTGTACAGCTGGCCACAGGTTTAACATTGGAATCGTTAATAATGTATACTGTCTTATTAGTGCATCTATAGTTTAAAGACCCTACTGTTTTGAAAAATCTTAAATTTATTCCAAAATAATACTTTTAATAGCCTACTAATTTATATCTATTTTGCACTATAAGGGTGTTGCTTAAAAACACTATTCAAAGAAAGGACATAAAAATGTATTACCGGTACTATCTGGTTACATAAACAAACTCATAAAAAATAAGAAGCGTAAAAGTCTGGTAACGCACATACGTACTGTGTTATCACAAGGTGATGTAGTTCCAAGTTACCCCCACAGACAGCAGCACAACACAATGACAGGTAAAGCATTTAAAGCTCAAAAGTTATTTTACCTAACCCGCCATGTTAAACTTCCCTATCCCAAGCGTGATGTATACAACTTCTTCTAAAGTTTCAAAAATTTACTCGGTGAAGTAATGAAACCCATTTAAAAACATTGAGTGCTCAACTTAAAAAAATATACCTCTATGGAGCCAATGACGTTCAACGCTAGAAATCAGCTGTGCGCTTGAATTTTATTGTTATGCTTTAAAGTATTTTCCTAACCTAGCTTTTGTTTGTAAAAGAACGTTACTATTAGAAGATGAGTGAAATGGATAAAGAAAAATATTGTACGTAACCCCCTGTATATTGTCGGGTCAGGTAAAATCTTGCATGTCACACGTTTCGCAAGAGCGTGTTTACATTCACCTGCGTGATGTAAAAACGCTCTTACTACACTTGTAAGGTAAATAGCTATTATTGTTTGATTTTCAAGAAACTGAGTTCTAAATAATAACAATGTTTACATGTTTTTACTCTATAATATTATAATATTATAATATTAAAACTAATATTATTATAATAATATTATTATAATATAATTTATTAAAACTAGCTGTTACCCACGGGCTTCACACCGTTTTACTTCATAAGTATTAATAAAACTATTGATTAGTTAATTTAAGCTGAAATAAACAAAACAGAATACATTAATACAAACAAATAATCACACATGATTTTAATAAGGTAATAAATTGAAAGAATAACAAACAACCTACCACTGATGTATTTTTAACATTAGGTATATGGAAAGTTCCCTTTATAAAGAAATTACGATAAATAGTGGATAGTTTTGCGCAAGGTTTCTCGTCATGACGAACATTTTAAGTATATGTTTTATGGGGGTGTGACTTGTACTTTTTTCAAAAGTTCATGGGTACTTTGGGATTTAAATATGGATACTTACATCCTTTTTGTTCCATCAAGCAAGCTGCTGAACACAAAGGATAATAATCAACAATTGAAGCTAAAACCAAAGAAAGGTTTAACTAATTAAAACTACTCAATAATGTTCATCAACACCTACTCCCTGGATTCCTAGGAATTCTCCTGAAGTTGGCAGCCCTGGCTTCAACAACTAACTTGTCACGGCAACTCTGGGGAGCATATTCTGTGATTTGACGCTGCAGCAGTGTGCGCCGAATCAACATGGCACTCCTAGCGGTGGACGGCAGAATTACGCTAATCACAGCACTGCTGTCGCTCCATATTTTATCCATTTGTCTATGGCTGTATTATTCTTTAAAATATGGTTTAAGTGAACCTTTCTACTACTTACCTTTAGCTTGATGTGTACAAAATTTCAAAACAATAATTACTTGTATATTCGGAAAACCGGTTTCAAATAAATGTAGTTTGAGCTGAATTATGTACATATAGATAATATTCTTCCATGGTGACAGCAGATTGTCAAATCTATGTCTTCAGGAGATGACTGCGTCGTTGAATGAGTAAGACTATAGGCCGCCGTTTCGGATGTGTTCTATCTCAGGGGCAAACTAAACTACTATTCAAACCGCTAGGTGAATTCTACTAGGTACTATTCCACTGCCAGTTGAAGATGAAAACTAAAATTCAGATGAGTTTGCCCTGAAGATGGATAGCTGATATGCAAGGGAAACTTCATCCCCAAGTTAATCATTAAACTTGGTAATCCCTCGGTTGTCACCTGAAGACCTAGATTTAGCAATAATGTATTATTTATTAGGTATATTTCTTTGACAATGTCACGTTTTTTTTTATAGCTATGCTGTGTACAAAAGTTGTTGTGACTATAAAGTTTTATTTGATTTTAGATAAATATATCAGTTATCGGTTTTTATTCATAAAATAGGTAAACCTTAAAAGTGTCATCATAATTTCGAATTTAATTAGTCGTTGTCTGCCATTTCATACAAATTACCAGATAATCAAAAATGGAAATAAAATATTCAGAAAATGTTGAATAAAAATACACCAATGATCCATCCATATGGTGTTTATTTGATTATGAGATAAAGAATCAAACCTTTTTCTTCGACATTCAACAATGAACAATACATTTCAAACAATAACCACTCAAAGCAAAGCCAGTCAATAGGAAAGGTTAACAAAATAATTATCACAAAAGCCTCCCAGCGCCCTAGACCAATAGTTGGTCAGTCATACTCGTTAGCAATGGTATGCTTTTTAAGGAAACGTTTCCTTCTTATTTCTATCATAGCATTTTTACCCGTCAAAGTGAGCAAAGCCCAAAACAATAAGGTTATTTTTAAAATTTCTAAAGGCTTAATGCTAAATTCATTTTTCCAAGGGGTGTTCATTTATTACTCCTTTGTTGCCTTGTGCTTATTGAGTGATAACGGAATAGAGCCAGACATGATCAATAATAACAAAACAATCCTTTTCACATATATTTGGGTCATCTATGTACTGCACACTTTACCAATCGCCTGTATTCTTCAGGTCAGAAAAAAAATTTTTGTTTTCAAAGACATTGTAGATTTAACTGAAGCTCTGCAAAAAAGTAACGTACTTGTTGCTAGAAATAGGATAGCATCCTATTTCATCCTTCTATACTCATCTTACTCATTTGGCTCTTACATTTACAGTTTAAAGGAGGAGTATTCATTGAAAGTTATGTTTTTAAACGTATTTCTCAAATTTGTTTTCATCTGCGTTGTCTTGGAGTTTTTTGAAGTAGTTTCGGATGTTAAAGATAGTTTTTACTATTTAAACACAATTCTACCTAGAAGTTTTCAGAGATGGTCATGTAAGGGAGGGGAATCCCTCTTCTCTGGCATGGAAGTTTCTCATGGTAAGTTGTAGGCTACCATTGACATTAGAGACTTAAGTAGACTGATCCAATCTACAGGGTGCTATAGCAGAGACTCCAAATTAAATCAGGAATAACAATCCAGAAGTCTAAAATTTTGTAGGTAAAATAATATTAGTTTTTCATTGTATATACTTTAATACTTTTCAATGAAATGGCGACCATACAAAGTAGGTATTTTAAGCCAAGTATGAATGTAATACTTACTTGTAATACTTGTCGTCTTTGTCGTTGACCAATGAAAATTGGATAGACTGCGTCAGAAGAGTGTTGAGGCTATTTACTGCCCAAATAGAGGTCCATCTTGTAACTCTCAAAGAGAGTAGAGCGGCCTTTTCACTAAGTAATCCTTAAGTCGTTTCTTAAAAGCCTACGGGTTCAGGTCCTTCACCTCATCCGGTGGAGCATTAAAAATCGGTACCCATGGGTTAAACTTTTAATACTGGACGAGGCCCCATTTAACCGAAACCAGCTGTCTTCTATTATTGGCAAGATAGCTAGAAACTGTTTTTAGAGCTGTTCCACCAACTCCATATTTTTTTCATTTTAGAAATAAGCACATCATGTGACACTACATCAAACGCCTTGCTTAAGTCGCATAGACTTAGCAAGACTGAAGACTAATGTTCAAATGCATCTATTATAGTGTTCATAAGGCTGAGTAAAGCACTATGGTAGTTGATCTACCGGTACCCCTCTTAAAGCCATGCTGTGCATCAATCAGCAGGTGGTTGTGCTCTAGATAGGATACAAGTTGAACTTGAATTATGATCTCAAATTTTGATTATCGAGATTGGGCTGTAGTTTGATACAAGTGAGGAATCTCCTTTCTTGAAAACAGGTATTGTCCGGGCCGTTTTGAGTATGTCTGGAAAAACACCTACCTCAAGACATGCATTTATAATTTTAGCAAGTGGGGGTGCTATAATATCAATAACTGATTTCAATACAAGACAATCCAAATACATCTTGGCTTTTAGAAGTTTTGAAGTGTTTCACCATAGATATAATTTCATGATCACTCACCTTGCTCCAGGTGGAGATGAGTGGCGCGATCTTGTAGTGTTGTTAGTGACTAAGGCCGACATATTCCTTAGACACAGCTGTTAATTAATAGTCCATACAGCTAATGGCAACTAAGGGACCTACAGTTTATAGTGGAATACAAACCACATTTTTCCCTTGGTAATAACGAATTGGTCTAATTATCAGGATAGTACTATGGATATAGTCATAGTACTCACTAGTGCGGACATTAATCCACACCAGGGAGTATCGTATCCACAGTGCATTCCTATAAATATCCACAATTATACCGGGTGTTTCAAAATGAATTACCGGGTTTTAAAAGCCTTCCAAAGACACATTATTTAACAAAGTCGATCCAGCAGAACTGTAGATTTAATTTAAAAAAGTTAAAAAGAAATCTCCCAACTTTTTCACCACTAAAAATTTGGAGGCTGCTTGATGTTTTTGCAAATAACTTTTAAATAGTGAGGAAATCAACCAAAGTGGAAGGTAATATTCCGAAAGAGAATAAAATTTCGTACAAACTAATATTATTCATTTCTGTAAAATACTCAATAAATGTAGACTAAATTTTTCTTAAAATAAAAGTGTGAAATTTTATGTTTGCTATGTCTGTTGTCTACACTGAAGACAGGGATTTCAATTTTTTTATTTTGAGGCAATTTTTAGTACCTTTCTTGAGTATTTTCAAGAAATGCATAATAGTAGATTGTAGGAAATGTTATTATCTTTCGGAATATTACCTTACACTTTGGTCGATTTCCACACCATTTAAAAGTTTTTTGTAAAAACATCAAGCAAGCCTCCAAATTTCTTTGAACTTTGAACTTTAAATCTACAGTTCTGCTGGATCGATTTTGTTAAATAATGTGTCTTTGGAAGACACAAACTCTTTGAGTTGCTCTTTTGTTTGATGTGTATTTTAAAGTGGTAAGTTTAATAGTATAAAAGTTATAAAGCATTAAAACCCGGTCATTCATTTTAAAACATCCTGTATATTATTTATAAAAAATGTCCAAAGTATACATACAGCTATACATACAGTTCCTATTATATGGTTTATTTTTATGACATATACAACAAAGTATATACATTTGACACTATGTTCAAAAACTCATATGAACTTGAACAACAAGTCTACATGTTCAAAAATAAAATAATTATTTCCATCTTATTTCTTTGTAAAAGTTTGTTGTCATATTTTATGCTTTGTTTAGCTGTTATGAGATCTGTGGTGGTTCTAGGACCTTGTCAAGGAGGGGGCTACTGGGGGGGCTTGGGGGTGCGGAGCACCCCCCCAATAAAGCAGGGGGTCGGGAAGATTTGGAATTTTCAAAGCCGTTTATGGTGACTTTCTAAAGCCATTTTTAACACCTAACACTGTGCCCAATTGTCCATAAACTCCCATTTCACCTGTTGTTTGTCATGAGCAAGTAGGCCTAGACATTTTAAAAATTTAACCGTGGGAAATATTTAACATTTTGCTGCAATTGCAGGAGACAATTACGATGTCTACATGGCAGTGAGAGATCATCAGGAGGTTACCGGAATTGCATGCTAATACAACGAGCAAAATTTTGTTATTTTCCAACTTTTAGTACTCCCCCAAAAAAGCCAATTGCCTCGAGCCCTAGGCACGTGGCCTACCAAAAAAGTAGAGTGATATTTGGCTCTATACGGTAAATCGGCACTGTACATCCCCGTTCCCTACATACGTTTTTGCGGTCAAACAGTGATGTTGCACAGCCCGGTTGATTTCTCTACCACTCTTGGCACCTGCATGTCACTATAAATGCATTCGCAATACATAGCTGTGTGCACTCGGATAACACTACCCAGGTAGCTTTTGGCCAGTGCAATATCCAGTAGCTTGAATTTGTTTGACTAGACAGCAGCCAGCCCTGTAACAACGAATTACTCGATTCATATAAAAATGTTGCAGCGGCAGTCCTAGGGGGGGAAGGATGCAAGGGATATATCAAACAAACCCCCCGAAATATTTTATATTTTATTATGTAACATAAATACAGCTAAAATAAGCAGCTTGAGCAAAAGTTCCACATTTTTTCAGGGGGGACCCCCAACTACCTTTTTTGGGGAGATATTCCATACCCCCCATAACATCTGGTGGTGATCCCCCGAAATTAACTCCTGGGACCGCCACTGAAATTATTGAAGACTAATGTTTATAGTTTATCATACCTTAGTAATAATCAGCATTTCAAAATATACATTATCTGTACAGAGAAAGTCCAACTTTAATTTGGTTTATAACAACTATTCTGGCTAATGCCAAGAAAACAAGGTCCTGCTATTGAAATCACGCTTACTATATTCCATTTAATAAAACAACAACTTCTTTAAAATATCGCTATTGCTACAATTTTTTTACAATTTTAAAGCTTCTTGCTGCTCATTGTCATAATAATAATATCAAGGAATGGTTGGCCATAAGGAATTTAAGAGTAGATGCTTTGTATCTTTTTTGTAATTCAATTGAAAATATTTAGTTTATATTTTACCGAGCAAGGAATACATGCATGAATGTGCATTAGAAAGTAACAATATTATTGACTCAATCAAATCAACTTAATAAATATTAGGGTTAAACTGGTTAAACCCCCACTTAAGTCAACAAAAACAAGACTCAATCATCAATAATATTTGCTAATGTGCTGTGTTAGTAATGAGGATCAATCCTATTCATGCAGTAAAGAAGATACATATCAACTATAGGTTAGAAGTTTACTAAATTGATTAGGCTGATGTTTTAGTTCTGTAAAGGACATCTCAGTTAGAAGCTTGGGAAAGAAACTATGTGCAGTATAATACTAGCCTACCTGACTTCAATTGATTTGAATTTGAAATCAAAAACTCTAATGAGGAAGCTTGATTTACCTAAGCCTTCTGAAACTACAAAAAACTTACAATCTACCACTGAAACCTCTCCAATCACAAATGACTTGCAATTGACAGCCAACACTTCTGAAATTAAAAAAATCTCACAATCGGCAATCGAAACCTCAAAAAACATAACAAAAAACTTGCAACCGGCAATCGAAACAGAAAACACTTAGATCGTAAGAACAGAATAAGGTTCACACAGAAAAACAATTTTAAGATAACTCATTTGAATGTAAGGGGAATCACAAATAAAATTGAACAAATCGAACATTTTTTAGAATCAGAAAACCCAGATTTATTTCTTATTAATGAACATGGTCTAGACCAAAATAGCCTATCAGAATTAAGAATAGAAAACTTTGAATTTATTGCTGGTTATGGCAGAGAGTATAAAAATATGGGTGGTGTAGCAATTTTCAAAAATAAAAATTCCATAAAACTCGATAGCCTTAAGTCCACAGATATAGGAATAACTTTTTCAAAAGAAACAATTTTTGAGTGTGCTGAAATAAGTTTTTCTGTGAGAAATAAACAGTTTGTAGTAGCTTCCATGTACAGGTCTCCATACAGCAGCAACCTTGATGAATACTTTAGCAAATTAAATGAATATCTACTTAAACTGAACATTAAGAATAAATATACAGGGTGTTTTTTTAAAAACTTGCATCTTTATTTATGTAAAAACCGCTATAGATAGAAATATGCAGTTTGCGGGAATCATCTATTGACGTAGGGGGCCCAATTGTTTTGAATTCAACGTTACATTCACATTCCCCCCCTTTCCCCCCCTGCCCCCAACTTATTTTTTTTAAATAGCAAGTTACCGCTTGTGACATATCAAATGAAAGAGCATGAAAAAAGAAAATGTTTGATGAAAAAAAATTAAAAATCGGTTCATAAATTTGCGAGATATTTCCCCCCCCCCCATTCCCCGGAATTTGATTTTTTGTAATAGCAAAGTACCCCTTGTGACATATCAAATGAAAGAGCATGAAAAAAAAAATTTTTGGCGAAATTTATTTTTCATTTGATATGTCACAAGGGCGGTTACCTTGCTATTAAAAAACAACTGATGGGTAGGGGAAAAGGGGGGGGGGATTATCTCACAAATTCATGAGCCGATTTTAATTTTTTTTTCACCAAAAAATTTATTTTTTCATGCTCTTTCATTTGATATGTCACAAGGGGTACTTTACTATTAAAAAAATAAAATTCCGGGGAATGGGGGGGGGGGGGAAATATCTCGCAAATTTATGAACCGATTTTTAATTTTTTTTCACCAAACATTTTCTTTTTTCATGCTCTTTCATTTGATATGTCACAAGCGGTAACTTGCTATTTAAAAAAAATAAGTTGGGGGCAGGGGGGGAAAGGGGGGGAATGTGAATGTAACGTTGAATTCAAAACAATTGGGCCCCCTACGTCAATAGATGATTCCCGCAAACTGCATATTTCTATCTATTGCGGTTTTTACATAAATAAAGATGCAAGTTTTAAAAAAAACACCCTGTATAGTAATAGGCTCAGATTTCAATATCGACTTGATCAAGGATGACAACACTTACCACAGATTTGCAACTCTGATTAAAAGTTTTGATATGAAACCAAATATTTTTGAACCAACTAGAATTACAGACACAACCAGCACATGCATAGACAATTTTTTAACCAACTTTGAAATATTATCAGCAGCAGTAAAAGAACCCCATATTTCAGACCACTGTGCTATCTCAATAGAAATAGGCCTACCTGAAATTATCTCAAACCAAAATAGTATCTCAAACCAAAGTAAAACCTTAGAAAAAAGAATAATTACTGATGAAAATCTTCATGAACTTAAAATAAGGCTACAGTCAGAGGACTGGAACTCAGTATATGATGCTCCTGATATTAATACCAAATATGATAGCTTTATAGAAACATTCAAATATTATTTTGATATCAGCTGCCCGAATAAAAAAACAAAACTTAATCTTAGTCGCAAAGGAAAAAACAAATGGATGAACAATGAGATAATAGCTGCTAAGGAAAAAATGTTCCAACAATACTCTGTATGGAGGCTGACAGGAATGATATCTGACAAAGAATTATACCTAAAGCTTAAAGATAAATATAAAAACAAAATACAGGAAAGTAAAATAAAATGGGCACACGATTGCATATCCAGCTCAAAAAATAAATCTAAAGACTCTTGGAAGATTATAAACAGCATTAGGCCAAAAGAAAATTCAGACTGTAATAATATTATACTGAATATTGACGGTAACAAAATAGAAAATCCTATAGAAGTGTGTGAAACCCTAAATGACTATTTTGTTAATGTTTCGAAGCTTGTTAACAAGGATCAGGAAACCCATGCCTTATCTGGTTTTAGGAGGAATGGCACTGCTGAACTTGGACAATTTCATTTGATTACATCTGCTTACCTTCTGGATTTGTTCTCAAAGCTACCATCTAAACACTCTAGTGGTGTAGATGGAATCAGTATGCATGTCCTAAAATATTGTAGGGAGGAAGTGGCAGTTCCTCTTACCCACATTGTCAATTTTTCACTGACATCTGGAATTTTCCCTCAGAATTGCAAAATTGCAAAAATAAAACCAATTTTTAAAAAGTCAGACAGAACTGATCCGGGGAATTATCGCCCAATCTCTCTCCTACCAGTCGTTTCAAAATTGATTGAGAAAGTTGTTTCGGAGCAACTTAGTAACTTCTTGGAAAAAAATAACATATTGTGTGACAGACAATATGGTTTTAGACGCAACAAATCAACAAAATTGGCACTCATTGATTTCATCAACAGCAGTATAGACGCAATGGAGGCTGGAGAGACGGTAGTTGGTTGTTTTGCTGATCTCTCCAAAGCCTTCGATTGTGTCGAACCTGCGATTCTATTGGAAAAATTGGCATCAATTGGAATCTCAGGACTTGCGCTGAAGTGGCTCACATCCTATATGAGCAACCGATTCCAAGTCACTGAGATTCAAAAAAACTCAAATTCAAAAACTGAAAGAATTTCATCAACAAAAAAATTGATCTCCAATGGCGTCCCCCAGGGATCTGTCCTTGGACCTCTCCTTTTCTTGGTCTACATCAACAACATCACAGATACTGTTTCGCAGGACAGCGTCTACCTCTTTGCGGATGATACAACGTTGTTCGTAAGGGGAACTGACGACGCGGCCCTGGAGGCAGAATCTAATCAAAGAGCAAATGATTTGGCTGACTTTTTTTCCTCAAACAAACTCAAATTAAATTCACAAAAAACAGGATACATGTGTATCCAAACTGCAAAAAGACAAAATTTAAAAAATAATAGGACTCCGAACCTATTAATTGGAGAGGATCAAATTCAAATTTCAAAAACTGCCGACTTTTTGGGGGTGAGATTGGACGATAAATTGAGCTGGGATGCACAAATAAAAAAACTGGAGGGGTCTATGGCTCGAGGGGTCTTTGTACTTCGAAGAATAAGAACCTTCGGAAACCTTGCTCTCTCTAAACTTGTGTATTTTGGCCTAATAGAACAGCACATTTTGTATTCAATCATTCTATGGGGAGCTGTTAAGAAGAATATTGACCAGATCTTTGTTTGGCAGAATATGGCAGTAAGAGCAATCTTGGGCATGCCGCCTCGGACCAGCTGCAAAAATGCTTATAAAGAACTTGGCTTTCTCACAGTCCCTTCACTTTATATCTATGAATCAGTTTGCTATATAAAATCACAGAACATTAAACCAACTTTTACAAATCACACTTACAACACACGAACAAAGGGCACACATGCAGTCCAACATAAACTCACAAAATTTGAACACAAACCAGATTACATGGGAATGAAATTGTACCAGGCCCTACCGAAAAAATTACTTGAAATTCAGAGCTTAACAAAATTCAAATCAGAATTAAAAAAATATCTAGTAGAGTTAAGTTTAGAGGACATAGACAGTTACCTAGACGGTGACAAAAATTAGTATTAAGCTGGTTATTCTTTGTATTAACCCTGACCTGTCCAATTCCTTAAGGCAAAGGACTACGGACGGAGAGAAAAAAATAAAAATAAATAAAAATAAATGGTATTCTTTTTAAGTGCATCATTTGTTTGCGTATCTACTGTGGGATTTTTACCTGTAAAGGCGACAAAGAATGAAGATGACCAAATTAACTTTACAATTTTCAAGCCGATGATGTTGAAGTCATGTTTGCAAGCTCTCTTGTTATATTATTCTTTGTATACTCAGGCCAAGGAAGAATATATGGATGAAATTGGGCCAGATAAAGTTCATTATTCTGGAACTCTTTTTTTGGCAACCATTTGTCTTACTTATGTTATACATGTGTTACCAATAGTTTGTATTCTTCAGGTCAGAAATAAACTAAAAGTGTTCAAAAATATTTCTGAATTAGTAGTTTTGCTTAAAGACAGTGGTTCAGCTTCAAGAACAAGAGTGATATCCTATGTAACCATGATCTACTCCTGCTATGGTCTTGCAGCATATGCTTACTGTCTCAGAGAAGAATACTCATTGAAAGTTATGTTTTTGAATGATTTCCTCAAATTTGTTTTTATAAGTGCAATTGTGGAATTCTATGAGGTAGTTTCAGATATTAAAGATTGTTTTCAAAATTTGAATTTCGTTCTGCCAGAAACAATGGCTAGTTGGTATTTTAACAGAAATTTAACACCAATCTGTGTTAGGTTCAAGGGTTTGAAAGGTATGTTTAAACTCCTAACTTCCTTAATAGAATTGAGTTAAATCCCATAAAGCTATGAAGGAAAAGTACATTTTCTTTTAAAAGTGTCAGTACTATGAGTATACAGGCTCAAAAGAAGTAATTTTGAACATATCAACTAATATGTTTTGTGTTTGTTTCTTTTTTTAGGTTTACAAGCTGATTTAAATTTGAAAGATATCCTCGAGCTGCACCGTCAGCTGTGTTGTGTTGTGGAAAAGATCAACAGTGTCTACGGCTATCAGAACTTTGTGATAGTGGTGTTCATCTTCCTACAGCTGATCTATTGTCCTCTGGAACTACTTGCTCTACCCTCCCACTACCACACTTGGCCTGTGATGGTACATTGTATCAACCACAGTCTGGTATATCTGGTGGGGTTGTATGTGTTGGTTAGGCCATGCACTCATGTGGCCAATGAGGTAAGCTCCTACAACTCTGCAACTTGCATAGTTTATTTTAGAAACTGAAGTAGTTCCATCTATGAACTGGCTGTAACCACTTACTCATAGAATGCTTAGTTAAGCTTGCTTCTCACAGACTGTGCTACATTAGAATTATATTTTCTCTTAGTTTTAGACACAATGACAGCTGTCTAACTGCCATGCATAATTAGATTGTTTTGTATAAATTGTTATTTATATTAGGGGATGGCAAAAACCTGTATGACCTTTTGACTATGCACACAGAAATAAAGAAGACATCCCATTCCCACGTGTAGAAGTAAGTTTTAATTTAACTAAAAGAAAAAGAAAACTTTTAGCTACAGAACAGATCTACAACATAGTTCTACACAGTTCTTCTACAGTTTCTTTAAATAAAACTTTCTACAGAATGATGGTCATGATAATGGCAAAACTGAAAACCATATTTAATTTTGTGTCAGTGGCTCACTTCAGCTATGTTCTTTTAATTCTACAGATCTAATATGTGAGAGTGTATCTATATCAAAAGCATACTTTGAGGTATATAGTGTAGATTAAAACTAATCTTCAAAAGATACAAAAAAACCATTGATTGATTGATTGATTGATTGATTGATACATTGATTGATTATTGGGATGAGAAAGACGTTAAAGCTTGTTTCACACTATTTTTATTTATGTTTTATGACAATGGCGTTTTGTAAAATTTTTGAAAGGGAAAGGTTCAAACCCTGGCTTTGTTACTATCCAACGTAGACATTTTGCTAGATAACACAGTGACAAAATGGTATCTGGGTCCAGAAACGATCCCGCTTGGAACCAAACCAGTGATCTTCAGATATGAAGGTGAGCATATACACTACACATCAGGAAAGAACATGGAGAGTAAACGGACTGGAAAATTTCTGGTGAATGCTTTCTGTGTCATCAAATGGAGGCTGCTACACTAGAAAGGACAAAAACAGGCGGTGAAATGACACAAAACATTCAATTGACGTTTTCCTGTCGTGGAGTTTTGTTTTACCATCGGGCTACACTAGGCAGGAAAGGAAATGGAAAGGAGAAGCACAGAAGCTTTATGGCTTGAAACAATTAATGCACATGACAGTCTGGAATCGTTCAGCTATCTGTGCGTGTACATTTCCAAAAGAAATTGTTCCTGGCAGTTTCTTTTCCGTGTCCCATGTAGAGTAGCCCTAAGCGCCAGAATTTTTCTGTGTTGTTTCCTTTCCTGTCGTCTACTTTTTGTGTGCAGGTTGTTTCCTTTCATGTCTAGTGTAGCCGAACCTTATACCACCCAACTATAGAAATTCTGTTATTAAGCTACAGTATATAGGAAATCTACTCCTACATTCTACATTTAACTGGATGGTTTTTTTTAGTAACCTTAAGAGCTTGGCACAGTACTTTTGTCACTTCCTCTTATTGAATAGGTACTTAACACGTTCACTGTGATGGGTTTACCCGTCACGCGAAACTACTCATGGGTTTGCGTGATGAGTTTACCAGTCATTGAGTCCATTCCAATACATTGATTCATTTTGAGCTCCGTTGTTGCCGGGGAACGTTATAATCGTTGCTAGCCTGTAGCTTAGAATGTTAGCTTTATTTTGGTGTAGGTTGGTAATAAAATTTCCCATAAAATCCCGTCTGACAATGCTTTTGTCCCAGTTTCGGGGATTTTCTCTTTTCGAGCAACATAACAAGGACACTGGCTTCCAGGCAGTGATGCTACCTTTGGGTGTTTCAGTGAACTACGTGACGCTCTCAGGGTAAGGCAGCACAATCACTGCTGCTCTTTCGTTATTCAACAGACTGAAATATTTTAATGCCAATTGCTTTCGCTGATTCGGTGGTGAAATGGTTATTCGCCCGGGCCTCGCCGCCTTTGGCGAGCACCTGTTTGATGTATGTGCTGTGAACGTGTTAACTGAATTTTTTTAGTAATTTTGTATTTTTCAGGCTCAGAGAACAGTAGCCATATTAAGCAAACTTATGGGGCAATCAGTTTCTGAAGCCACATTCAAAGAGGTATATCATTTTTTTTGTCTTGATTTTTTATTGATTATAATTTTTATGGTTTGAGAGGATTTCCACCCTCAAAATTGCATCGGTTTAAAATGGCATAAAATGCAGTTCCTGATATGGCATTGTTTTTTATTTTTTTCTTAAAGCGAGGTAACATTGACTTCTGTTTACTGTTACTACTAGGATGGTGCAAGTAGATTTCTCATCCTTTTGTAAAATATGAAGCCTTTTAGTTGTAGACCTTAGGAAGTGTTCATGATCTCTCCGTGATCCCAGGATGCTATAACGATGCATGCGTCTTCAATCACAAAAGTGGTTCCCTATAATGATTCCTCTGTGATTGTGGAATATTTTCAACGTTTTACCACGATCACAGGGAACGCTAACAATTTTGTTGTGGCCAAGGGCAATATGATTTTTGGGTTAATTTTCAACTTGTTTTTTGTTCATGATTCACCGCAATTGCAAAATTCGTTAATCTGATTATAGTGCAACAATCAATATTTTAAAAATCATACTCTTCCATTACTCTGGAATTATATATCGACATATCTGGTTATATATTGGATATTTAGACACAACTCAATGTTTGCTCGAGACGTGAAGGTCAACATTTTTGATCCAACATGAAGTAAATAATTCTGGCTCTTAGACCCCTAATAAACAATAAAAATATAAAAAATTCAAATGAATTATTTATTAGGTAGTCTCCTAGCTTTCAAGGTCGCCAAATGGATTGGTGAAAACAAGTTTTGAGTTCATCAAGTTAAATAAAAACAATACTGTACTTCTAAATCCTAGATTTCTAAACCCCATAAGCTCCAGGCACCAAAGAATCACAATAGGGGGGCCTCTCTAGTGTGAGCCCCAGAGGCCTTATAGATTCTAAATACCTCCCTGACCTTAGAAGAGTATTAAGTCCTGTTCCCACAAGGTCTGGGACGCGAAGGCCAGAAGCACACATTCGTGGGATACACTCTGACGGAATGCCAAGTAGTGAGTTTGCTTTTGACATTTGACGTCACCAGGCATGGAAAGAGTTCATGAACGGCCCCTCCTAAACTGGTTTAATTTTCAGTTGTAAACAGTGTCCTGTAACAGAATTGTAAATAAAAAAGATAGACTATGAGGCGTGGTCAAGTGAACAGTTTGCTTCTTACAATAGGTGGTAAAGCCATCTTCACTACAGGCATGGCTCACAAAAACTTATTTTGTCAAAAAAAATTATTGTGTGTGTTGACAAGTGTGCCACGTATTTGTATTCCCTTCTAGTGGGAACATGACTTTGTTGCACTTGATGATCTGGGAAATGTTTACCCCATCATGGGAAACTAATGCGTCTTTTGACATATTACTGCTGACTGCCCACATCACAGTCTACATTAGTGTCATGAGCCATAGTGACTCATATACCTTAATCTTCGTCAATTTCTTAAGTAATTCATTTGCAGCTTAACTTTCTAAATCTATTATACTTATTACAGCTGGAGGAGTACTGCCGCCAGCTCTTCCTTCGCAAAGTAGAGTTTTCAGCCTGTGGGTTTTTTACACTGGAAATTCCACTAATATTGTCAGTAAGTAATGCAGTTACAATTATTTACACTGTTAAAGGTGATTATTAGTATGGCTTTTACCCGAGAAACTGTATAGATCATGAACAAAAGGATTACGTCACTGCCCTGAACGTCATTTACTACTAGACTGTTGTTTTGGAAGTTTATTGACAGTTCCATACAAAAAATATTAAAACATTAGGCCACTTTCTTGTAGTAGAAGAACCATTGCATCCATTATGGTTCTTGCTACAGCAAGATTCCATCTAACAAATACTACTAATTCAACTATCACAAACAGGGCTATGATGTTTGAAGAATAGTATTTCACTACTAGTCTTGATAGTGTTCCCCATGCTGGTCTTCGACTCGCATGTAAAACACTTTCTTGCCCTGAAATGGGACTTTCTCATGACGAGTATTGAACGATACTTTTTATCACGATGAAAAAAACTACTTCATCAAACTTAAAAAAACCATGGGAACTTTGTAAAACAATTATAACTTTGTTGATGTCAGGCAAAGTATTGTTTGTGTAGCGAAAGTAATGTTTATGTCAGGAAAAGTCATCTGATCACTATTTGTTTTTTGTGTATTGACAATTTTCTAAGATCTCAGCTGTATGGAAATGGGCTATTTTCAAATACAGAGTGATGAAAAATATTTTCCAATTGCTTGCAGATGTTAAGTGTTGTGACAACTTACTTCACTATCATCCTACAGTTCCAGATGAGTGATACCAATAGCCTCTCAACTACAGAAACAGCTTCACAAAACTTTACTTGGAAGCCATAAAATACTTCTAGTGTACCAGAAAGGTATCAGAAAGGATAATTAATTATTGATATGCGTTAATCGAGCTCATACCATCTTGTAATAAATGTGTCAGCTTAGCGTTTGATGTCTTAGCACATGTCTTTGATGAACTAGCACACATTTAAAAGTGTGCTAATGTAATACACTTCAATTAAGAAAATTTATTTTGCTTTTGAAAGATAAAGGATTTTGGTGCATGAAATAAGTTAAAATGTCATAACAAAGTACTGTAAATAGTTTTAAGTTGGTTATTATGTTGATGCAGCTACAAGGCAATGACATATAGAATAAAGTTGATTAAGCTGCTTCTGATGGTTTATATACAGGGTATCGTTTGAAGAGGCTTGGGTGTTTGATTTTATGTTATAAACTTTATGAACCAAAAGGGTTGAAACTATACAAGGTCTGTTCAAAAAGTATCCGACCTTACTTTTTATCTAGTAATCCATCAACCAGATTGAGCTGCATCCTGGCGGATGTATCGAAGCAACTGTAAAGCACTTCACATGATCTTGACATGGCGTCAGTTTTTTGTTGGCCGCCAAATGTGAAACTTTGTTCCTAGTATTCGATAACAGACCTCCTATGTTATTGGGATAATGGAACGGGTGGAACAGTGATACTGCAATAAATTTTGCCAAAAACTGGGTGATACTCAAGCCTAAACGATTCATAAGATTCAGCAAGCCTTTGGAGAAGACGCTATGGGTGTATGGGTGTAAAAGAGTGGTAGAACATATGCAAAGATGGCCGCACTTTGGTGGACAGTGAACCTCGTTCTGGGAGACCGTCAACAATTCAAAACGATGAAGTTATCGATCAAGTTTTAGTGATGGAGGATCAACGCATTACTATGCATGAACTAGCTACGGAAGCTGGAATCACTATTGGTTCAGTTAATTAAATTTTGACGGAAGATTTGGCTTTGCGCAGAGTTGCTGCAAAATTTGTCCCAAAGAACTTGTTTGATGAACAAAAGGAATTGCGGTTTGAAGTTGGTCAAAAGAAAAGCATGCGAGTATGACAGCTCTTCAAGTCCATTAAGAAGAAAAAGAGTTCCAGGCTTGTTTTCAAAAGTGGCAGGAACGCTGAAATAAGTGTTTGAAGTCCTTCCTAAAAAAGATGACTTTTTAAAACAAATTGATAAATAAATTAGGTTTTCCTACATTTGTAGAAGCAAAAAGGCAGTAAATTGAAAATGTTACTAATTTGCTTCATATAAAAATCACTTTCTTAAGTTATCAGCTGATTTATTTACGACAATGCACTTTTATTACTCATTGTTGAACAGCTGTTTGATTGAAAAATATTGCTTGAACCATAAAATGAGGGCAACTTAATCTTCTCAAGTGTCGTTTTAAAAACACTTAAAATCGAAGAATTACTTTTAAATGTTGAACTCAAAAGTGCATCGCATTATTTTCAATTTGAACTGTCCACTATTTGCATGCCGGCCTTCTCTCCCCCCCACGCGAGCTCTTCCACAGACTTCAAGAGTTGCACCACCAGACCCTCTATCTCTCATACTCCGTTCATAAAATTCAGGCAGTTTTAGGGGCAGAAAACTATCCCCTCCACTTGATCCTACATTAAAAATAATAGCTCAACTGTTGAGGTTTGCCCAAATGTCAATCAGTTGCTAAATATAGGCCTTCATTAGGAAAAAAAAATAGTGGAAGTCCTCCTTAAACCGCCTAAATATTGTGAATGGAGTATAGCCGGGTAGACAATATCATAGAAGGCTCGGTCCTTGATCATACCCAAAAGTCTACCACACTCTATCATCACTGTCCAACAAAAACCCAAGTTTAGTAAACTTCACTCCCAGGTGTGAGGTATAACTTATTCTAGACGTTTTGTTGAGTTAATCTGGCATGGAATAGATCAAAGGGTTAAAAAGTTGCTGTTAAACTAAGGAGCAAATAAGGAAACATACTAGGGCTTTGGTACAACAAATAATACCAAAAGATTTGTATTCATATTTTGTATTGACATAACAACAATATTATTAAAGTGTCCATAGATAATGGATTAGGCAGGTGGAAATAAGATGAACAAAGAAACGAGAAAGATTCAGTCTTGTGGCGAGAGTAGTAAAATATCAATATCACATTGTGATATATGAACAATAACTTAGTATTTACACTTATACTACAACTTTATCACAATACAACCATAGGAGGTTTCACAAAAATATATTCCCTTTTGTCCAATAACATTGCAAACAAATGTGTAATCCCCTAAGCATTACAGATTAAAAAATCGGTTGGACTTTTAATGGGACCATGCTAAATGATACATTATTATACAGGGTGTTATTTGCTAATACTTTGAAACAGTGCTCAATTTGTAAAAAATGAAGTGCCGGAACGGTAACAATTTAATGAGATTAGTACCTATTTATGCCAATATTGAAAAAAAGTACCGGAGCGCCGAACCCCATAAATCAAGCACTGCTTTTAAAGGGTTAAATATAAAATTAATTATAAAACCTTATTATTGAAGTCTACTACTGTACTTTGAAGAAACAGTTTACTCCTCCCTTTCAATATGAACTCCTTGTAAATTTTAATGTTTTAAGTGATTAGAGTTCTTATTTAATAGTATTTTCACGAAGCCAATATAGTTTTTTTTTTAAAGACTGTCCAAAGCTAGGTTTTGTTTGATATTACGTTAATCTGTAGTCTGTAGTTATATATCCATCAACAACCAAGATAAATGTCAACTTAGCCCAGCATGTTTCCTTCTCAGGATTAAAAGGCAACCTTTGGGTTGGATTGCAAACCCATCTACTCAGTCAGTAGCCACTTCCACAGATTTTAATTGCCTACCTATCTACCTGTTATCAGTTACCTGTGAAATCACAGAATCTGGAAATACGGTTTCCACAATTTGGTTTTTGAAACACTTCAAATGATTATCAGACCCTACCGGTACCTCAAACCATTCATACCAATAATGACATCACAATGTATTATCTGTCATTTGTTACAAACCGAGATGTTGACACGAATATTCCTTCCAATTGACTTTTTTGCTGATTGTACTACATATGTTTTTATGCAGATATGAAAATACCTCTTCCAAAATACATTGTACAAAATACATTGGATGTTAATGATTGTGAGAATTGGTTAACACATCACACAGTGATTAAAGCATTAAAATTTAGACACATTTTTCCAAAACTCGAGTAATGTTGGTAGACCCATTTATCTTTATCTGTATACTAGCATCATGGAGTAACATGGAGTTCATGGAGTAACCGAGAAATGTTTTGGATTTGTACTTTAGGAGGGTGGTAAAAAAATCTATAACAAATTTTCTGGAAAAATTGAGATGGAAAACCATATTCTTAACACGTTCACTGCGTTGCATATTTTCCACCATTATTCCAATGGTGCGTTACGAGATCTATAGGTCTCGTCCGCTATGATTACCCAGGTGCGATACGAGACCCCGAGATTACGTTGCGCAGTAATGTTTTGCGCATCATAACCTCGTAAAGAAAGGCAAGAGAGCGCTGAGTGTTTGTTTATCTGAACCAGTACAATGTTGACAATCTTCAGCCAGCCCAGGAAGTAAATATGACGTCATTGTACGAGACCCCGAGATCTCGTACCGCACAGCTGTAATAGTTCATCATTTATTTGTATATTCTTTTTCTACAATAACAAATTAAGAAAAATATAATGTTACCTGTTTATTTACGAATTCCTTATAATCGTAACCGTTATAAAAAATATATTTTATCTTTCTTTTATCACTTTTTATATTAATGCGTTTCCTTACGGCTGATTTCAGGCTAAATAAAATACAAATGAAATATGTTTACAAGTTACTGTATTTATTTCGTTATAATTTTGGGGTTGGGCTATGACCTCGAAATGAGTGCGTGCCAACAGTGAGTCGAGTGGGCGGGGGGGAAGGGATGCAAGCTATATTTAGACTTGCACCACTTCCCTAAAGGGCTGGGAAAGGGATCCCAATCGCAAAACAAAAACTAATGATACAAAGTTGTTTATCGGAAATTTCTTGTCCAGTTTGACGACTATTTAGCAATGATTTTTGTATGATTTAGTAGGGACCAGGAGAAATATTCGAATTAATGTAAATGATTTGCTTGTTTACATCAAAATACAACATTGCACAATCGTGATATTTTAGGTCATTTACCAGTGACCTTTATTACGCATCTGTTAGTGCTAATAACAGTATAAAAACGCCATTATTCTTTCTCTTTGTTCTTGAATTATTTCTTTGGTTTCCTTCTTTCATCCAAGCATTCAACAAAGGTTACCATGGTTACTAATCACCCCATTAGCCCAAGATTAGCCTCATGTAGTGCTTGGAACAACTATTATTGATACGAGACCCAGGGGTCTCGTATCGTAATAAAGTAAAAGTTTATTACTTCAGTGCGTTACGAGATCTATTTATCTCGTTCATTTCATAGTTACTAGTTGATACATCAAGAAAAATGCATTATATATGTACAAGTTTCATTTCTTTACGATAACTGTACGCTGAAATATCGATATCGTAATTTTTGGAAAGAAGCCAAATTACGGGTCCCGCACTACGGGCTAGGTACGATACGAGACCTCGGGATCTCGTAGCGCAGTGAACGTGTTAAGCATAATAATTGTATGTTACTCTAGGTTGTTATTTCAAAATTAGGCTACATTTTAATCTTTTAAACATATTCATAAAGCATCCTATGTAAGAAAGTTCTCAGTTTGAATACAATTATCGGTATTGTAAAATGTAAAAGAATGGCAAACAAAATGTAACTACTATAATAGGAACATCTATGAGGAATCAAATTAATCTATTGTCTTTTGGCTATTGTAAGTGAAATCAATTGTTTATAACAATAGTATGGTATTACACCTGGCGTGTAATGGTTGAACAGATTGAAAGGGAAATGTTTGATGATGATTGTTAGAGGTTGAATTTATAAAGTTGAATTGTGCTTTCCTCAGGGTTAAGAATACAATGGGTACCCTCAATGAAAGTACCTAGATATGAAAGTATGTAAGCGTTAAATGCAATGTATCCTTAACTACTACAAGCACAATATAAGTGCATATAGTCTCAAATACCATACCATCGATTACTGACGGTAATCATTATTAAGAAAAGAGCACGTATGAAAACAGGCCGAAGCTTAGAATACATTTACAACAATTAACATCGTTCTATCACATATTCTATAACATATTTGCCCTTACAGCCAAAAATATTGATTGTTCTAGTCTGATGCATAACAGTTAACATTTCACATAATATGTACTGCTTACACTACACAACGCTTAAGAATATTTGTTCAAAAATAATGATATGTAATAAAAATAAATATTTTCTAACAAACAGGGGCTGAAGCCTGTGTACAAGCTAGGCTTATGAGGAAGCATATAAAATCTACTTACACTGTTTAGTCTACAAACTAAGTACAAAAACTAGCTGTATGTAAAGTTGTTAGGCCTTTGAAATTGAGGTAGGGTACTCTTAAATGTTGTTTTTACTGAAATAAACAAATAAATGTAAATAGTGGTATTTGAATTTGTTGTGAATATGGTAGTAAGAATTAAATGATCAGGTAACTTTTTACTATTTAAAGAAATGTATAAGTAAAATGGTAGACACACTAGAAGTAAAAATGGTCAGCTCTTCATGTTGATACAATACCTTCAATATAAAATCAACTATGTGTGTAGAAATAAAACATTTGAACTTATTTTTCTCACTGAGTATTTTCTACCAATGCTACTAACCAGTTAATTTAGTGGCGAATTTGGGATGTGATGAGATAGCAAAAGACAAAGGTATCAAATTTGAACAATTTTTTTTAAGCAATCCTGATATGTAGTTATTATTAAGAAAAGAGCATATGTATGAAAACAGACTGAAGCTTAGAATACATTTACAACAATTAACATCATTCTATCACATATTCTGTAAAATATTTGCCTCTACAGCCAAATATATTGATTTTCCTATTCGAAATAGATACATTTTGATCAGTACCACACCAGACTCTTAGCTAAGCACATATTTTGATGGCTAAACAATCTAACTTTAGAGGAATCATTGGTTTTTTTTTATAAACCCATAACATTAGAAGGTTAGTACCTGAGTCCTGGTATTTTTAAGAGTAAATTAGGGTTGTATGACCTTAGATATAGAATATGAAAGATTAGATTGAATCTGAAGGTTTTACCCAAAAAAATTATGTGGGCTGTCTGTAAATTAAAGTCTTCAACGAGGTAATGTCGCAGCCAAGCAGAGGGTAAGTCAAATCTGAGACCAACTTTATGTATAATTTTTAACTACTATTCTAGCAATCTTTCAACTCTTTGAGACAATTAGTCTTTTCATAGTAGACAGTAATAAAATGATACAATGGTGGTGGCAAACTTACTGTTTAGAGGGGCAGCATGTATGTATAAAACCACTGACTTCTCATTATAAAATACACATAAGAATTGATTACTTATTTTTATACAATAAAAAACTAAACAATTTTTTACACTGTATACATCAAAAAGGGTTCCAAGTAACTCCTTACAAACTTACAGAGAAGAAGAGATCAGAAGACAGTTTGTGAGTATATTGTTTTGGCAGTAAATTAGTTTATTTAGTGTGTTCTGGGCAGTGCTGATTTCTTTAAGGCCGGACACATACCAAAAGCAACCGGTGATAGCAATTCAACAGCATCTCAACTCAGTCAACTGGAGTTTCTTGTAGGTTTACACCGCGTGTACATGCAAATTAAACCAAAGTTGACAAGTTGCCCAGTCACTAGTAGCGATGTATTCATCTGAGGAGGAGGCAGTTCTTCTATATGTGATTAGAGAAAAGAAAAAAACTTTATAGTGTGCATCCATATAATGGCATCAATGTACACAGAAGCCAGTGGCATGCCTTACAAGGTTTGAAAGACTATCCAGAAAAGTTTTTCAACTATTACAGGATGAGCAAACCTACCTTTGATATGTTGCTGGATTTAGTGACCCCTATACTGCTGAAAAACGTGACTAACTACAGAACCCCAATTGATGTAGGCGAATCACATTAAGGTAAGTTCAATGAAATGTATTTATTTGTTGTTAATTTCTGCACTTCACAAGAGCAACTGAGCAACTGGCGTCAACCGAGTCTACAGCATGTCGTGACTGGCGTTGCCTGCGTTGCTCAGTCAAGTGACCGTTGAATCACTGTCGCATCATAGTCGCTTTGGTATACACAGACCCATTAAACTACGTGTGTTATTCATATGCAACTCAAGTTGCCGTTGCGTTGCTATCACCGGTTGCTTTTGGTATGTACTCGGCCTAAATGCTGGTTGTCGTGAAGAGAGAAAAGGACAGGATAAGGAACAATCTATCATCTTGACAAGAAATAACAACTTGTGCTTTTGCTACCAACCAAGATAGTAAACTATATAAAGTGTGATCCAACACTTCTTCTCTGTGGTTATATAACTTAGGATGGGACAATTTAATTCCTTGAATAATACTAATTTAGTAATTGATTTGTTGGTGGTCTAGTCTAAAGTATCGTTACAATAGACACATTCAGTATGATATTCAAGGTTGACGAAGATGAATTGATGTAATTTAAAGTCCAATTCCTATGCGGTGACTGATACGACTCCCGCGACTGTATAGTGCAGTTGCACTCTTAACAGTCATAGGATAAGTAATGAACTGTGTTACCAATAAGTTTAAACAATAATAACATTATGTTTCGGACAAGTCCTCTGAAATCACTTAAGGATCAAATTCCCAGACTATATCAAGTTAAGATGACAAAATGTTGTTTTTATGGCATCTGTTTATAACAAAGATTAACTCATTTACTTTCACCTTAAAAACCATCACAAGCATCAGAGTTTGTAAAGAGGGCGGAAACAAGCATAATTTCTGATGTTAAACCATAAAGATAAAACATAGGTACCCCTTGGTAAATTTCTCATCCATATGGAACAGCTGAAGCCAATTTTATAGTTTGTTCTGCTTTGTGCACTGTAGTCTTTTGTGTAAAATTTTTTCTTGTTATTTCAGTCATTTAAAATCTCGTTCAGCCAAATAAAACGATCCAATCAAACACAATAACTCGTCCCCTAGTTTTATAACCAAACACTAAGGCACAAAAATAATGAAATTAACCCAAAAATAATAAAAATGAAATTTTGTTGACAGTAGCAATCAGTGTCACCGGACATGAACTAGACACGAAAAACAAGCTTCAAAATTTACAATGGGATGAGAAGTCTACTTGTATTGGTTAGTCTAAAGGTCAAACTAAGTAAAAAATCTACAGTAAATTACCATACAATTATACAATTTAACTTCTTAGGAATAGTAAATAGTTTTTTTTATAATCCCATTACATCAGCAGTAGTAGTATGAAGAAGTAATCAAAACACTGTTAAATCTAATAATACAATAATCTTTTTTCATAAAATTATAATTTTAAGTGGGTAAATTCAACCCTAGAAATTAAGTCTTTCATCATTCCTGTTGGATTATATGAACAAATTATCACCTCCATTTCCATTGAATTTAAATAAAATAAAAAATAAAAAAAATATGATGAAATGTGTATTCTTAATGTGATGGGATTTTTAAACAAAGCAAAGTTTGCATATTTACCCTCAACCAGTAGACAGCGCTGTCTTTTGAATAGAATTAAGTGCTGCACAGGGTGACACTGACAACCATTGAAATTTTTAATTTTAAAGCTGCAATAATGTTTTAACAGAGGAACATTTTAAATTGATCAAAAAAGATAACGAAAACTAATGTTACACAATAGACTTTAGTGTTTTTATAGATTGGTTTTATTTTTGCGGAGTGCAAAAGTATCACAGAGCAGAATATTTTTAAAATGTTTATCATAAATTGAAAAGTACAAGTGGGTGTATGAGCACAAAATGATGCTGCCCAAAAAAATCCTCAAAATATTTCAATACAGAAAAAAATGTTGGTTGTGGTTAACATGTTCAAAAATTTTAAATTGTTCATAGACCACACTTTGTATAGTTATTTCTGAACAATGGTCTCAAAAACATTCAATAAAAATACCTTTTTACTACACTGAGCCGATTATGCATGATGAAATTGTAGTTCATAAAAAAGAAGGGAGTATTTGGGCTGTAATTGTGTTCCAAGCTCAGCTTTGCAAAGTTTATAAAACATGTGCCAGAATTAGCCACTTTTGCTCCTTCTTTTGCCTTAATTTTGAACCAGAAAAAAGCCTCACTTTTACTAAAGACAGCGCTGCAAAAAGATTGAACAGAGACAAAAGATTTTAATCAAACAATATAGAATCAGATCACAAAATCTCACAGTTTGTAAGAAGATTCTTAGTTTCACACAAGTATTGACAATGCGGCATGTCATTTGAGCGATATACAAACTTTGTGCTATAGGAGCACAATATGATGTTCTCTGAGAGAATTTCAATTATAGTTCTTCAACAACAGCATCAGTTTCATACTAAATAGTCACACACACTTATGATTCCAACATACCCTATCCTCTGCTTACTCCGATCAGAGTTGTTCTTACTTTGAGCTGATTGGCACTGATTGCTCTAGAACTTTGTGTTTATCTTTCAAAGAACCTAAACTTGAGTCTCAGCCACTGCACCACTTGCCTCACAGAAGAAGTAGAAGCATTGGAAGGAAGAGTTGAGTGGTTTTAGAATGTAGTTGTTGGTCCGAGCGACTGTCTGACGCTGACGGTCGATGCGATAAACTCTACGAGGCTTTCTCGGACTGTCCTACAGAAGAGAATTGAATTACTAGAATAAAATAGGACATAAAAGCTACTTGGTTAAAACACTTGAAATCTTAAGTGATGGCTTTACGGTACTAGATTGTCTTCCAGGAAAGGTCAGATTTAGAATATCTCAAAAAGTTGAGACTATACTGTAACATAATTTTCAATACTTTAGATTCTATGTCTTCTTCAAACGTCTGTCTATTTGTAGAGCAGATAAAAGATGAATATGTTCAGTCAATATAAAGATAACCTAAAGATAACCCAACTGACCTCTGCTCACAAAACATGTAGGTTCTCACAGGACTTGGACTTGTTGTCAGTGAGACACATCTTGTGGAGGATCTCGCGAGCAATATTGAGCGACAGTGACGTCTTAGAGCCATGGAGTTGCTTGACGCCACGTTTCGCGCGCTTCTTTTCCCTAGTCTCCCTCAGTCGGATCTGCTTCAGGACACCGACCAGCAGCTCGTCCACATTGTGCTGGATACCACTCGAGGTCTCTATGAATTTGCAGTCTCGTGATGCCGCTAGAGCTTTGCCCTCTGTATAAAAAGATGAATATCATGTATGGAATCAATTATGACCTTGGTATATTTAATGTTAACTTTATACCGAAATATGACTACCATTGTAAAACAGTTGCTGCATATTGACGGTTCCTGGTGTTCAATTTTGTGTCACAGAGAAGTAAGATACGGAGGACACAAGCTTATGGAACATCCGTGCACTTTTAGCTCTGGTATGGTGGGGCGGAAATGTACTCATACCGAGCAAGGAAGAGCCCAAACGGCGATGGCCACATAGCATTTTTGTACAGCGCACAGGGTCTTCCTACAGCATGAGCGATGTAGTACAAGATAGTGAGAACACTCCTCAATATCTTCCCCGTAGCAGCAAACCTAAGAAATTACTAAAATTAATGTTTGTTAAATATAGGAAATAAATCTGACAATTTTCAGGAAATATTTTGGTAGAAATCAAATCAAGCCGGGTAAATGGAAATTCACTTAGTCTGCTGGTTTGCTGGGGGGGAGGTATTTTAATATGAATTCACATAAGGTAAACACGGGAAATTCCAGAGCCACTGGGGCAGAGCTACAAGAGCGAGTTCTAGAGCGAGAATGGGACAGAAACCTTTCCGGGAGTGTATAGAACCACTTCCAAAGTTTAATCACGATCAGATGGCCGGTTTGGTAAAGCAAAGGACAAACAAACGACAAACAAACATACATTGGATTTTATAAAGATTTCATCTTAAGTAATTGCATCAACACATTGTTTACGCCCTCCACTTACCGTTGGCAGTTATGACCCTTGACCTCGCCAGGTCAGCTTTGTTGCCCACTACGATGACACTCTTGTCTTTGGTATAACTTTCCCTCCACAAGTAGTTGAGGATATCCTCGGAAACTTTGAAGGAGGCTCGGTTCACGATGGAGTAGACAACAACGCAAGCGTGTGGCTCATACGTTGACAGAGAGTTCTCCACCTGTTGAAAGAATCTTTATTATAAATATTGCTGGCTCTGTACAACTATTTTTGGTTGAAAAATGAATCTCAGGAATCCGGATTCTAATAGTTATTGCTGTGGTCTGGTAATTTTTGTGTTGAAACAAAATCAAATTATATACTAGTTATTTTTTCAATAAAAATTTAATTTTGAATTTTAAGCTCGTTAATATTGGTATACGTATTGGAAATACTGTAAATAATCTAAACCTACAAACTAATTTAATGGATTTGATATGCACATTTTCTCCCTCCTGTTCTATGATGTCCCTATTAGGCTACCTTCAAAATATTCTCTTTAAAATTCACTCTTTACCCATTGGTATGTTACTACTGTGCGGTAATATTTTGCCCACTAGGGATCAAATTCCATACCTTGAAATGAAATTAAACGAATGAAAAAAATATCTTTATTCATATGGCATACAGTCACATACATTGAATGGTGTCACTAGGCTTAAAACTAAATCAATCAACTAACCTACAATTCATCGAAATCATAAAGTGTTTTATCATTATATGATGTTTATTTCAACGGTTCTGAGCAGCATGGGTCCTCTAGTTTATTTATATTTATTTTTTGTTGTTCTTGTATATGTTGTGATTTTCACAATTAATTCAGTTAAAACTGAAAACTGTTTCTCTTAATCCTTGGCTTGATATCTCATGGAATGAAAAGGAATTTATTTGTAGTATGACAATAAGCAAACCAGTGTTAGTCAAAACTGTTTACCTCTTAAAAAATTGCACTAAGGCACGACAATCATTGCCGCTTGTGAGATGTACAGGGTGGGTGAAAACTCCCTATCACTGGGGGAGTAAATAAATAAATCAAGTGTTAAGTACAGTACCCTAGTACATTAATATTTCAACTTTTTTTTCATTTTACAATGTTAACATTATTAGGGATCCAAAACATCTGTGTGCATCCCACCATTGTCAAGGCACAGTTTGATCGGCGTCATTACCGTTGATTCATCCTTTCCAACAAATCTTTTAGAATACAAACTCTCATAGTCGACAGTGGAACGTCTAACTCTGCTGAACGTTAACACGTTTTGATTTCATTGGCGATCGCTGAATTGACTCCTCAACATCAACACGAGTGCTTGGCCTCTCACTACAAGGAGCATAAGAACACTTCCCGTTCCAAAAGCTTTGTTTGCCGGCATCATGACCTATGACTTATCAACAAAGTTTTTTATTTATGGTGACGGTTTTACAAAATGCACAACAATGCTTTCCATCAGTTCATCCATAGTTTTTCTACTTCTTGGAAGTTCATGATCCCCAACACAAGCCACCAGATGCTCCTCAATAGTGAACACACTTTGTATCCACCATCTTGTCGCTCTCCAGACTCCCTATACTACAGTGTGGGGCTGGTGAAATTTTGCAGCAGTGGGTATAGGGGCTTTTCGCCCACCCTCTACATATTGTACCCAAGTATAATTTAAATAAATTTACCATTTGGTCTAACGTAAATCTATGATTCCAGAATATCACCTTTTATAATTTTTAACGCTTAAAAAGTTACACTTGATTACGACTGAGTTACACAGTTAATTAAACAGATGAAACACAAATGGCTAAAACAAGCGTATCGAGTTCTTGTTAGGAGCTTAACAACAGTAAAGTTGTGAGATAATTTGAAACAAGGAAGCTGCAAAAGTTTCTTGATGAATGATACTTGAATGAATACGTTAGATGCTTGGATGACAAGAGACTCAAATTATTAATTTCACCATTGTATCACCATGTTTGTTTTTTTTAAATTTATTACACTAGCTCTAAATATAATCTATAATCTCTATAAAACTACAGCAAAGTATTGAACATTTTTATGTCACTATCGTCTATCTATTAGACCAGATTAGCAGATCTATTTTTTAAACTAAAATCAGTTGTTTTGTAGTTTACCAGTATCAAGTTTTCTTTGGTAATCTATTTACTATACAAAATTTAATATTTTGCACTTTGGATTTTTCAAAAATATACTACTTATCCTATCGGAAACATTTTGGACCGTTTTTCCAACCAAATAAAAATATGAATACTTTTGTTTTATTAATGTAAACATGATAGTTCGATCTCCGAATATTTCTCATGTGCCAGATACAAAATTTACATTGAAACTAAATGAAATAGATAAATGTTTTTCAATTGAAGACACTTCAAAATGTTGTCTGTGACAACGATTCTGCACAGTTGCTGTTGCAAGAGATGAGTTGCTTTACAGATAGACCAACCCTGAGCTTGTTGAGGTGGTTTCCTAGCAACCCATTCATGTACCAGGCTTCACTCATTCATTGCGAGTCAATAACCACTGCTTTTGGCTACCTTCATTCCATCATTGCCAACTGTGGCTGGTCAATCATCCAGTTTATAGGAAAGTATGTATTAGTATCCATACACTATGAGTGGTCAGTATTCACTAAGAATGGACCAAAACAGGTTATTAATAGTTGCGTAAATAGATTCTAAAATCTAGTCGGTTTGTTTTCTAAAATTTAGCCTGCTCTTGAATTCTTCATTTCGAGAACATTAAGTTAAATGAAAAGGTATCTGTTGACAATTGTTTATATTGATCAGTATTATTTTACTCTAGATTTTTAAATTCATCCAGCTACATAAAATTTTATACTGAACTAAATGTTGAGCCATCTTTTCAACTTAAAAAAAAATAAGTTAATAAGAAGAACCCTCTTGTAAAATGGAAGCAAATGTTTTCTGAAAGGTTCTCTCACATTTTTTTGGAATAAGATTTTTTCAGATTGGCTTTTCTCCATATTTTGAATTAAATATCTACGCCAAAGGCACATAATGCTTTAATTCAAGCAACAGGTATACTCATTGAATATTTCAAGCGTGTCATGACTATATTTGTCACTAGCTTTAGCTTTTGATTGCTTTACTCATTTTCTCAGAACATGGAATAATAACATTTTTCACAGGCAATTAAAATTCATGCTGTGATAAATTATGAATTAACTTTTAAAAAACTTATTTTGAAAGTAAATAGAAATACGAGGGTTGTTTTTTTTTTCAACCTCCGATAGGCTATGAACAAAAGACAAGTTCATATAAAACATTAAATTTATTACCAAAAGTTTGGTCCATTTATGGTTACTTTTTGACATAATCACCAAAGAGATTGAGACATTTGCTATATCTGTGCACCAGCTTTTTAATACCCTCTTCAAGAAAAGTGGCCGCTAATACATTCCAAAAAACAAAAAAATTCAAAAAACAAAAAAATGTCAAAAAAATTAAAAAATCAAGAAAAAAATAAAAAAGGACTTTAAAATGTCTAGAAATTCAGTAAACAAATCAATAATGGTGAATCTGTGGTTTATTTAACCACTCTGCCAACTTGTTGAACCAGCTCATTACTGTCGTTTCAGATGACTTGGTTCAACAGTTTGACAGGATGGTTAAATAAACCACAGATTCACCATTATTGCTTTGTTTACTGAATTTCTAGACATTTTAAAGCCCTTTTTTATTTTTTCTTGATTTTTGTATTTTTTTGACATTTTTTGTTTTTTTTAATTTTTTTGTTTTTTGAATGTACTGACGGCCACTTTTCTTGAAGAGGGTATTAAAAAGCTGGTGCACAGATATAGCAAATGTCTCAATCTCTTTGGTGATTATGTCAAAAAGTAACCATAAATGGACCAAAATTTTGGTAAATAATTTAATGTTTTATATGAACTTGTCTTTTGTTCATAGCCTATCGGAGGTTCAAAAAAAAAAAAACAACCCTCGTATATGGATGGATTATCTTAAGATTTTAAAAGTGTAAATAAATATGGGCACTACATTTTTACAATGTTTTCTCTACCTGGGGTAATACCTTAATAGTTATCCCATCGAACAAACGACCCTTGAGGTAAATGCCAAGGAGCAAGTTTACTGCGGAGCTAAAGGTTCAGTCTGAGACAATGGTGGGAATTTACCACTGCCATTTCACAGCTTCGCACACTTTTGGTGATAAATATAAGCCGGCTTATCCCAGTCATTGCGGCTTACAGCCTCACGGAGTTGCTCTCGTCTTCTCTCCGAGTGGCTGATTATAACTGGGTCAGGTGCAAACATTGGACTATCCGGCTATGTGGGATTTTAGGAGTTGAACCACTTTATACAAATTTTACTAAGGTTATATAAAAGTAGATAGAAATATATTAAATTTAGTAATAATAGCCCACTAGCAGCTAGCATCACTTCGTGACTTCAAAATCAAACATCTAAATATAAAGCATCACAAAAAATACGCAAGGTAAGTTGAGGTATCTGGGCCATAATTTTACAACGCTAAGAGTATGTATGACTTTTAACCTATCTTATAGCCATAAACTACACATAAATATTTAACTCTAGTAAGTAAAAAATAAACTCAAACCCATAGGCTTAAGTTACATTGAACTCAGTTGTAATCACAATTATCACTGCACATTTTTTGAGGATTCAAAAGTATAGTTGCAATTTTTGCAATTTTCCCCATAAAACTCCATAGACCCTCCCTCTAACTCCCCCTCTGTTTACCCATAATAATGATTTTCTCAGAAAAGTAGTAGGATGTTCAATTTTAATGTCAAGCTTATTGGAGAAAAGTATGTGTCAGTTTGCTGATACCTTTTATTTGTATTACATATGATATTAATAAATTATTCTCTAAACTAAACAAAAAAGAAAAAAATGTTTTGTTCAGTTGAATAGTGTTAGTTCATTTCCTTCTTTAAGAAAATTTTCGATTTAGGGTAGTCAATAAATAAATATATCCCTTTCTGTTAATAAATCATAGTAGTTTCTATCGAAGCTTAAGAAAGAAAAATATGAATAGATATTTTGTTGGATGAACTTACCGACATTTCGACACTTGGATGATCAATGAAGACCATTTCAGATTCTTCCCCATCCAGCAAAACGGATACTGTTTTCTCCCCAAACTCGTCGTCTGAAAATAATTAATAAAACATTTAAACTGTATTATATTTTAGCCTATATAAAGTTGGGTCTGGGTTAGGTTGTCGAACATTTATTCTATAAAACAACCCAAGAGCAAGGTTAGTGACCTCCCAATGGTCTTGGTCCGTCCCCGTCTCACAACTTGTAGAATATCTAGCAGGAGTGGTTTAGGAGTTGGCCAAGAAGTTGTAGGATATCTAGCAGGAATGGTTTAGGAGTTGGCCAAGAAGTAGCAGGATATCTAGCAGTCGAGTGGTTTAGGAGTTGGCCAATAAGTAGTAGGATATCAAAAAGTCTCTGGTTCAATCCTGAGAAAAAATATCTTTTTGATGTTTTCAAACACAGCCCAGCTGTTCTTGATTATTGAAATGGTTGTCTAAAGTTCTAGCTTGTCTCAGTCAGTAAAAACAGATATCACACTCTTATTATTTACTGCGTTCATTTTCGTAATAATAGATAATATATATATATATACAAAGTGTGTCGCTAATTTAATGAAGTGAACTTAAACAAGTTATCTTGGTAGTAACAAGCTGAACAAGTTATTTCACTACCTTCCTACACTCATCTCTTATTCAAATTTGAGTTTAAATACTCCCAAGGAGTGAGTATGAAAATAAAGCTTATTGGTGTAAATTTACCACGAAAAATTGTGGCCATCTCATACAAAAAATGAGGTTAACGGTTATTCTTTTCAGTTGCCTCCCAATTTCTTCATTTTTGGTTTGGTCAAGTGAGGTCTGGTTCGCCTAACTTACACTGTAATTTATACATATTTAGAATCTCCTAGGTACCTAAAGAGGCGTCATAAGTGTTCATGTATTCTGAGGTCATGAACTGAGAGACAAGGGCAGTCTTCCCCACACCGGAGTCCCCCAACAACACGACCCTGTACTTGGCAACCTCTTCTCCACTTGTCTCTGTGCTCACGTTGTTGTAGCTGCTACCACAACAACTACCTTCCCAGGGACTGTTGTTGCTGATACCACTGTGGTTGCTGTGCCTACAACATAATAGCTCATCAGCCTGCTGCAGGTGTAAGATGTACGCTCATCCTGGAATTAAGAGATTTAATTTGGTAAAATGTGCAGGTTATAATACAACAGTTAAAACAATAAGTGTTTATTTTCAATTAATCCTTTTTTTAATAAATTATCAATGTACTGTACATAATATCATGCAAATTTAGCCTGTCTAAAAATCCACAATTTAATAATGTATTATCACGTTACCAGACGCAGCATATACACACAATCACAAAAAAGCATTTTAGGACGAGCTACGAACAATATTTTTCATTAGATTGTCATATATTATAGCAGAAAATACAAAATAAAAATAAAACAGCTGATTTGTTTTTGAGATAAGCTTTGACAAAACCATATGATTCGGGTCCGTAAAATTTTACGGCGCAAATAGCTATCTTTAGGGCCTCAAAACGATCCGTAAGACAGCTGTTTTTGAGACAGTGTAATGGAAAAAACGTTTAGGTTGTTACAACTCGAATGTTAATACATAAATTGTACTACTTATATGTCAGCTTTTAGCTTTAAAATGTTAATACACAAAAGAAAACTACGTACATATATCAGCTATATTTACGAAGGGCCACGGAAACATACAGCCATTGACCTGTGATACAGCTTAGGTTATGCCCATAGTTAATGCCATTAGTTTCCCCGGCACATATTTGCAAATTATTCATTATACGGTACATTAGTTATGTGTGCAACTAGTGAGAAAAGTGAGCAATTGACTCACTCGAGAGAAATCCTTACTCAAGAGCCGTAGGCGAGTGAGGAATGGTTTCTCGAGTGAGGCAATTGTACTTTGAACTCGAGTTGCACATTATACTTTTCCTACAGTTACCATAAAACATATAAATTGGTGAAGAAACATAACCTATTTTTACACAGAAGTGAACTTTTAATATAACATTTAATGTGAAGTGACAAATACAACAATACAACAGCTGACCAGCTGATTTACAGCCAGTGCTGCCAACGTATTTCACGCGCATACTACGTTGCCTGCATGTTACGCGCTCGTGCCTTCACGTTGCAAATCTGGAGTGAGACAAAGTAATTAGAGTGATACAATGTTAACATTGTCTCACTGATGAGCGAATTGGCCACTTTACTTTCTCAAATCAGTGAGAGAACATGAACATTGTTAGGTAACTGTAGGAAAAATTTATTTTGCTTCTCTAAGCACAAACAGTAAAGAAAAATAGAGTTTTAATGCAATACCAATATTCCTAATTAACAATCCACAGTAGTAACGAATAAGAAAAGAATAATCAGACAAACATTTAAATAGAATGCGTATTATCATAAAACGATAAATTTTCTGGTAATGGCATTTGTTTGAATTATTTAAAACTGAAAAGGCCCTTAAGTACACAGTGGGGAAGCTGTCTTGCCAAGGTGTTGGTGAAATTGAAAGATTAATTAGCAAGGATAGCGTGAGAGGAGGGGGAGGAATTGGTCTTTCCTTCACTGGCGTTATTTATTGCCCTTGATTGGAGGATCTGCAGCTGTAACCTTTAGGCGAAATTAACTTGGTTGAAAGAGAGCTGCTGTACACTGTACAGTGTGAATGGATGAAAGAAAACGCAGTAACAGCTTGATTTATACGCTTTAAATTTGTAAGAGTGTCCATAAATTAATTAGTTTTGTATTGAGATTTGTATAGATACTTTATGAGTTTGAATTTTGTATTTCCACACCATCGATTAGCATTGTTTATAATTTTGAATACTAATCTACTTTTGTATTTCTTTTCGGTATCTCAGAAACACGTTATTTAACAAATATATCAGTTTAAAACAGTGAAGTGTGGCGTAAAATACTTTACCTTACTAATTACAGTTGAAACCGACCAAATATGCAACATTACCAAGTCCTTGAATATTATACAGGGTGTCCCGTAACTCTCTGGACATATGTATATAGCGTTATTCTTTAGGTCAAGACAAGCACATTTCACCACATGGGTCTGTGGTGCCTAGTTTTCCGTCTGTCTGTAACTCCTAAACGGTTTGAATTACAGCGTTGATATTTTGCAAAACTGTTAATCTTATTTAGACCCATTATGGTTAGAAATTATACTAAAAAATCATTAACCGTTTCAAAATGGTGGACATTTAAAATATTTGTTGCCAAATTTCACGAAAACTGTTAACTTTACAAAATATTTTCAGGACACAAAAAAGTAAGTAAATTTTATTTAGTTTTCAATGATACCTTATTTGTTTAGAATGGATAAACGTGTTATTTGTGTAATGTATGACCACTTTTCTCCATTTAAACAATGTAAAAAGAGTATTAGCATTGTTTAAATGGAGGAAAGTGGTCATACAATACGAAAATAACTCGTATCTCTGTTATTATTTATCCATTCTTAACAAGTGAGGTATCATTGAAAACTAAATAAAATTTACTACCTTTTTTGTATTTTAAAAACTTTTTGTAAAGTTAATGGTTTTCGTGAAATTTGGCATCAAATATTTTAAATGTTCACCATTTTGAAACGGTTAATGATTTTTTAGTATAATTTCTAACGACAATAGGTCTTAATAAGATTAAAACTTTTGCAAAATATCAACGCTGTAACTCAACCCGTTTAAGAGTTATTAGTTTTCTTGTAAAAAAACACATAAATACAGACAGACGGAAAACTAGGCACCACAGAACCATGTTCCTAAGGTGAAATGTGCTTGTCTTGACCTAAGGAATAACGCTATATACATATGTCCAGAGAGTTACGAGACACCCTGTATAGCTAAGATGATCACAATAAAAATTAGCAACTTAATAAAACAAAAGTAGTCAAATAGCAAACAATCAGTAAAATTTTATTATTTGATAATTAAATAGTAGGCATAAACCTTTTTATTAAAAATGAAAATAAAATACTATGTCTTAAATTTTATCAAATCTTAAAGTTATATATTTAGATATATTTGGACGCATCTAGAGGACTGACCTGAGGATGAGAAGTCAGAATGTCTTAGATAAGAGTGATAAAATAATCACGCGACCTCACGTGACCCCAGGACAGTTTGTAGGGAAAGTGTCGTTAAACCTCCCTTTGTATGTTAATTGGGACATGCACACAGCGTTCAAGCGTTCAGGTTCAAGCAGTGTTTTGCATAAGAAATCACAAAGCTGTGCGTATAAAAATCATTATTGTGTTCAGAATTCATATTATTGTACCAATTTTTGTAATACTGCTATGAAATCGGTTATTTAAGGACTTTTTTGTTGTAAGGCGTTGTAGTAGTTTATTTTTACCCCAAGGTAAAAAGAATCAGCAAAGAGAGGACATACGGAGCTCTTAGTTATTTTTCGAATGTATTCGGAGTAGTTAGCGATTGTAGTTCATAGTTGAATCATACATATGTTAAAATTCGATCGTTTAAGTCAGATGTACAACGAACACAAATAGTTGCAGAACAGCTGTTCGTTGATGAATATATGATAAGTAGGTAGCCATGAGTTAAGTAATGGTAAGTGATGGTAGGCCTACCTGCTGGCGGTGGAGTTGACGCTAGTGTTAGACCTGGACCGTCTATTGATGATGCTGTCCCCGTAGTTGACCACCCCCTTGTTGGTGATACTGAAGGTCCGGAGGTATATGATAAGTAGGTAGCCATGAGTTAAGTAATGGTAAGTGACGGTAGGCCTACCTGCTGGCGGTGGAGTTGACGCTAGTGTTAGACCTGGACCGTCTATTGATGATGCTGTCCCCGTAGTTGACCACCCCCTTGTTGGTGATACTGAAGGTCCGGAGGTATATGATAAGTAGGTAGCCATGAGTTAAGTAATGGTAAGTGACGGTAGGCCTACCTGCTGGCGGTGGAGTTGACGCTAGTGTTAGACCTGGACCGTCTATTGATGATGCTGTCCCCGTAGTTGACCACCCCCTTGTTGGTGATACTGAAGGTCCGGAGGTATGAGGACTGGGACGGGTGGCGTCGTCCTGTAATCCAGCTACTAGGAGGTCACGAATTGTGGATATTTATAGGGATGCACTGTGGATGCGATGCTCACTGGTGTGGATTAACGTCCGCACTAGTGAGTACTACGACTATCCGCAGTACTATCCTGATAATTAGACCAATTCGTAAATTACAAGGAAAAATGTGGTTCGGATTCCACTATAAACTGTAGGTCCCTTAGTTGCCATTAGCTGTATGGGCTATTAATTAACAGCTGTGTCTAAGGAACATGTCGGCCTTAGTCACTAACAAGACTACAAGATCGCGCCACTCATCCTACACTCATCCTTCACTCATATTTGGGTTAAAATACGCACATAGTGGCGTCCCCATCTTAAATAATTGATAATTGATAATTGATAATTGATAATTGATATATGATAAGTAGGTAGCCATGATCTAAGTAATGGTAAGTGACGGTAGGCCTACCTGCTGGCGGTGGAGTTGACGCTAGTGTTAGACCTGGACCGTCTATTGATGATGCTGTCCCCGTAGTTGACCACCCCCTTGTTGGTGATACTGAAGGTCCGGAGGTATATGATAAGTAGGTAGCCATGATCTAAGTAATGGTAAGTGACGGTAGGCCTACCTGCTGGCGGTGGAGTTGACGCTAGTGTTAGACCTGGACCGTCTATTGATGATGCTGTCCCCGTAGTTGACCACCCCCTTGTTGGTGATACTGAAGGTCCGGAGGTATATGATGAGTAGGTAGCCATGAGTTAAGTAATGGTAAGTGACGGTAGGCCTACCTGCTGGCGGTGGAGTTGACGCTAGTGTTAGACCTGGACCGTCTATTGATGATGCTGTCCCCGTAGTTGACCACCCCCTTGTTGGTGATACTGAAGGTCCGTAGGCGGTAGAGCTCATCACCCGACCGAGGGTTGTACGGCTTCTCCGGTAGACTGCAGACTCTCGGCCTTATGTGGTCAGGGACTGGACAAGACCAGAGTAAATATTACCACAGGTGCAGAAAAGTAAATCATTACATTAGGGGTGACGGAATTTTATCCCCCTGGAATTTTACCCCTGAGTAAAACTGACGTCACAACCTAGGGGGTAAAATTTCAGCCACGATTTTTTGAGTTGCACAACATCAGTTCAATAAATTAAAGGTTGAATATTTTCACGCTTATGAATTTAATCAGAACTCATCAAATTATAAAACCTAGAGTGTACGGGCCGGAATTTTATCCCCGGTTTTACCCCCTTCATGAGGTCAGCTTAAAATGTACGGTCCATATTTTTATTCCCGGAATTTTACCCCCTGGCCAGATATAGAAATTAGTGAGAATAATTCAAAAATTTTCTTCTTTCAAAACATTACATTATTAAGTAGCCCATCTTAATTTATTTATAACCTCAACTAATAAAACCTGTTTTGTGTTCTAATTTTGAAATTCGAGTTTCAGGATTCGGTTTTTGGGACCAACTGTTGGTTAATGTATATGTAAACAAACTGAGCAGCCCATATGAATAATAATTTATTGTTTCAAACATTTCTTTAACGATTTATCATACTCAAAATTAAAAAAGCGAAACTTGTTTACTTAGTTGAGGTTACAAATTAATTAAAATTGGCTACTTAAAAATATAATGGTTACTATTCAATCAAAACTGAAACAAGAAAATTAATTATTCTTACTAATTTCTATATCTGTTCAGGGGGGTAAAATTCCGAGGGTAAAATTCCGAGGGTAAAAATCTGAGGGTAAAATCTGGGGATAAAAATCCGGGGGTAAAAATCCGGGTCGTACATCTACAGTTGCCTAGACGCTAGTTATATGGACAGGGGGTAAAATTCCGGGTTTCATTGCTAATCTCATTTATCACACGCTGTCTATTTTCGTTAAACTCTTAAATCCACGGGGATGAAATTCAGCCCGCCAACAAACTTTTACGCGTTCAGGTTACTACGTCATAGTAACGTCAGCTTTGCCCCTTATATTATAGGTTTACTGACCACAGCAATATTGGACGTTATCCTTAAAATTTATTTTCACAACTACAAAAATTACTTCTGTCAATCATCCTGAAACCAAAGGATAACCAAACTTATCATGCGGTTGAACGCGAAGTATACAAGTTGGATGGCCAAGGCATATGGCGAATTTTTATTCCTAGCAAACTATATAAAGGAAATCTATGAGTTATGTATTTCCGTCATACTAAAGTATAAACGGTTACTCTCATAGCATGCGTTGTAGGGCTAAAATAGCTATTTAATCTCTATAGAAAAAAATGAGTTTTCAGGTGTATATTATTCCATGTTAACTTCGCCTCCTTGTCAAATAATTGAACAATTTCGATTAAAATATTTTACCAAATTATAATTGGAATGTATTTTGTTAATAGTTTTTTTTCATTGTATACATTATATTTCGACTGTTAATTGATGTAACTCTAACTTGAAACCATCACTCAGTTTGGTTCGTCATAAACGAAGAACTAAAAAAATCTGAGTCGTTGAAAAATGTTATTTTTATTGTAATTTAGGTTAAGGTGGTTACATTAAAGGCGTGGGCTTGGAAAGCAAGAAGGTCAGTTTTGTAAACGATGTTACAAGCATGTAGGCGTCGAGGAAAAATCAAACTACATTCATTAATTAACCGTCAACGTGGTTATGTAGGATTAAACCTGTTAAACGGAAACACATTTTTCATTATTATTTTAAACTAATTTCGTTGAGATGCTTGACTAAACATTGACCGAACGTTGAAATAGCATAATTAAATATATAGGGATAGTTAAACAGGGGCGTGAGGCGATTACTTTGAAAGCGCGCAGGTCAGAGGCAATTTAACTGGTTTGTTTAGTTTCGTGACAAAATTATGGAATTAATTAAGTGCGCTTTGTTATCTCGCTGAGACTGAAGGTAAATGTAATTAAAACAGTGATGAAACGTAGCTTGTACCTCTCGGTGACTTTAATATCTTGGTCCGTCTGTTGCCAAAGTGAATAGGTTGGGTGGAGTCGACGTTATTTTGCGTTCTGACAAAAGCCGTCTCTAAAAGAGATGAAGTTGATACTAAGGGGGAATAGGTATGGGATAAGTTGAAAAAAGAAGTGCAACCACCTCTATAATAGTAGGTAATAAAATAATGTCTACGGTAATAGGTTATAGGTAATAGTCACATTACCCAAATTAGGTTATCCAAACTTGGGTTATCCTATACTTAATAAAACGTTCAGTATTTTTGTCGTGGCAACTAAATCGATATCAGAATACGATTTCTACTACTGTATCAGGCTACGGATTGCTCCATTTACAGTTGCATGATTATTCTAGTTGTTAACAGCTTTTACGATGATAAGTTAAACTTTGGAATTGAAAGTTTCTTATTTACATACAGCCAATAAAATGGTATTATGATTATTTGATCATAATATTTGTTCAAACAATGCCATTTTGCCTCGGAATTGCATAATTATTGAATTAAACCTCAACAGCAGAATAAGTAATTGCACTTCTGACAGCCACTTTTGCTAACCGATTAAAACAACTCATTCAATATGCAGCAGAACTTTTAATCCTATCTTTTCTATCTATACATATAACTTTTAAAACGACTCTATTACGACTCGAAACTACTCTACCCCGCCCTCCTGTTTCGGTGATTGAAGCAGTTACCAGCATTGCTAGGGTCTCCTAATATCCGACCTGATATGTCACAGACCAATCAGTGTTCCGAGCTAACTTAATTATCAATAGTAATATTACCACTGTATAGAGTCAAGAGTATTGTCATTTTAGAGACTTAGGTAGTTGAAGCGAACAGCATTTCATTCCGTTGTTCAGGTAATACAATATTTTAATTGAGCGTTCGACATGGTGCTTTTATCGAAATACGGTGTTCTACCTTTAAACCCGAGTTTCATGATTACGAGATTATTTAAGGGGCTTAAACTGGTACACAAAATCCCAAAGTATCTAAAATCAAGCGAAACAGTACTGTTTCCATAGAGGAATTCTCCATGACTGTATTTTCACATTTTTCATATTTTCAAAATTCAAGCTATGACAATCTCATACAATGGGGGTCTACTTCAGAACCTAAAGTCAAAGATTGTCCTAACCTGGAAGTTCGAGGAAGTTGGAGGTCCGACGTTGTCTGCCACGAGCTGTGTTGGTGAAGTTAAGAGGTGCCAACTCCTCGTTGGATACGTTTGATATGTTGGATTCTCTGCTTCCTCGGCGAGAGGCCAGGTAGGCAAGGCCTCGCGGAGAACTCGGCCTCGAGAGGGAAGTGGCCACTGTCTCCCCATCAACCGCGGACTCCTGCTAACATCATTTCATTTATTTTATTTTTATCTATCTTAGGAATTTTTCAGTTTTTTTTTAAAGAAAGATGAAAACTATTCCGTTACAAATGAGTGTGGCTAAATGGACATTTCAAGGGTAGAATGCGATTAGAACACAGAGTTAACGTTTTTAAGCACATAAATTATATTGGAAATTCAAAAGAGTCCTTAGTAAATTGTATTAAATGATCTTCATCCTGTTGAAACAGTGTTATTTAGTTTTCACGTTTAATGTATTGCACCTCCTCGCTCTTACACATTCTAAGAAAGAAAGAAAAGGAAGAAAGCTTAAGAAATTAGATATTTGAAGATTATTGAATGGCGAGTTTTGTCTTAAAAGCTATCAACGGTTATTTTCACCACGTTTAATTGTATTATAGTATAATCAGGCTTGAATGACAATCTTTAAATCAACCTACCGTGCTAGGACTCTTCGGGCTTTTGGGAGGACCGCTGAACGAGAATTTTCTCTTCGACGTCCCAGGGCTCTTTGTAGAATATGACGGGCTCGGAGGGAAATTGAAGTGGTTCGACGTCGGCGTCAAGGGAGACTTTCTTGGTGACTTGGGCTCCGACGGGGAACGATTGGCTATCCTAGGGGAGTGTTCCTGAGGTGACTTTGGAGCGTGGTAACTCCTGGGACTCTTGGGGCCCGAGTCGGTAGGAGAGATGAGCGATAGAGAGGGAGAGAAGCTGTTGGAGTTGGACCTGGACATGTGACCGATAGGAGGCACGGAGTTGAAGTGACTGAGGTCCTTACACTTCTTGCGAGGCTTGCGCTTGACAGATTGCGAGGGACTGCGGGAGAAGTTGTAGGGTTGCGAGGTAGTGGCCGGGGCCGGGCTGAGCTGGAAGTAGGGCTCCATACACTCGGACGTGTCGTCTGCTGTAGACACCGACCCGCGGCGACTGCTAGGTCTGCTGGAGGATGTACCGGTCGTCGTGGTGAAGCTGAGGGTACTCGGACTGTTCATGCTGCTCATGGTCTGCAACAGAATGCTGCAATTTTAACAACCACACAGATTTGTTTCTAAATGCTACCAAAGTAACCCCACCAAATCGCTAAATACTGTACTCAAGATATTGAAGTCAAGGTGTGATCCTCAAGACCTTGAGATTTGAAATCTTGAAAACAGTTTTTGTAAAAAAGTCGCGTGTTCTCCATAAACAGACCAGAATCGTTGTAGACATGGACTTAAAGTCTGTCCTTTTTTCCTACCTTCACATCCTCATAGAACACTAAATTCTAGCCCGGGAGCTAGTCTTAGAGGGTCGTGGTATTATTACATAGACAATATCCATTGGTGATTAGCGGGATTTGAACCTAGGTCCTCGGGCTCCAAAGTCCCGCGCTCTACTTTAGACCAGCTCACTCCCCAAATTCTGTTCTCAATTACAGCAAAACTGATTTAGTTGTATTTAAAAGTACACTTTGACACGTGCCTCCAGCACAGAATATACGCTATAACATCGTGTGAATGTTGAAAATGATAAGAATGAACTTTAAATTGTAAAAAAGATTATATGGTCTCTGCTATATGGGATATTTTTCGATAGTATTTGCCCATGTGCTTAGATTTCCTTATTTAATTAGTTACTTTTTACTAAACGGTGTCAGCGCAATTGAACTTAACATTATTTAACCATCAATATAATAGTAAATATTTTATTTATTGATTTACCAAAGGCAATCTTTATACAATTGAAATGAATTGTTTCAAATGTTTTCTACGCAACTGGTATTTTTACGTTATGAAAGCCGAAAGGGAAAGGTCCAAACCCTGGTGTTGTTACTATCTTTATACACGAATAAAGATTACATTAATTGATTTTGTTTAAACTAGTCTAGTCCAACGTAAAACACGATACCCCCGCCGCAGCAAACCTGCAGACTAAGCGAATTTCCATTAATCTGATTGGATTTACACTAAAATGCCTTCATAAAAATAGCACATTTATTTCCTATTTAAATAGAATTAGTTTAACGAGTACTTAGGTTTGCTGCAACAGGGAGGGTAAAAAAGATTTTTTTTATAAAATGATAATAGTTTAGTAAGAAATAAAAGTATTTTCCAAAATCAATCAAAATATGTTCATAAACAAGCAAACTACAACAGTTGACTTATTCTCCATAAGAATAACATGGGAATTTTAAAATTACAATTTTTTTTGAATTTTCTCCGTAACAATTAGGCGCATAATAACGCTTCAATATACTAAATTATTTGTTTTTTTAAGCTCTACAAAATGGTTTAAAAAGAAATTGTGAAATTTTGTGTTTTTAGGGTCAAAAATGGGAAAAACCTATTTTAACCCCATAAAACCCCCCATAAACCCCCGTTCCCATAGTCCGATCATGCTGGTTCGCGAACTCATTCAAGTTTATCCCGCCTTACACCTACAAACCAAATTTTATCAAAATCGGACAAAAATTACTCAAGTTATCGTGCGGATGGACACACACATATATATATATATATATATATATATATATATATATATAAATTTGAACGAATGGTGTTTTTGGCCTCTGGGGACATCAAAATGAAAAAGTAAATCGGTCCCGGGCTTAGGTCTTACCATGAGACCTACGGTAATAGCTACTTCCCTATAGGGAAATTCGCTAAAAACACGAAAATTATTTGTAGTAAATATCTTACGATGATAATATTTACTTAAAAGCAAAATAATAATACCTCAACAATATACGATCCTAATTATTGTTAGCTGAATTGAAATTGATCACCAGAACATATTCTTGTATGATCAAGTTCAATTCAGCTAAACCTGCTAGACCAAGTGTGTAAAGCTTAATCGAGGACCAATAGGCCTATTACTTAACCGTGATGATTTGAATATTTTTACTATTTCAGTTTATTAAGCGAGGTCTAAGTGAATCCTAATAAATATTGATAGTAATTCAATTGATTAATATTTTCAGATGTGTTCGTAACTAGGGCAATATTGTACACCTGAAGAGGGACATAGTGATTATCCTCCAGCCTCTCCAGGACAGGATATTACATTGGTGAGACTCTGGAGAACCTCTTGCCACAATTTCACGCGCATTTCCGCTTCCGCTCGCAGGATCTCGTCAATATTTTGACGTCAAACACCACCAAACAAACTTGTTAAAAAAAAAACAAACTGTTGACTAAGAAAATACCTCTTTTATTCACATAATAGCTGTGTGTCCGTTCTACGCACGGGGATCTTATCGAGGGTCAGTTGAAACCTTATTATATAAAGAACAGCAGTTGGTTTGCATATTTTCAGATGTGCTGGCAAAACTATTATATATAAACCTATATAATGACATAAAGAAAAAGCAAAACTTATACAGTAAGACATCAGTTAAATTGAATACTACTGTAATAAATAAGGTGCAACACTAACGATAAATAATTTGTAAATAGTGATGTGTTGGTACGTAAAAATTATTCTTGTTGATACACCGGTTCTAAAGAAAAAAAAGTAAGAAAAACCAACGTTTACAGATAAGAAATATAGTACATACGACCAATTAAATGCGTTAATCCAGTCTCGAGGCTATTGATCTCTCTTGGTTTTAGATTTTATGACAAAAAGTTATCGAACATCTAAGTTATTTCCCATTAATTGAATTATTTGTAAACAACTTTTAATGTAAATATTTTGGTGACAATTTGAACAAAACAACCTCATCCAAAGAGCTTTTTGTTATTTAAAAGATTGCGTATTCTCTAAACTATGTTTCGTATATGTAGTTAACGACAGAAGGAAATGTGAAAAAAATCACAAAATGTTGTGTTTTTTAACGTTTTTAATTTGATTTCCTAAGTAGGTAGGCCATGTATTGTAAAGAAAGGTACCGGTATCAAGGATCGTCGTCGAATAGGTTGACATGAATAATTGGGTATGCCTACGTACCTAAGATACAGTCTATGGGCTTATTGGCTCTATGGTCCAGCGATTGCAGCACATAGCGGTGAGTAGAAACCGAAAGTGACACATTGGAAAAGCGAGTTGAGCATCATCCGTAAACCGGCAAACCTCTGTTACAATCACCCACTGCAGTTATGATTTTTCACTTTACACTTCACATATTTCACCATTGAAACGCCGTCAATGAGCGAAAACCTTGTTAGTAAGCTATTGGCGACGATGATTTTATAAATGTAAGTTCCCAGCCCTATACGACACTGATTCAAGGTCTTTTTCCCGGTTATAAAAACTTCAGAACAATTTTATACACAAAGAATCTCTAATTTAAATTACGGTTACAATACTCATTATTGAACTTTCGATTAATTAAATCCTTTACGTAAGGAAAATCGTTTTTAATCTCACTTGGTTTGGATTTTTCTTTCAAAACGTTATTGGAAATGTTTGCGGTATTTGTAAACAACATTTAATGTAAACATATCAGTGACGGCTAGAAAAAATAATCTTGATCCGAACAGCTGTTCGTTATTTCATAGATGATTATGTGATGGACATTGGGAGAAAACTTGACAAAAATCGCACGAAATCGGGATTTTAAGCATTCGTCATTTTATTTAAAAAATAGTGAGGCCATATTTTAATGGCTAAAGACGATCTCGCCAATCCAGTGAATACATTAAAATGATTTGGATCTTGATAGGTTCTCTCGTTTTTTAGGAGAAGGCCGCGTAAAATGCCTCTTGGGCCGTAACAGACAGACCGGCAGACAGAAATAGAGATGAGACTTGTTTCGGCTTCTTAAATGTAAAAAAACGGAAAAATAATCTAAAAATTTATAATTTTGTGCGATGTACAGACAAAACTCGAATCTGACATTTAAATAAATTTTAAGCCTATGTTAGCCTATGAAACTATTAAGATAATTACTAGACTATGAAATAATAGTCTATATTTTTTATTTAAAACCAAGATGCTTAATGTGAATTTTCACATCGTGATAAAAAGTATCATTCACGAGGTACTCATCACAAAAGAACCATTTCAAGGCTCGATAGTTGACTCCGCTCATCAACCACTACATGTTTTGCCCAGAAATATGTCACTTTAAGTACTAGTAGTAAAATATACTCATATCCTAACATACACTACTATGGAAGGGTTTTTTCACAAAAATACGTTAGTAAGAATTTAAACAGTTTATTAGTGTTAAGAGTAAATATCATAACTAACAATATGTGCTTTGTAAAAATTCTGAATGGAAAAATCCTAGTTCTTTTTTCCGTAACTGCCGTAGGCCTTACCCATTCCACCGAACTTGGGTCCTTTTTGGGGACCTTTTCCGCTGTTTCCAGAGTTACCTCCTTGGCTGTAACCAGAGTTGCTTTTACCATATCCTTCTTGTTTATAATCTCCACCATAACCTTCATCATGACCTCCTTCATAATCTTTTTCACTGTCTTCATGACCTTCATAACTGGGTTTGCCTCCTTTACAAGCTTCCTGGTTTCCAGACTTTTGACCCTTGTTGTACTTGTCATACCCTTGATTTCCACCATATCCTCCATCGTTTTTAGACTTTTCTTCACCTCCATAACCACCATTATACCCACCTTTTTGCGAGCCGCTCTTTTGGAAACCACCACCGTACTTTTTGTCTTGGCTGCCTCCATATTTCATCTCTCCCTGTGATTTGTCGCTACCGAAGCTGCCGCTGAAACTTTCTCCATTGGAATCCCCGCCGCCGTAGCCACCTCCATAGCCTCCCCCAGTCTTCTGGCCTCCGGATTTCATTCCTCCCTGTGCCTTTCCACCGCCAGATCCACCACCATATCCACCACCGCCAGATCCACCACCATATCCACCACCGCCAGATCCACCACCGTATCCACCGCCACCGGATCCACCGTAACCCCTGGGCTCCATCTCAGCGAAGACCACCACGGCCATCGTCACAGCGACTGCACACTGAAAACATGGCCTGGGTCAGTGAATGTTCAGAACCACCAAGAAACACCATTCAATAAACGTGAATGTACAATGTTGCTAAGAATATCAATTCTTAATAAACAACCTTAAAATTATCAAACATTATCTGATACATGTTTTGATACCGAACCATCTGTGCTTGTTGTTTATCATAGTATTAGATACCTTTTAGTCGCGCAATGTAAATCCCTATACAAAGAGGATTGCCATTACAAGCCTACAACCAAAGATTACAATTGACTAAACACTGTTGATTCGTTCGTCATAAAGGTCATGGGAATAGGAAAATTCTAAAACTTATTCACAAAAATGAAACATTCGCGAAAATCATCTATCAACAAATTGATTGATTGATTGTGAACAATAGAAAGCAAAACACTTAAAGTTTATTTTGGGTCTTTAAGAATTTGCATTTTATTCAGTGACAAAAAAATCTCATTGTATATACGATTAGTAACAAAAGTTTAATTTTATAGAAAAAGCAAAACTTTGTTCATATACAGGACGGTATTAGACTAACTTTGCTTATATTATACGATGTTATGTTAACTGGAGGATGTTGAATGACTGAACCAACTTACACTTTTCTTGGCCGTTTGTACGAATATTTTTGCTGTGGTAGTTTTTTGGGAGGTTCATTCAATGTACGAAACATAACGAAAACAAAGTTTTTAGTTTTGAAATTTGTATTAATAACGAACTGACTAGCATCATACACATTACTATTACCATACACGGATAAAGTAAAAAAAAATACATCTTCCAAAACCACTCGGTTTATACTTGTGCTCCAATAGTTGACTAGAAGGAAATATACATTGGTTATCAATTTCGAAAAGTCGTCCGATTTTCATCCGGCTACATTAGAGAGTAAGAGTTTGGGAAGCACCGTTTCTTATTTTTTCAAATTCTCTTAGTTATTGACATCATTGTACGGTTAACATCGGTAACCAATATACCAAATTTTGTATGTAAACATAGGTATACTTTAAAAAGAGATAGGCCTAACAGTCTTTTAAAATACAAGAGATCTATCACCACCTTGAGAACAGTACTCACCACTATCAAGAACCTCATGATGGATGTACCTGACGCTGCTATTGAAGTCTGAGCAACTTTTATATACCAAAGTTCCGTTTGCTCAGATGCGAGTGTCTATCATACATCACGGATGTGAAAGGTAAATGACAATGTTTGGACGATAGTTTGGTTCTTTGACTGCTTTCACCAGCACTTTCTAATTTCTTTTCTAATAATCTTCTATGACAATTTAAGATTAACCATTTATTGGTACCTGCTTCAGGTTTTGAACCAAAATTCTTACCTTTTGTTGAATTTACGATGACCGTTGTTCAAAAATTAGGCTCAGAATTAGGTAAACTAGTACTTGTTTTACTACAGAAACAAATTTTTACTGTGCTAAATCTAACAGTACTGTATTTTAAAAGCCAAGATTCGAGGCTCTTTCAGGGGTTTTCAATGACACAACGACGTTAAAATGAAGAACTGTAAGAAAAAAAAACTGGAAAACCTCTGTTTGAAAATACCACAGAATAACCTGTTTAGAATAACCCGACAGACCTACAGCTGTCTTTGCCATATACAGTCTAAATAAACTAAATAAAGGTTGTTTCGACAAATGTTTGGAGGGTGTAAGACATAAAAGCAACTCAAAGTTTTTAAATTTTAACATCGGCCATGTGGGTTGCCATGGTGGTTACAAAATGACTACGTATTTGTAAAAAAAAAAACAAAGAATCATAACATAAGTTTAAAATCAAGCCAATATACGACCTAACAAAAGATAAACATTCGAATTATGACCAATGATCAAATAGCTAGAAGGGAGAACTAACCCAAACAGATGATCGTTATTTCATAAAATTTTATAGTAAACATTGAAAGAAAATTTGAAAAAATCGAACAAAATTGGGTTTTTGATGGTTTGTTATTTTGTTTTCAAAGAAGCGATGCTATATTTTTATAGCCAAAGACACTCTCATCAATTCATTGAATACAGAAAAATGATTTGAACCTTGATCGGTACTCTAGTTTTCTAGGAGTAGGCCACGTAAAATGACATTTTGGTGTCACAGACATAATGACAGAATGGACAGACAAACAGACATACAGGCAGACAGAAATTGAGATAAGACTCGTTTCGGCTTTCTTAGGCTATGAAACGTAAAAATAACCAAAAACTGCATGATTCTAAGCAATGTACAGATAAAACTGTAATTTTATTTATATAGATGATCAAATAATACGGAGAAAGTTTTACACGCCATTGGGAAACTACCGCTGATCGAATAGATACAGTATTTTACTGATTTCCTTTGTGTAGGCCTAATCTAAATTTGGTTATAACAAATAATATTTATCTTATGAGGGAATTTAAAACATTAGATATATCACTAGTTTGAAATAAATCATTAAAACAAATCGTTGGGACAAATAACCAATCGTTGAAAGCGGTGTCTTAATTTTGCATATTTCCTAAAGACTCTTGTACAAGCAATCCTTTCAACTGGGAGTTTATTTCCATTGCCTGATGATAATCATCAAGGTTTACAGCTATATGTCATAGGCGATGAATTTATTTTATAATTTGAAAGTTTGCTGGAGCTGAGAGCAGGCAATAAAGCTAGTCTTCAATATAATATAATAGCATATATATTTAAAACTTAAGCATAACAAAAGAGTTTAGTTATTTTGTTTGTATTAATGGAACACCTTAAACTTAAATGGAGTATGAATTAAAATGATGATATGCTATAATGGTATATGCAAGGGTGCCAATTGAAATCGTCAATATGCGTGATTCAATCAACTCGATATCACGGACGATCAGTTAATATAAACTATCAGAAATGACAACAATAAATGTGAACAAAAACCAAACCATCCTCTTTATTTTTCATTCATCAAAACAACACCCTACAATAGTTGTTGTGCCATAGTTACACAGTTAACAGTTTTTACGTCGGGGAAAAAGGTTTTGGTACTGAATTTTACCAAACAACCCTTTCTACGGGAGCACCAGGACATCATGTATGTTGTTGACTTCATGTATGGTGTGGTTGTATGGACAATGGAAGCAACCGTAATTGTTCCCAAAATAAAGTAAGAATACATGATATTTTATATACTGCTGTGAACACTTACAGTTGTGCAGAACTTACTGAACATCCAAGCACGAAGAAATATGGTTAACAATAACATAATTTACCTCCGGTGGGCAGTATGATCGGATACCGAACCTCAATGATTGTATCACACCATCGTCAGGAACAGACGGAGTCAGAATATACTATATGACTGATTATATATATGTAAAAAGTCAGATATAGTAGTTAGCTGACTTTTTCCATTCTTCCAGAAGCAGAAGGACTCAAAGCAGGCATTTTAACAGCATACATAGACTCTACCATACCATGTGGACTTACTATACACTGTAGTCTGGTTTATCAGTGCCAATGGTTCCTTAATATCTTAAAACATGTCTGTTCGTCGTCCTTCTCCCCGTTCCATAGGTTAGTTTGATATATTAAAATGGGATTTTAAAGCTTATAACTTTCTTTTTGGTTGATGTTTCTATGGCTTTTTTGTTCAAAAAAGTACTGGATGACTTCTAAGAACTGTGGTGAACCCAAATTTGAAGTTTGGGCTCTATACAAGTCAATACTGTATAAGTTTATGTCAACCATCGAATATGTTGAACAGGTATTTCTGAAACGTAAGCTGTATTTCGAAATAGCGAAAATAGGTCTAGTATTCAGTTTTATCTATATATTAATACGCAAGCAGTTTTCTTTTCACAGTCATAACTCGATAACGGCTTGGCGGATTTTTACGTTTGAGGTGTCAAATTAAAGGTATTTTCACGTAGATGTGCGTCTCAGGATATTAAGAAAGGGCATCACTTAAGTACAGTTAAGGGCTAAAGTTTGGGAACGGTGGCGCTATCTGTTGACATTAGATCAAACCATCAAACTCAATTCCCTTTGTTTACAACTAAACATATGGACGTAGTTTGAAATAGTTTTTAAGTTTAACCACAGACTGCAGGACTTATTACTTCCAGAGCAAAGCCGGAATTTTATATTTTTATTCAATCATCTGTTAACTAAGTCTGGTTCATAAATATAACGAGTTTCCTATCAAGACCTGACAACAAATTGTTTGTAAAAGTTTAATTTATCTACCTTACATCGTATTTTACTGAATTATCATGTAGTTTTGGTTACAGTTCGGTGTGATTAAGTGAATGTTTGAAAGTGATTATTCACAGGGCAGTTACCCGTTACAGTACCATATTATCATGTAATTTACGTTGTTCAAAGGTTTATTGCGGACAGAAACAACTTAACTAACACATTACAACTAACAATACACAAACGCCCAACCTAATAATAATGGTTGTAATGTGTTAATTAAGTTTTTTCACCTGGCGACGGGATCAGGTTCCAGATCCCGAAACGATGTGTATTATTTTTTTACAATCGTGATGGAAAATGTCCGCAATAAACCTTTGAACAACATTAACTCACCATCACCAACAATGAACTTCAAACAAAGAATGTTATTTACAATATGTATCAAAATTCCTTTGTAGTGTTTTCTGTTGATTGGTTAACTTTCGTATTTTATCTAAATTTAAAACTAAATGCCACCAGTAAGACTAAGAACTGTGAGTGGCTGGAGGGAACACAAACGTGACCGCTTACACCAACCTCCCAATTTGACGGATACAGAGTGGCAGTACCGCCGTGGTGATTCATCCAATCTCGGACAAATGAACGTTAAATTTTTACATTGTGGTGGCTTCGTTTTAAGCAAGAAAAGACTGGCCGAGACAGTTAAATTTTTACTCTTTGTTGTCTTAAATGAAAGGTTTGTTTACCTCATTTGCGGAATTCGCCATACTTTCAGGAAATTATTGGAAACTCCCAATCTGAAAACAGGCTGTGAGGCTTGGATCCAGAAATTATCAGGATAAAATTCGTCAATTCAATTCCGCCTTTGCCACGGTCAGCACTAAATTGGACGTAATTTTTGTGTGCTAAAATCTGTTGTATATGTGCAACTGTATTTAATTATCAAATGGTAATACAAATTACTCTTATTTTATCTTAACATAGCTTTCAATTCACATTTACTTTATTTGGTAAATTTACTATTTGTGTTTTGCCACACCACTGATTAAACCAAGGAAAATATCATAAAACTATGCAGTACACAGTGTTCTTTTGTTTCTAGAATCAATGAAATATCTGTTACTATGTTTACTTAATGGTAAGAGTTAAAATGTAAAGGAAATGGATGATGGAACTGATTAAAAAGAACTGGTTTGTATATTAAGTTGTTTGTTGTTATTTTTGTAGAGTAGAATCAGAGATGAAATGAAACATATACTGTGTTTGCTATAATTTTTTTTAATGCTTTGATAACCATATTAGTTTCGTCTGCTGTCTTCAATGCTAAATTATTTGTTGAAAATTTTTTATTGTATAGATATAGTTTCTTTAATATTTCAAAAGACTGTATTGATAAGGCACAACAATATTTCTAAAGTTTATAACAGCTGACTTAGTAATGATTTATTGTGAGTGAAGAAAATGAAGATGGCAGGATTTGTGATTTAATATGAAGAAGAGTGAAATTAAAAAAATAAATGTTCATTTAAATTTAATAATTAGTATTTTTGCAACTTCAAAATTAAAATTTAAAATGTCAATAATAAATAAAAAGATTTGTAACTAAGGGAGATGAAGGTAAATCATGTATGTGAAAGTTTTATTCGAAGATTTGGTCAGTTTTTCTCATATCAGCCTACACAAGATTTAAAATTAATCAAAACCAAAATGGTGGTATCCACTACTTACCAGATTTAAAAGTCATAACGTAAACGTTTCTATTAAGGCCATACAAGTTTAATTTTGTTTCTAAAAGCGTTGGCGGATGTGTAACTATTATATGTGCCCTCTTCCCGTTGCAAAGCACGGGTACAACAGCTAGTTGAAATTAAATTGCAACAAGTTCTAAAATTCAGTATAGGCCTATTCATCGTGCTATAAAAAAGTGTATTTTGTGGTTTACTTCATACATTAATTTTGTTGTTCAGATACCTAATAGAAAAGTCACTAAATGTTATTTGCTTTAGTATAATTTTTAATTGTTTTTTATTTGAAATAATCTTAATTAATTTCTGAATGCTACAAAATCAAAGAGCAGTTCCAGGTTGCCCACTGGAGGGCTTTGATTAAAGAGGGAATCACTAGAAACTTGTTGTGTAACTCCTTTAGAGACTTTCAAAGACTCGAACAATTCTTAGCTTTATTGAAACTTTTCGAAAGAATCTTTACCTCCGAAGTCTACAAAAGGAATTCTTAACTTCTCTAAGATATTTATTTAATGTTTTGCGTTCTTGACTAAGTAGGGAAACGTTTGAGCTCGATATAAGTTTAAATAAAATTGTATTTAAATTAAAGCTCTTTGTTAGTTAATTTCATTTAAAGGTAACAATAACAGAGCTAAAACACGAAAATAGTTGAAAAACCATCCATAAATATATATTTCGTATTTATATGAAATAATTTCAAAGATGTGAAATCTGCATTTGTGTAAAATGTTAGCCCATTGGGTACAGCGCCCGGGACAAAAAGATGCGAATACCAAATTTGAGTTATTACTAGTTATTTAGAAAAATAAAATACTTTTTTTTAACTTTGGGACTTAATTAGGTCTTAGATAAAGTTTAGTCTTTAAGAAAGATCTCGAATCTTAAGTATAACGAGTTTCAATTAATTCTCAAAGGATCTTATGAACTCGAACTTACAGTTATCTGCCTAAAATACTAAACTATTTTAGGATACTTTGAAAAGCCTGGATTTTGAAGTTAATAATTTACATTATGATTCTAGATATCTGTATTTCACCACAAAATGCATTACATAGAGGTTTTGTTAATAAACAGAGGCATTCCTTTAAGATATTTAATAGCATGCACTTATATACTACATAAAATGTAAAACTTTAACACTTAGAATTGTTAAGTAGTACTACAAGAGACTGGTTCTACATTTTAGTATTTTTTGGAAGATCCACCTCCATTTTGGAAGCTTCCTTTTTGGGAGCCACCGCTCTTGAATCCTGAACTGCCGCTTGATTTTTCACTGCCAGAATTACTTTTGCCATAACTGGATTCACCTTTGCCATTTCCTCCTTGTTGGTGACCACCTCCTGTTTTGCTGTTGCTTTTATCGTAGCCAGACCCACCTTTGCCATGACCAGATTCACCTTTGCCATTTCCTGCTACTTCGTGGCCACTTCCTGTTTTGCCATTGCTTTTACCTCCATCGTAGGAGCCACCACCATACTTCTTCTCCCCTTGATTTCCTCCATAACCACCGTTTCCTTGTTTCTGCCCTTGTCCATTGCCTCCATTCTTCATCTTTTCTTTGGCGTCCCCACCATAGCTGCCACTGCTGCTGCCACCAAACCCTCTAGGTTCGGATTCTGCGAGAACCACCACCGCAAGGGTTACAACTAGAGCACACTGAAAATAGATTTATTTAGAAGGTGAAATAGGAAATTCTGACTACCCCTTCAGGATATACCCACTCATTAGCCATAGGTAAGCCACTGATAAGTAGTATATACTTAACTAAACAGTATAGGCAAGTTAAGTGTCTGCCACCACAAATAGTATCTGTAGGCCTATATTCTTTTACGTGTTTTATTGGTTGTAATGGAATTTCACAACAGGCATTGCCTTAGAGGTAATATTCTTTGTATTACGATTGTGAAGGAAAGTACTAAAAATACAAGTTGTCAAATTTAGGATTTGAAATTTATGGATGTTTTTAATTTGGAGTAAATTTAATAAATTGCCTAATAATTTGTTTATAATTATAAGATATTCATAGATACACAGTGAACTAGATTTGGACTTGAAATACTGTCCGTTATTACATAGTTTTAGCATAGAATAAATAAACACCTTGTGGTGTTTGTTTTAGCGAATTTCCCATATATAGGGAATAAAATATTAACGTAGTACTCATGGTAAGACCTAGACCCGGGACCGATTTAATTTTTCATCTTGTGGTCCCTAGAGGCCAAAAACGCCATCCGTTCACATTCATATATATGTGTGTGTGTGTGCTATATATATAAATGTGTGTCCGTTAGCGCGATAACTCGAGCAAAAATGATCAGGTTTTAACGAAACTTCGTACAAACGTGTAAACCTACGTTTATTCTAACGAGTTAGCGATCCAGCATAATCGGACCATGGGAATGGGGTTTTATGGGGGATTTTATGGGGTAAAAATGGGGTTTTCCCATTTTATACCCTAAAAATAAAACATTTTGCAATTTATTTTTAAACTGTTTTGTAGAGCTTAAGAAAAGAAATAATTTAGTATATTGAAGCGCTGTTTTATGTCTAATGGTCACGGAGAAAATTCAAAAATAGTGTTATTTAAAATTCCCATGTTATTCTTATGGAGAAAATGAAAATTGTTGCAGTTTACTTGTTTATGGATATATATTGAAAAAATTTGGCAAATTTATTTATTTCATCCTGAAAAATGATTACTTTATGAGGTAGTCCTTGAGGTCGAGCTCGAAGTTAACTTATATAACTAAATGTAGACGGTTTCACTTCTTGCTTTGTTACAACTTAATTCTAATCTACTAATGACGACTTACAGCTAGCTGGATTAGCTGTATACTAATGACGACTAACAGCTAGGGGGCCTGGGGGCGGAGCCCCCAGCGAGCCAAAGGCGAGTTTCATCCTATACTATTGACGTATGGTCAAAAACACTTTTACCTTCCCCATAGCAGCAAACCTAAGCACCCATTATATAATGTTATTTAAATAGAGAATAAATATGTCTTATTTATGGAAATATTTTAGTAAAAATGTAAGCAGACAAGTTGAAATTCGCTTAGTCGGCAGGTTTGCTGTGGCGGGGGCATCTCTATGGTGTTAGTAAAAGACAAAAATTGAACACCTAATTCTACTTACCACAATCAAGAACCTCATATTGGATGCACTTGGTGTATTGTAGTGTGAGAGTCTTATATACACCAAAGCATCGTTTGATCAGATGCAAATGTCTATCTTCAGTTCGTCACACGTCATTTTCAGCAGGTCAATGTCAATGTCTCGACACTAAGTTTGTTCCTGTTTTTGTATGCAGTTATGATAGCTTCACGTACGATGACTCATCTTTAAATGCAAAATCACGTATGTCAAACTCAACTATACACACAATCTGGGCTGGTAAACAGTTATCTATTCACCAACTTATGTTACCATCGAGCTCCTAAACGCCCTAAAAATAAGAAGAAGAGCAGATTTAAAAGGGAAGTAGAGGGGTTTGTATAGTCTTAAGGATCCTATGCATATTTCAAAATGCATGTTTTATGTGTATGAACGCCTTCAAATAGACTAACTTCACTCCATTTTGAAAGAGAAAACTAAAGTATTGAAAATGTTGGAAACGTGGATCATTAGGGTATCCAACATTATCTCGTGTCTATTTAAAAGTCGTCTTAGACACTACTCGTCTTTATCGGAAAATTTTTATAATTGCACGATAAAAAATATCGATGTACCTTAAAAAATATCGATGTCCGATGAAGAATGTAGTTTTCAAACTTCTTATCGTATTTGAGGCTAATTAAAGATTAAAACTCCCTTGCCTAGTTCACAACGCGAAATATTGAACAACCCGTTGAGTAAATTATTCCTTATGTAGACTTCATGAGTGGAAATTCTTTAAAACAAATAACAAACACTCTGGATACCATGGTCTGTGGGGGTTTCCCAAGGGAGTTGAAAAAGTTTCTGAAAGTGGTGCCCCCTTTCAATCAAAGTCGCCAGACAGTAGCCTGGAAATAGTACTGTATTGTTTTGATTTTTACAATGTTATCGAACATTTTGTGATATATGTATTGAACTAATATATGAAATAATCATAGCTTCTACAGTGTATGTAATAGATGAGTGAACGAAGTGAACGAATCTATGTATCGTGTATAGCGGAGTCGGAGAAAAGTTGTCCGCTTGTCTGTGAGTGAGTCCGTGTGTTCGCACCAAAAACTCAAGAACCGTCGCACTTATAGCGTTTAAATTTTGCACAAATAATTATGACACCAGTGGGAAGACCTCATTAAAATTCTAGACGATTCCGATCAGTAGTAATTATAAAACCCTCAAAAAACATTTTTAAATTTGTCCCATAAGAATAACATTAGGAGCTACCTTCTTCTTCTTTTTATTTGTTTACGTTTTGCAACCAACAATTTTGTTGTCTACTTAAGACAGAGAGAACGACTTTTACTCTAAGCTCTTTCATTCATGGAGTAAACAGTTTGGCGTCTATGAATATATATCATTATAATTTCACAGGTTTCAGAATAATGTTGTTTAAGTTAATTAAATTTCACAACTTTCTGAATAATAAATTACACTTTACAATATTAATCGGCAGTTATATACCATTTATGTTCAGTATTAAAATTCACCTTTTAACTAAAAATATATATGTATATATTTAGAACAAAGCAGCTTTTTATATTATTCAATTTAATGTTGGCCTTGAATATTAAATATTCAAAGATGTTAGTAGTTTTAAAATGCTATGCGAAGGGGGGGGGGGCAGGTCCACGCATCGAAGTATGTTATATACTTCGATGGGTCCACGACGTAGAGAGTGGTAAAGTAAGCGGAAAGGTGAGCAATGCGGAGTGTGGAAATACTTTGTGACTATTAAATTAATATATCTGTAATACTTAAATGCTATGGAAAGAGAGGGAAACAGGTCTACGATATAGGAAGTAGTAGTGAAGGAAGTAGTCAAGGCAAACGCTTCGGAGTGTGGAAAGCCTTTGTGACAGATAGATTAATGGATCTGCAATAATAAAATGCTAAAGGAAGGGAGGGAAACAGGTCCACGACGTAGGAAGTGGTGAAGGAAGTAGTCAAGGCGAGCAGTCCGGAGTGTGGGAACCCGTTGTGACAGTTAGATTAATGGATCTGTAATAAAAAAAATGCTAAAGGAAGGGAGGGAAACAGGTCCACGACGTAGGAAGGGGTGAAGGAAGTAGTCGAGGCGACCATTCCGGAGCGTGGGAACCCTTTGTGACAGTTAGATTAATGGATCTGCAATAATAAAATGCTAAAGGAAGGGAGGGATACAGGTCCACGACGTAGGAAGTGGTGAAGGAAGTAGTCAAGGCGAGCAGTCCGGAGTGTGGGAACCCGTTGTGACAGTTAGATTAATGGATATGTAATTAAAAAATGCTAAAGGAAGGGAGGGAAACAGGTCCACGACGTAGGAAGTGGTGAAGGAAGTAGTCAAGGCGAGCAGCCCAGAGTGTGGGAACCCGTTGTGACAGTTAGATTAATGGATCTGTAATAATAAAATGCTAAAGGAAGGGAGGGAAACAGGTCCACGACGTGGGAAGTGGTGAAGGAAGTAGTCAAGGCGAGCAGTCCAGAGTGTAGGAACCCATTGTGACAGTTAGATTAATGTATCTGCGATAATAAAATGCTAAAGGAAGGGAGGAAAACCGGTCCACGACGTAGGAAGTGATGAAGGAAGCAGTCAAGGCGAGCAGTCCGGAGTGTGGTAACACTTTGTGACAGTTAGATTAATGTATCTGCAATAATAAAATGCTATAGGAAGGGAGGGATACAGGTCCACGACGTGGGAAGTGGTGAAGGAAGTAGTCAAGGCGAGCAGTCCGGAGGGTGGAACCCCGTTGTGGCAGTTAGATTAATGGATCTGTAATAAAAAAGTGCTAAAGGAAGGGAGGGAAACAGGTCCATGACGTAGGAAGTGGTGAAGGAAGTAGTCAAGGCGAGCAGTCCAGAGTGTGGGAACCCATTGTGACAGTTAGATTAATGTATTTGCAATGATAAAATGCTAAAGAAAGGGAGGGAAACAGGTTCACGACGTAGGAAGTGGTGAAGGAAGTAGTCGAGGCGACCATTCCAGAGCGTGGGAACCCTTTGTGACAGTTAGATTAATGGATCTGCAATAATAAAATGCTAAAGGAAGGGAGGGAAACAGGTCCACGACGTAGGAAGTGGTGAAGGAAGTAGTCAAGGCGAGCAGTTTGGAGTGTGGGAACCCGTTGTGACAGTTAGATTAATGGATCTGTAATAAAAAAATACTAAAGGAAGGGAGGGAAACAGGTCCACGACGTAGGAAGTAATGAAGGAAGTAGTCAAGGCCAGCAGCCTAGAGTGTGGGAACCCTTTGTGACAGTTAGATTAATGGATCTGTAATAATAAAATGCTAAAGGAAGGGAGGGAAACAGCTCCAGGACGTAGGAATGGTGAAGGAAGCAGTCGAGGCGACCATTCCGGAGCGTGGGAACCCTTTGTGACAGTTAGATTAATGGATCTGCAATAATAAAATGCTAAAGGAAGGGAGGGAAACAGGTCCACGACGTGGGAAGTGGTGAAGGAAGTAGTCAAGGTGAGCAGTCCAGAGTTTGGGAACCCATTGTGACAGTTAGATTAATGTATCTGCAATAATAAAATGCTAAAGGAAGGGAGGGAAACAGGTCCACGACGTAGGAAGTGGTGAAGGAAGTAGTTGAGGCGACCATTCCTGAGCGTGGGAACCCTTTGTGACCATTAAAATAATGGATCTGCAATAATAAAATGCTAAAGGAAGGGAGGGAAACAGGTCCACGACGTAGGAAGTGGTGAAGGAAGTAGTCAAGGCGTGCGGTCCGGAGTGTGGGAACCCGTTGTGACAGTTAGATTAATGGATCTGTAATAAAAAAAAAATACTAAAGGAAGGGAGGGAAACAGGTCTACGACGTAGGAAGTGGTGAAGGAAGTAGTCTGGGCGAGCAGTCCAGAGTGTGGCAACCCATTGTGACAGTTAGATTAATGTCTCTGCAATAATAAAATGCTAAAGGAAGGGAGGGAAACAGGTCCACGACGTAGGAAGTGGTGAAGGAAGTAGTCGAGGCGACCATTCCAGAGCGTGGGAACCCTTTGTGACAGTTAGTTTAATGGATTTGCAATAATAAAATTCTAAAGGAAGGGAGGGAAACAGGTCCACGACGTAGGAAGTGGTGAAGGAAGTAGTCAAGGCGAACAGCCCAGAGTGTGGGAACCCGTTGTGACAGTTAGATTAATGGATCTGTAATAATAAAATGCTAAAGGAAGGGAGGGAAACAGGTCCACGACGTAGGAAGTGGTGAAGGAAGAAGTCAAGGCGAGCAGTCCGGAGTGTGGGAACCCGTTGTGACAGTTAGATTAATGGATCTGTAATAAAAAAGTGCTAAAGGAAGGGAGGGAAACAGGTCCACGACGTAGGAAGTGGTGAAGGAAGTAGTCAAGGCGAGCAGTCCAGAGTGTGGGAACCCGTTGTGACAGTTAGAATAATGGATCTGCAATTTAAAAAATGCTAAAGGAAGGGAGGGAAACATGTTTATGGCGTAGGAAGTGGTGATGGAAGTAGTCAAGGCGAGCAGTCCGGAGGGTGGAACCCCGTTGTGACAGTTAGGTTAATGTACCTGCAATACTAAAACGCCATAGGAAGGGAGGGAAACATGTTTACGACGTAAGAAGAGGTGGTGGAAGTAGTTGAGGCGAGCAGTCTGGAGTGTGGGAACCCTTCATTAGCTAGATATTGGATTTTTAATCATTTTTAGATGATATAATTACGATATCGTTTTAAATTATCATTGTAAGCCATACGACATTTTTTAGGAGATTCCTTACATCGTGCTTTGGCAATTAGGTTAAATTAGATTAGTTCAGTTTGGCTTAGTTTTGTTTATGATAGGCCTCATAACAAATATGGAAATAGGCTTGATTTAATCAAAAGACATGTTGTACAGGTACGATGGACTTACCTCCTATCGATAACTGTTGGAAATCCATTACGTATATTACCACTGACTTTGGTTAGTTAATAGATGAAAAGTTAGGATTGTTGTTGTCTAAGATTTGGTTGATTTGCCCATACAAATAACATTGTGTTCACCAGTGACACCGGTAAGTAGGCTAGGTGTGGGTGGACTCTTTCGTTACTGCGCTCATGTTCACTCATCCCGTTACGCGCAGAATAAGCGTACTACTAGTTACTTTAATAATCTGATTTACTTTAAAAGTTAAAACTGTATACTATCCAATCTTTTTACTCGAGGCTTCTTATTTTTACTACTTTCACATCATAGGACGCAAGGTTCGGTTTACACGTTACTTTAGGCTAGTCATAGAGGGTGGCGGCTTTATCACTCCAATAAAATCCAATGGTAATTGTTGTGGTTTGAGCCTGGGACTTCGGGATTCGAAGCCCCGAGCTCTACCACTAGACCTCTCGCTCCTCCAATATTTTTACTCTAGTAAGGTATACTGATATATAGGACTTAACTGTCGTCCTGTATATTTAAAGTCTCTTCTTCGTCTTACTACTCATAAAATGGCAATTTTTAATACATTCTATGCAGTGCTAAAATGTTCACTCGGTCTTCGGACCTAAAAGCTACATCTGGTATCGAGGCCAAGGGTTATCAAGTTGTCGTTCATATGCTACAATTCAATAGACAGACCATTAGTTTTCTTTTTAAATCTTCACTTATTTAAAAAGAGTGTTTCGTCAACAGACGAAGCCATAAATGAGTTAGCAAACCAAGAGCTTATAAAAACCCGATATTTTTTATTGCCCTTTTGTTGCATTTGAGTGTTTGCGTTTTTATTGTATTTGAGTAAAAGAAAAAGAAAGATTCTTTTGAGCTTAATAGTCATACAATAGTTTAACAACAGAACAATACAAAATATATATCGTCTTTATTGTTAATTTATTTCCTTACAAAATCAACCAACATAAACATTAAATTATGTACTGCATCTATTTTATGTATAAGATTAACATAACGTATCTTGTAAATAAATCAGCTTTGGCACAATTGATACGACAACGTACACGACACGACATTATGATTCAGTCATCTTAATATTGAAATTACCAACTGTGTTTGCACTACAGTACATGATTTTGACTCAAAAGTTACATGCACACTATACATAATATATATGTCATTCTATAAATAAACATAAAATAGGTCTTACCTTAGCAAAGCTGATATCTGGACACCATGATTATTTCCATTGTAGCCTGGAACCTGTAAAAAGTGGTTTTAGTTTAAATATACGTTTTTTAAATGTCTGAAAGTTAATCACTATCTTTCATAAAATAAGACAGTAGTGGTATAGAATGTGTTTTGAATAAATTTCGATAAAGAGGCGCGGTTGTCCTAGTAGTTGGAGGGGTTCTGTTCCGACGCCCCGAGTTCAAATCCCACAAATCTCTAGGAATAATGCCTTGACCCAGCAGATAAGAGTCCTCCTCATAGGTTGGAGTCCCACCAATCTGGGACGGTGGCGTCGTCCTGTAATCCAGCTACTTAGATGTCACGAATTGTGGATATTTCATAGGCATGCACTATGGATGCAATACTCTCTGGTGTGGATTAACGTCCGCACTAGTGAGTACTACGACTATCCGCAGTACTATCCTGATAATTAGACCAATTCGTATATACCTTTGTTGTTGATTTTTTTCATGTTAATTTTGTGATCTATTTTGTTTGTATTCTTGTTATTGATATATTCATTGTTATATTTTGTTATTGTTATATTTTTTATACATTGTTATATTTTTCTGTAACATCAATATCCATTGTTTTGCCATGTAATAATTAGTTTTAAATATTGTTTTCTACTCCTCTGTTAATTATTAAATTTTTACTAGTGTACATGTTGCTCGAATTCGAGCAGTTGCAAAGTATTACAGGAGTTATTTCAAAACGAATAACAGTCATATTTACAATGAGTTTAAAAGAGTCAACTCAAAAATTACCGGTGTGTAACTCAGACCATGTTTATCTTCGTTATTGATAAACCTAAAGCATTCCGGCCGGTTTTCTCCGCCTCGCTGTACAGGCAACACATGTCATTGATAGAGGGCCAATTGAGAACGAAAAGTCGTTTTGGAGTAGTAAGTGTTAGGCACATTTGTAACCTAATAGTTGAGATTGTCCATGGTCAGGTGCTGACTGTGATGAGTTAAAGCCTATTACGCGCCACTGTTCTGTAGCTGCGGTCGCTAAGATTACGCCTCCTGTCTATGTTTCGCGTTGTCGTCGCGTCGGAGGCATTTAAAAGAAAGAAACAACAAATAAACAAATTATAGCTACACAAAACAACGCTAAATGCACAAATTTAAGTTACAATCATGCTAACACGATCCGTCATAGCGACACAAAACAACGATAAATACACAAATTTAAGATACAACCATACTATCGATTTCTATTATTAGAGATCGATGAACCATACTAACACCATCCGTCTTGGGGGTTATGTTTACACAAACTCAAATAGTAAATAATGTACTCAATGCGTTTCGAATTGAAAAATAAATAACAGCAATTAAATTATACAGCTGATCAAAATGTAAACAATTAAGTTCTCCATAAGGATAACATGGGAACTTTCAAAGCCACTGGGGCAGAGCCCAAGGGACTTTTTCAAAAATGTAAGGCCAGTTTGCAAATCTACGCAACACGCTCTTTCCAATGAGACGTCAATGGATAAAATCGGTTAAGAAATGGCGGAGGAGTTCAACCGACAAAGTTTCATGTAGCGTATTAATTATATAGATAATATTTTTCTATCTGTATAGCTACTTAATGTGAAATAGTGTTTGCCGTTGGTGTTCAATAAATAAAGAAATAAACCAAGACAAAAATGTGGTTCAGATCCCACTATAAACTGTAGGTCCCTGCCATTAGCTGTCTGGCTATTAATTAACAGCTGTGTCTAAGGAATACGTCGGCCTTAGTCACTAACAAGACTACAAGATCGTACCACTCATCTTACACTAATTTCCATTCATAATTGGCTTAAAATACCTACTTTGTATGGTCACCATTTCAATGAAAAGTATTTTTAAACATACAAAATATTAGGCCTCCTGTCGAATCCATAAGAAATTTAATCGTTCATATTGTGTGAAGAACTATTTACTTAATTCAGCATAAATTGAATTTTACTATAATTTCTCAATTTGTCAAGACATGAATATAATCTTATGCAATGATGAACAATTGGTCCACACATTGTGATAAATTATTAAAATCCCCAAAACAACTAATCGGCCGAGACCAGCGATCACGAGCCCGCAAGCTATGTGCACGTTAATATCAGTAATGTCATTCAATTTTAAATTTTAAAAGAAAACTTTAAATTAGTTTTACGCTGCAGAAAACCTTGGAAGACGTATAACAGACGAAACTTATAATCCAATACAAAGAAGTTTGAAAAGGTCTTAGTCAAACTTTTAAAAGTTCTGATTACTTTAAGTCCCAAGTACCATCCTAACTTTGCTCCTTATTGCGGCCCCTCAACCATATTTCCCTTCCCCAATATTCATTACAGGCACTGGCTTAGTTCTATTCGTGTTTCAATCGGATTAAACGTAGTAACAATTTCGAACATGTGGAATCCAAATTTAAACTTTGGCGTGCAACAGGTGTTGTATTAGAAAGTATCATGTTTTTTATCCATAAATTGGCGAATTAAATTTTACAAAAGCATTATAGTAGACAACGGATATTTGTTAAAGAGATTTAAAATGTACTAATGTTAAAAACGTAATATTTAGATGAATTACGTTGCCTTCTATTGATAACATTTGTTTTAGAATGACAAGCTGTGTATACGTTAACATCATTACAAAAGTTTATCATGATAAATTTAAAATTATACTTTATAAATTTGGTAGTCAGGTATATGTCGTACAAACGTTTTACTTTTATAGGTAGGCCTACGTATATTTGGGAATATTAGGTATAGATTTGAGACCACATTTGGGTTTACTATTATTAATTAGGTACTCATCAAACTCTTGTATACAAGGGAACATAACAGATCGTTTACATTTCAAACGTAAACTAATCAATTAAAAAGTGTTTAACCTTTAATATAAAATATGTCTATTAAAATTTTAAATGCTCTTACCATCATTAATATTTTTTTGTTTAATAATACGTTTTTCTTAATATTTGCCGGGGAGGTTTAAAACAATTACAATTCAAAACATCTTAAAACACAGAAGTTGAAAATAAAAGGACCATAGCAAATGGACAGGGTTTATTAGCGATACATGATGGATCATCAACTTATAGATCAAATTATTTTGATGTTGTGTGAAATGAGAGGCCATTATGATGCTGGTTTAAACACTAAAGAGTATGGTAGGTATAATATTTTGTTGAGTTTTGTGTTTTGTTACCGATGCAAAATTGTATTTATAAACTAAATTTGGAAATAATAATAATAATAATCATCATCATTAAATATGGATTTTAATCAGGCATTACAATATAGGCTAGTAATTATTATTTAAAAATACATAAAATGAAAAAAAAATATATAAAATAAATTAACATCGCAAGATCTGTGAGTTGGAAACCTTGAGGAAATTCTATTAATTGATAACCAGCCTATATTTAATGAAGTAAATATGGCTAGCAAAAGACGTAAACTTTGATATTTGGTATGAGATGGTAACATTTAGGCACAACAGGGAAGAATGTATTCACTTAATTTAATCCTTCGTTAATTCACAGTTTAGAGGGTATGTGGTAATACACACCCAAAGGGACGACCACAGTAATCCTATCTGGTTTAGGTCACTCTCTTGGACCAAGGTTTAATCATATAACAGTGCCACGTAGTAACATTAAGTGTATCTCGTTCACTAAAGGCAGAATAAAAAAAATTGCGTCCATCAAACATTACGTTTAGGATAAAGACAATGTAATAGCATGAGCATATTTTATTTTCAGGGATAATTATTTTCGTTAGTGATAATATATTTTACGAAACCAAATATTCTTCATGATGAATATAAGTTGGGTATGAATGTCATTTACTAAAAATGCAACTTAGGGCTGACAACGAACTGCACTCACGGTCAAAGGAATTTACAAGGGTTGGAAGGGTAGCCCGCCTAAGCCATATGGAACTGCACTCACGGTCAAAAATCGGTCTTTCACGGCTGAACGCTTCGCTAGCCCCTTAGTCATCTGTTTATTCCGTCCTCTGTCTTACTTTATCCAATACTTTATTTAATACACGTTTTAGTGTCTGTACCAATAAATACAACAATAACTAACCTAACCTTTACAAAAGAAGCTTCGTTATAATAAGAATATAGCCTATCATGTTATCGTAAATACTATGCTAGAATTTTCTGTACACATGTGTATTTTTTACAATGTCAGTAGTAAGTTTATTTTTTGACGTTTAGATTAATTATAATACATACATGTATATAATACAATACATGCAGGGACTGCTGAAATTAAAACTAAGTACAACTCATTAAAGTTGCGGTACCGCAAAGAAATCAAGAAAGCCAAACTCGACCATAACAGCAGTTTATTGCAAAACTCTAGTAATATTTCTAAAACATCCTGGTCAATCATTAATGAATCAAGCAACTGTAATAGTAAGCCTTTGTCTATTCCTGACTGCCTAACTGCCGATGGACTGAACTCTTACTTTGTCGACTGTGTTGAAAACCTGAGAAGTAATGTTCCCGCCTCTTCTAATGGTCCTGAGCAATATCTAAGTAATTTGACATCTTGCAACGTTCTTCCGACTACTGATGACAACGATGCTTTTAGGCTTGAACTATTTACTGTAGAAGAGGTGTATGCAGCCATCAACAGTCTCAACAATAGCTCTTGTTTAGATATTTACGGAATTAATGTCCCCATCTTGAAGTTAGCTTCTAGTTACATAAGTGAAGTTTTGACATACCTATTTAATCTCTGGATAACACAAGGTTGCTACCCAAACAAGTTCGAGATTTCTAAGGTTATACCAGTCCATAAAAAGGGGCCTAAAAATGTTATTAGGCCTATATCTATTATCCCTGCAGTGTCGAAGGTCTTGGAACATCTCGTACATCGTAGATTTTCTCAGTATCTTGAGGACAGTAACCTTTTAGCAAGTAGTCAGTTTGGCTTTAGGCCCAAACACAGCACTGTCCAAGCAACCCAGGCACTGATATCAAATTGCTTTCAACGTTTAGAGGCCAAAAGTGGCATAGTGTTTAGATCGTACGACATGTCTAAGGCCTTTGACACAGTGGCTCATGATCTCCTTGTGGATAAGCTTTCTTGCTATAACCTTGATGCAGTTTTGGTTAGGTTCTTTTAATCTTATCTCAGTGACAGATGGCAAAAAGTCTATCTAAACGGCACTTATTCTAGCCCTGTTCGAGTGCCCCACGGAGTGCCCCAAGGCTCTATATTGGGCCCTACCCTGTTTATACTGTATATAAATGACTTACCTTGTAATATTAATGACTTATCTGTAAAAAGCTTTCTTTTTGCTGATGACTTGGCCTTGTGTGTACGGGGTAACTCTTTGAATGACGTTACAGATACATTGGATACAAAATCTGCTGTTATTAATGACTGGTGTAATGCAAACAAGTTGTGTCTTAATGCTGATAAGACTCAAGACCTAACTATTAGTCTTAGCAGTAATGGTAATGATGTAAACACTCTGAAGTTTTTGGGTTTTCACTTGCAGTCAAACTTGAAGTGGTTTTCACATGTAGATTTTGTAGCTTCTAAAATTGTAAAAGGCATATTTATGATAAGAGCACTTAGGTCCACTGTTTCAGTTGATGTCCTTATTTGTATATATTATGGCCACATTCATAGCTATTTGTCCTATGGTACCTCACTGTGGGCCAACAGTTTTTATGCTAACAGGTTGCTCTTTACTTTACAAAAGAAGGCAGTGAGGTTAATTTGTAGTGTGAATAGAAGAACACTAAGCCCCTTTTTGTGGGTCTTAACATTCTCACATTTCCATCTTTGTATGCTTTGGCAAGTTTATTGTATGTAAAAGAAAACATTTCTCACTTTGAAAAGATATCTGATGTGCACAACTACTGTACTAGATCAAAAGATAATCTGTCTACACTAAGGCATAAGTATACAGCCACTCAAAATAGTTTTGAGTACCAAGGTGTTAAAATGTACAATTTCTTGCCTGCATCCATCAAAAACCTGTGTGTTTTAAAATTCAAACATGTTTTAAAAACTACTCTAACCCAGGCTTGCCTGTATAAAAATGAAGAGTACTTTGGTTTAGAGTTTTAGATATTTTAGTTGCCAGAGCCATCTTGATTGTTTTGTTTTTATTTTTGACGATTGTCTTGAACTTTGTACATAGTTTTAACGACAATAAATCATTTCATTTCATTTCATTTCATTTAATCAAAACTTTTCAATATATTTCAACTAATTTAATAAGTTTTAATCAATTCAATCATGGTGTTGCACAATGTGATATAGGCTAATTAAAAACTGACCGTGAGTGCAGTTCCGGTACCCCCAGAAAGGCTCAAAGTGACCGTGAGTGCAGTTCCGTAGTTGGATTAGGACCAGGGACTGACCGTGAGTGCAGTTCCAGCCCTCCCCAACTTAGATTAATAGTATATTTCGTACCTAGGGCCGAAAATGAGGTTTTGCAGGCTCGAAACGATCGACAGCTGCAAAAACATTTCGATCCGTGGTACGAACGCTATTGATCACCACACTATACCCTATTACCACTATTCACCACAATAATAATGCACACTGATCGTCAACACAACTACATCTAACTACAACTTTAAGGTTATGTGAAGAACTAATTCGAGGAATCAGCAAAAATAATAATAAATAGTTGCTAGGCAATAGTGACAATAAAACAATTCTATTGCAATGCTATGGATACTGATTGTGTATTTAATATGCATTCATGTTTTAAGTAAGTAAGTGGGCAGCTGATTTTGCGGCACTAGGGATGTAAAAACCTGCTCGGTCCCCAAATGACGATGACAGCTGGCATGGCCAGCAAAACGTAACTTACAGCCACCAATTAACGTATGTAAAACAGCTAAAACATCATAGTGTGGTGAAAAAATAATTGTGAGGAGCAACAAAGAAACGCATAGTAACAGTGGTGATTACCAAGCACACTAATTGATCATAACAACTACTGCTGGTTTGATTCCAAACTCCAACGAATGTAAATGCTTAAAAAAAACACACGTGGTGGCGTTACTCAATCATTAAATCACATATTCTTTATTATCGCTCGCTAAGCAAATGATAGCATACAGAAAAATACCGTTATGTACTGAGTTGTAATATTATCCAATGATTCATGATGCTATACCAAGTACTAAGCGATAATGTTACACCAAGCCACCAGATCATTAATTTACCTGATTATCGCTCATCTAATTAAATGACCATTAGCGAATGTGATGTGAAGGGATATGTGTGATGATTAATGATCAATCAACTGTGTGTAGTGTATTCAAATTATAAACACTCCTTTACCTATTGATTTTATGTAGGCCAAAGAATAGGTCTTACAATTAGTTTTAACTGCGTCCAAAATATGACTTAGTCTATAAAGACATCTTTCCTTCTTTTTTGTTTAAATTAAATGAAGTAAATTGAGAAAATCTGTCATTTTTTAAGCGGATGTATACAAAAAGTAAGTGTGATCTAATTGAGTTCATTTTCTACAAAAAATTTTTAATTTACATCTGAAATCTAATTCTACACAAAAATAATTCAACAGATTTAAATTTCATGGAGCTCTTTTCACGGATCATTAATTTAGATTAGATTAGGCTTTTTAGATTTTCAGGGGTTTGTCATATAGCTGTGTACAGATAAAAAGACAGAAACTGCTTACGTCATTTTGCTGCAATTTACAATAATATCTCATTTTTGTCCATTGAAATAACCGCAGAAATTTTTTTCATAGTTTTTAATTGAAAACAAATGTTTTGTCAGATTATAAAATACAATTCCTTTTGTAATGAACATTAGCGATTCATTTATAACAGAAAAGGTAAATACATTGAATAAACACTTGTCAAAGACCTTTACACAGTGTTTATAACCTTCAGGTAATTTTCTTTGGCAAATTAAAGGAAATCTAATATGGTTTGATAATGTGGTAATTTTTCAAACATAAATTCTCTTATAAACTAAAAATATGCATATAACTTATTTTTCAATACTTGGTAACAGTTGTAACAACGTATAAATATTGGGAGCTAACTATGATCAACTAGTTAAGTAGTTACCAAGCCAAAGCAGTTCAGGAAGGGATTCTCTGCTGTGAAACATGTTATTGCTCCTCAGGGACAAATAAGGGACTACAGGTGATAACAACACACCTGCTACTGATACTGCTACCTGCGTCTACAAACTGTATAGTGAGAACAAGGGAACTTTAGAATTAAGTAGAAATAATAGAAATTTAAAATATGATCGACTGTGTCATATACTCCAAATTCTTCGTTTTCCCCAAGTGAACACCTGGGGGTGATGAGGCCACCATGTTTTGCGAATTTGGTCATTTAAGAAATATGTCAGCTTAAGTCACTACCAAGACTACAAGATCGTTCCACTCATCCTACACTCATCTCCATTCATACTTGGCTTAAAATACCTACTTTGTATGGTCGCAATTTCAATGAAAATTAATAAAAAAAGTAATTGAGGCATTGTTTACAGTATAGGTCTCATGAGAAGACCATTGGGTGGCTGGAGTGAAAATCAGAAATGTCTGCCATGCTACCAAAGGTGCTACCGTTTTTGGCAACACATTCTCTGTAAGATAAACGATTAATACAACGTGTAATGCAAGAAAAGATAACCACAAAAAAGCCAATCTTAACGCATTTCTAATTTCAAATGGATAAAGCAAATTACAACATTCCTAATTATGCAGCAATTGTTATGCAGGAAAACAGACTGTTTGATCATATAAAAGAAGATATACATAATACATAATATGTAATAGTAATGGTATAATAATATATAATAATAATAATAATGCTATAATAATATGTAATGTATAATAGTTTAAGCAAACCTCAAATTAGTTGCAAGTTCAATATGACCCAGTACAGTAGTTAATTACATAAAGCAACCTCAAGTGGACTTGGCTTGACTACGTGTTTGATTGCTACAGTACTAACATGACCGGAAGCCGAGTAATTTAATTAAACTCAAATATAATTTATTTGCTCTCGGATAGTGACCGAGCAAATGGTTTTGAAAATATGTAGGCGCTCTCATAATTTATTCACAAGATTTAATAAAATTATGATGAACTTTTGAAAGTGACTGGTTTTAGAAGCATTTATCAAGATTAAAAAAGTTTGTGCAGTTACGTGTGACTTGTTTGGTAGAACATTAATCATTAGATAACATCACAACTCTACACTCGGCAGTCGTTCAGGTCATTTAATGTGCTTGGTGAGCGATAATCAGGTATATTAATGACCTGGCGATTGTTTGTGTAGCATAGCTGCGTGTAACTTGGTGAAACATTAATCATTAGATAATATCATTACTTTAGAAAAATGTGTTCTATTTTGCATTACCTTGGTAGTAGTATGGTTAGGAAGGTCACTAATGAATACGATTAATTAACTTTTTGAACACTAATCAATAAATTTTACTGTAATACCTGTCTCTCTAATCTTTTACTAACGCTTACGATGCAAATTACTTTCACAAGAAACTCACTGTTAACTGTCTATGACCATGTAGTGGTCCATGACTGGCCACATTAATTTAAATACCTGTCGAAGTGCATAGTACCCGGACACAGTAACATAGACTTAGGCTACAATTATGGCAATCGACAGTAATTTGAAGTGAAAAATGTTTTCGCCGAAATGTTTACTGTAGATTTTTGTCCAAATAAACCCGATGCTTTTATTTTCTCTAGCTATCACATCTTATATACTAAAAAACTTTTGCAAAACTTACAGCTAGCCTGACCATACTACTGAACCGAATTACACGTGGTTGGTACCAAATGAAAGATATTTACCTGTAGATGTGCAGAATCCCTTTATAAATTAAAATAGGCTAAAAAATAAGCACGAAAAATGAGTTTGGATTATCAAAAAATGACAAGGGTCTTATGGTTTGAGATGGTGATGTCGAAATAACAACAAAATATAAACAGAAAATCAAAACAACTGGAAGACATTCCTATCACATGTTTTATTTACAGTGTGGGGTGAAAATAGAGAAGTCTGTACATTACAAATTTTTGGTAGAGTTTTCGATCACGGGGTGACCTCTAGGAACCAATATAAAAATAAACGTTTATTATGGAGATTGTTTTATGCTTACGACATACACCCTGCCCATACTACTGGACAGATTTACACGCGGTTTGTACCATATATTTAATAATAGTCTGTAATAATAGTCTGTATATTTGCCCATTTTGCTTCGACTTGAGATATTACTGGAGTAAATGTTATGAAAACGGAAATTAAAATATCTATTGAAAATTTAAAATGGGGTAAAAATTTGTGTCTATTAAAAGTGAGATCTGAAGTTATATTGGACCAATTTACATGTAATTACAGATAATTAACTCTATATTTCCCTATGTGTCTGAAAATTTTACTATTCCTTTATATAATCTTATATACTAAAAACTTTTGCAAAACTTATGACAGTTAGCCTAACCATACTAGTGGACAAAATTACACCCTGTTGGCACCAAATGAAAGATGTTTTCCTGTAGATGTACAACATCTCTTTATAAATTAAAATAGGCTCTAAAATAAGCAAAAAAAAATATTTTAAATTTTAAAAATTAACATGGAACTTATGGGCTGCTATGTTGGTGACGAAATAACAACAGTTAATATAATCAGAAAATCAAAACAAATTAAAGAAATTCCAATCACATGTTTTATTTACAGTGTGGGGTGAAAGTAGAGAAAATTGCACAATATATCCTTTAGGTCGAGTTTTCGACCACGCGCCGAGCTCTCGTTTTTGACTAATTTCGTTTGATTTTGGACGCAGAGCTGCACAAATACTCTACAACGCACATGAGGAGGCTTTGTTTTTGCTATATGTGTAGTACCCATCTTCTTAAAGCTGTAGCTTCATCTAATCATAACGCATGGAGTCTTCAACGTAATAAAGAGTCATTAGGCCTACTGTATACAGTGACTTAATGTTTCATCCTAAACCTAGGTTTACACGGACGAGAAATACAGGTAATGATTTTTTTACCAGACGATTTTTTATAATAAAACATTTGTTTGGTCATCCTAGAACTTGGTTCTATTTCCCGTATACAACATTTTTTAAGATGATCTGAATTGCGATATCTATATATTTAATTCAGTAAGCGAACCGGTCCCAAAGAAATCTCCGAGCTAAGAAAAATATAGTATTCCAGTTAAAGATTCATTTTAAAGCTTAAGGTCCAAAAAGGGAAAATATCAGTAGTGTCAAAAATTACCCCTGCTCTGCCCCACAGGACGTCAAAGATTCAGTCATTTTCTAATGGAGTACTGCTAAGATGTTTTTATAAGCGGTTTTAAATATACCAGCAGATGTAAAAATTGCGTATTTGATTGATTATTGATTTTAGTGTTCTGTTTTACAGTATTGTTAGAATGGTAATGGAGCGTTGAAATGTATCGTGTTAGGGGAAGACCGTGACTACGAAGGAGATTATTTAATGGTGTACAGCATGTGGGTTAAGGCCAAATTACAATGGAGGTTGAGGGCAGAAATTGCTGCTATGGGCCCCTAGTATATGTTTAAATGTCATACACTACAGGTGATGTTACAAAACCAATATCCTAAATAGGCAAATAATACACCTCATTATAACCTTTGACTCCAATAGGCAATGTTATAACTTGCCAAACACATAAAAGACCATAACAAAATATTGTGATTGTCCAGAGAGTAAGTATACAATGAATACCTATCAAGTGACTAGCAATGATGATACAGATACAATGGAACATGTAAATTAACACTAATGGTCTTTGAACAGTTCGGAAAGTAAACTAGTTGTGTCGATAATGAACCTAATATCCAATTACCTTTTCGTTTATAAATAGTGAAATACTATTAAACACCAACATTGATTGGTTTAGTAATAATTTTTATTAGTAAAATTTATGATATGTAAGTACACATTTTGTCACAAAAAAGATAGCATATTGAAAGCGAGATTAAATATCATGCGAGAAAAAATTATGGTCTTATTTGATTCAATAAAAACGAAAAAATCTTTTGCAAGCCTGGTATAATATTGGAAAGATTGATAAGAATATTGACACGGTTTTAAAACGATTGGCTTAAATTATACTGGAATTATTTATATTGCAGATTTAGCTAGGATTTTTATTGAAGTTTAAGTAGATTATTCACCACATTTTTTGACCACTCCTTTGCACAACCATATTATTTTTAGTCATATTTTCTGTTATCAAGTGTTTATCTATATTTCTGTTTTACCACTAAACAGTTCTTATCAGTCTGTATAGCCTTCTTTAAAATGTACGACAAGTCTCAGGAAACTTTGGAGAACTAAATTTCATTAGCTACCTGTTTTTAAACTATTAGCAAAAGTTACTTAACGTAGCTGATATAAGTATCACAAGGTAACGTAGATGATGGAAGTAATTTTGACAACATAGACCATCAGCATCAGGGACACGTCAATGTATAGCGCCAACCCGTCATTTACAGGCTATAATGACGTGTAGCGTTACAAAGGCGTTTTATGAAAATATTGATCGGCAAATAACGAGTGCATTTTGTTATAAATAAATGTAAAAATTCGTGAATAAATGCAAATTTTGAATGCAATAAATGTTTAATTTTAAATTAAATTAAGTATTGTGTTATCCAAGTGGTTGGCGTCACAGTCTTCGGCGCAAGGTTTGATGGGTTCAAACCTTTTAATGGGGTTTTATGGGGTTCATTATTCTTATATCTGAAACTTTATTGGTGTAACATTAACAAACAAAAATAATACATCGACTGCTAATTATTGTGCACTACAAATGCATCTATAATTAATGAAAATCGCGCATAGATTAGCTGTTATCCATGATGTTTTGGTAAGTCAATCTCTAACTCGTCGCCAAGCCGGTTGAGACAAATTGGATACGCTGGGATTGATTGGGTTAGGGTGTTAGCAGCCGCCGGCTCTTCTAAAGAGGTTTACCAACTTAGGTGCAAGTTATTGTTCATCTGGAAGTTACTCATCCAATATCATTTACTTTATGACTTACAGCTAACTATTATTTGTCTAACATTAGCTTATTAACACATATAAACTTTAAAATTGCAATTTTGGTATTGTAATTTCTTTGTCAAAGCGACTATTTCATTGATCTGATTTATACTCTAGTTTTTTTACTGAACAAAAGAGAATATGCAATTTTACAGTAGCTCTTAGAATGGCTAGTTCCACTATTTTCTAGTTAAGTAAAAAGATGGCCACTGCTGCTCCATACAGATGAGGCCTGACATTCAATAGTAAACAAATGGTTCTTTTCTCAGACAGTTGACAAACCTTACAGCTGAAAAATCCTAAAACCCTAAAAAGGTACTCATTTAGTAAGCAGCATCGTATGTGGCTTACTTTATAACCTAACCGATAATGGCTGATTCATTTATAAGATAAAAACCGTTGGCCACCAATTTTGTTCGTAGAAAACTTCTTTATGTTTTAAAATACAAGTCAAAATTTTGTAATATAGTGTACTATGTTGCCTATGATGTGCTAATAGATCTACTTTAAAATAGAGCAAGTTGTTATAAAGTAACGATGAATTTATTAAAATCTCCTAATTTTTTTAAGTAGGCCTACAACAAACCAATCTTGTGCATAATTATTTTTTTTAGTTTTTAAAATTCCTACGTATTGTAATACACACGACACGGGACATTAAGGCCCATGTTATACGGACAGCAAGAACGCGACAGATAAAACGCCGACGCTGAACTAAAAATTCAGTGCTGTTATACGAGCAGCAATAACGCCGCGTCGTCGACGCCATGGAGCTGTTTAGGCCCATTTTATACGGACAGAAAAAACGCGACAGATTTTCCATTTTTCAACGCAACAATAGTATTGCACAACTGGCACCTGGGAACTACCCTATCGGAGGAGTATAGTTAGGGGTGAAGCACGGATCTGCCACGTAAAAGCTGCCCGTATAACAGTGCTCGCGTCATTTCTGTCGCGTTTTTTCTGCCAGTTTTACCGGTCCGGTTGTTTTGTCGACGCTGACGCTGGGTTTACAGTGTCCAACGCGACAGATAAAACGTTCGTATAACTTGCACACAGTGACGTACATTGCTCGGTAGGCTTGGCGTCTACGCGGCGAAAAATCTGTCGCGTTTTTTCTGTCCGTATAACATGGGCCATTTAAACACGAAAAACACGATAGCGCTATCATGACACGGCGTGGTAGCGGTTGTAGGTTTACTTTAACTTAACCTAAAAACGTGTTGCACAGTGTTTGAAAGACTCATTGCTTATATGCTTTATAGTGACTGTAGGAAAATTGAATGTGCAACGCGAGTGCAAAGTGCCACTTCGCACACTAGTTGCACAAATAACAATTTTCATAAATGCGTATTTACAAATAAAACGTGATTATTTAATGAACAGAAAACATAACTACACATTATAGCGAAACACCTAATTTTTAAACACAACATACACCGGAACCAACTGTAAATATGTTTTTTGTGCTGAAAGGTATTACGAAGATTTAAAAAAATATTTCTGCCACCAAATGACCTGCAAAAAACTATTTACATCATCAGCCTCTTTGATCAAGGTAGTTGATATTTTCGATGGAACAACCTATTTGAACATTTTAATCTCAGTCAGATTTTATTCTCAGTAACGCTAAAACTGTTGGTAAAGAGGACAAAGCGAGTCCCCGCGGCGATGAGTGCGTCTATTGTTATAATCTGAACGATCTGGTAAATTAACTTTAAATGCTCATCATCTCTTTTTGTTGCTAACATTTCGTAATTTATCAACAATGCAAATGATGAATTCTCTTTAGAGATCACTTTTAGCTAAAGGCTGTTGGCTAAAAATATGCAATCGTCAATTTATATTTCTAACTACCAATAATGCGTAAAAGATTCTTAAAAACGTGTTATAAATTTCATTGGTAAACATAATATTCAAAACATAGACATTGAGGTGGTTTTATACAATGTTTTAAACAAAATTCAGAGAAAACTTATCAGATAAAATCTCTACCATAAACGTATTATTTAACATATTATTTAGACTATTAATTAGTTCAACCATCACATTATTTTGCAATAATGGTAGTTTGGAAAATATTAAAGTGATGAATTGTACAAAATAAACATAGAACTATGAAGTTAGTGGTTCAAAATATAAAACGGTTTTGGTAGGCTTTGGTTTCAAATGAGCATCTTATATAAGTAAAATAATGAGTTTACGTTTATGTACATATATGTTTAGATATATTCTAATAGTTGTATAATTCTGCATTTGTGTTCAAAAATTAGTTCATACTAAGCATTGTATTATGTATTAAAAAAAATTAAGTTTTGCTTAAAATCGGTAAGCCGGTACTAAACATAAATTACTTTATTAACACCAGAATATTTTATTGTCACTTTGAGAAAATTTCTAATAATAAATTTTAAAACTGATTACTTTGAACATGTGCCACAAAATCAAATTCATTTAGCAAGGGTATCAAACTAGCTTGGAAAGGACTAATAATCCTTAACACCATCGTTTATAAACTGCCGCGAGCAAAACTGGACCATAATGGAATCATCCCTTGCGTATGACTGACCAACTTGTGGTAAATATACTGATACAAACATCATAAATAATATGTTTGGAAATATAAAATATAGAAATATATCACACTAAAATTAACGTTTAAAGTGTAAATCTCTGTCTTTTAATGTTGATAAATTACTAGCGTGTTAATTCATATTTAACAAGCTTAATGGGGTCTGAACTTGGGTACAGTATATTGTATTGAATAACGTTTGGAACGTTGTAAAATAATCGAACCAGTAAAATCTGTTGGTTCTAAATAAATACATAAAAATTGATATGTTTTTCATTGTGCTGTTCTGAGTCACGAATGTACATCAATCAACATTTTTGAACATTTTTGCTATAAAAATAAAATCTTTTTATAGCACACGTAATATTAACTGTATTTTATTTTATGCAGTTAAGGAACCTTTTTAATGATTATATTCAAATTTAAAAAATATATACAAGGTTGAAAGAGGATTTCTAAGATAATTACAAAAGATTAGTTTTGTTTCTTATAAAGAGATAAAAAAAAAATGTAATATACGTGGAATTGCGCGAAGGGTAGCATAAAAACAATCGTCTGCTTAGCCTCCAGCGGGAGCCTGCTTTGTTTAAACGCTCGTTGACAACTAATTTTTAATGTTCTTTAAATCCTCCTTTCATTTTTATAAAAAAAGAGTAAATAATCTAATTAGTAAATTTGAACACATTTCTTTACAACCATATATTTTTAAATCTTATAACGGAACTATAACAAACAAATGTATATAATAATTGTAGAAATCTGTAATGACTACAAAAACAACAAACCAGCTTCATACACAGCGTCAAACGATGATTCGATACACATAGCTTTATGTAAGTGTCTACATAAGTAGATATAATACCAGAATATGACCCCACTTTCGGCGTTTTAGAGGCACTTTTAGGGCACTTTTTATAGGGGAAAAATGAGAAAAAAATGGAAGAGCTTTTTTTGGCCACTTTTTTTAAAGACCCAGCTCTCGACCTATACACCCCTATATAAATTTTCTACTTTTGTTAATACTAAAAATCACGTCTGGAAATGGTGAGCTTTTTTTGGCCACTTTTTTAAAGACCTGGATCTCGTCTAATACAAGCCTATATAAATGTTCAAACTCCATTAAAATTTCAAATCCACATCCATTCCCATGTATATTTTCAAAATCATGTGAGGTTTGTGCGTGAACTCGGGCATGCTCCCGGCTCATGATGTGCTCCCTTGGACATCCTTAGTGGAAATCCATGAGTTCTGGCTACTTGGGAACCCAAGCCATTTGACATACAACGAATCACCCTTTCTCCTAATTACCTTCTCTACCAAATACATGTCCTTATACTTGGTCTTTAACAACTCCTCTGTATAGAAGCCTCCCCTGATTATATTGCCATTTTCATCTTTCAAGATATAAGTCACAGGCTTTGTATTCTTAACTTCTGCTATTGTAAATAGTTCCCCTGTCCAATTTGGAGTATAACCTTTACTAAAAACATGTTTATACTTGGAAATCCTTACGCTATCACCTACCTTATATCTTGGCTTTTTAACTTGCACTACTTTAGAAGTCCTTTCATGCAACCTCTCATGCACATATTTACTATTCTTAACATTCACTTGGTTAGGCTTCATTCCTATAGATCTATGCACTTTATTATTATATTTTCGAATTAACTTTGGAAGTAAATCCAACCATTTATAACTCCCCTGAGCACTAAATTCTCTATATAACCAATTCTTTAAAGTTCTCTGAAACCTCTCCACAATTGCAGCCTTAGTTGTAGAAAATGTGTGATAGTGATTAATATTTAATTTTTTCATTAGTTTGCTAAAATATTGATTAAAAAATTCTTTTCCATTGTCAGATTGAATGTTTTTAACCCCCTTTGGTAGAATGGTTTTAATGGCTTCTGTAACCACTAACCCTGTCTTATTCTTTAGTGGAGCAGCATAAGCTTTTTTAGAAAATGTATCTATTAAAGTTAAAATATATTTATTGCCAGAATTTTCTCTAGCATAGTTTTGCATATCAACTAAATCTATTTGTATGGTTTCGTTTATACCCAATACTTTAAAAGACCTTCTAATGAAATTCTTTCTTGCAGGCTTATGAAGCTCGTATGCAATTTCATTCATTTTTTATAACATCATCCTTTCCTGTAACTCTAAATACATCACCATTAGCCCCAATCAATAGATTATCTTCCATTCTTTTAAATACATAGTTTTCTGGTATATATGGTCTATTATCTATATACTTAAATCCACTCAAAGATGTGGGGTCAGCAACTAATAAATCAGGATTATATTCCATCAAATTAAAATTTTTTTCTCCATATACAAATTTTGATCCATCGTAATGCATAGATTGTGACATTAGACAAATATCATCCAAATGTTCCCCCTCTGGTAGATTTCTTATAAATTGTTTTTTGGCATCCCAACATTTTTCTTTTTTATCAAAAGTTATAGTCTGTTCTTTTATAACACAGTCAGTGTCATCAATGGCAGGTTTAACACGTACTAACCTTTTACTATTAAAACTCCAATAGCCTGCTTCCATTTTTGGAACTTGTGAAACATTCACAGCATCTTTACTATCTGTACCTTCCATCAAATTACTAATTTTCTGTTTCTTTGCATTCCAAACACCATTCTCTGATTCTAAAAATTCATAATTATTATCGTCTTGTACAAATTTACCATCTTCTTTTCGTATTAAAGTCTGTTGTAAAGTGGGCACATCATCTAAACTTTCACCCTTTTCTACATTAGTAATTTTCCGTTTCTTAGCATTCCAAACACCATTCTCTGATTCTAAAAATTCATAATTATTATTGTCTTGTACAAATTTACCATCTTCTTTTCGTATTAAAGTCTGTTGTAAAGTGGGCACATCATCTAAACTTTCACCCTTTTCCACATTAGTAATTTTCTGTTTTTTAGCATTCCAATTTTTATTCTTGGATTCTAAAAACTCATATTTAGTTTTACCTTGTAAGAAGACATCACCTTTTCTAGTTAATGTCTGTCCCAAAGTTGATACATCATCTACAAACTCCCCATCTTTAACATTACCAAGTTTACGGTTTAAACCATTCCAACTATCGTCTTGTAAATTTAAAGTAGGTTCACTACTAGCCCTGGGTTCTGCAGGCTTATTATATGGATTATATAAACGATAAAATTTATCTATAAACATATTTTTATTTAATAAATAATTCCACTTTCTCTCAATTCCTCAATAATGGAATCTATTTCATTATCCACTCCTGAGTTACCGGCTTGGCGACTTAGCCAAAGAAGTCTTAACCTATCTACAAGCTCATTAGGATCATCCCAATAAATATAGTCTATTTTCTTACCAGTCACTTGTCTCAAACCTTCACCAACAGATTTAAAAAGAGGTTTAATTATATTAAGATATTTAGTATGTCTATTACTTGAAATTGGTGCACCATCTTTGTAACTCTTTAAATGTCCATTTGTAGCTTCCAAAATTTCTTTATAATTTTGCAAATCAGCCGGAGTATAATCCTCAGGTTCTTTTAAAGTTAACAATTGCCACAAACCTTTTGTCCCCTTGTAGGTTTTATTTGCAATTGTAACATCATCATTGGCAATATCAACTTCCTTATTTCCAATAAAAAATTTATTTGCTTCTCGTCTAATACCATATGTAGTGTCTGTCATACTACTTTTACTGAGGTAATTTCCTAAATAGTCTGATGCTAAAAGACCAAAATCTAATTTCTGTGGAGTAGATTGTTGTAATGGTTGTAATCTTGGTATTATTGGTATTCTAGATGGAGTCATTGGGAGAATCTCCATTCGAGGCCTCTCTGTTTTGGCGATTTTTTTTAATTCTTGTAATGGCTCTATTAAAGGTTGGAATGTTTGGAACCTCTCTTCAGCCTCTAGAAACTTGCCACGTTTTAAAGCTCTATATTTCTCTCGTATTTGATTTGCAGAGTCAACCAATTCTTGTTGAATGTTTTTCATCTTTTATTTACATTTTATTTATCTCATTTGACAAAGGATTGTACTCAAACACTTTATCATGTATTATCAAACAATATGCAGATGTATTTGCTGGCACATTTTCTGCAGTTTCAATCTCTAATTTAATATCAACAATTCCTTCCTTCACTGTTTCGTTCTGTCTAGAACAGTCTATTACAATTAGTGGATATTTCTTCATAAACTCAGCCCTACTAATCATAGGATCTGGGATAGTATTATAGTAAGTCTCTCTAAACCTCATAAACATCTCATAAGCTTTAGAGACATCTCCATTTTCAAAGTCGAGATTTAAATCACTATAAGGATAATATTCAGAGTTTAGAAATACTTTGAGATTTTTTAACTTACAGTGATCAAATTCATCAGTTCTTTTTCGTGCACTATTATCCCTAGCTGTTTGGAAACCAAATATAATATACCTAGGCTTCTCCAAACTTGAAGATGTCTTTACTGACCATGTATGTCTTGTAGTATTGGGATATGATGGAAGTTCATGCAACTCTAAGCTTCTAAATGCAATTTGCAAATTTTTATTTTGCAGTAACATCTTTTGTAATTGTAACTTCTCCCCATCTGATGGTATTACATGTGGCATCACCCATTGAATTGAGTTAAGTGTAATTTTAGGAATCATATCAGCAGTACCACTGGCTGGAGCACTAGTGGTTGTTAATATACAATTCAAATCATTTTTGGATCTTTTCAACACCAATTCTTGTTTGACATTTACTAATACCTTATTAAAATCCTCAAATACACCCATTAACAGTTCTAATGGCAAACAAGTACTAAACTTGCCACTTTTATGGAACTCTTTTAAATTCGTGTCAGAATCAAATGCCACATTTGACAATTTAGTTGTTTTATTGTAAGAGCTCAATATTTTCATAAGACTAGAAATTCCTGGGTTTCTTACAATGTCTATTTCTTTACCTGCGACTTCATATCTAATTTCATCAAATAAGAATGCAAATGCATTATTTATAAAATGACCTTTATCATGATTTTCAATTTCTCCCTTAATATACAGATAACTCCTACATGGGAGAGTTAGCAAATCTTGATTATTAATACATATTCGAATTTCATCAGAATTATTTATTGCTAAAGTGTTATGGGGAACATAGGAGTGATTTGTAATTTTAACCACACTATCGTCGAATTGGGATTTCCCTGTAACGTCTAGAAAATCTTCCATTTTTATTAATAGAAAATTTTAACTTTAGTCCTATTGATCGTAGGAACCTAGCATTTTGTATACTTATAGATAAATTCTTATAAATTCTCATATCTTTTTTATATGACAAGTAATTGTAGTTTCTTCTCCATTAAAGTCAATTGTCTTGTCATGCTGATCGGCAAATGTAATACTGACAACATCTAAACTTCTCTTATTTACAGGAAAATATATAATATTTCTTGGAACTTCAATAATTTTGTAGCCAGGAGGAGCTTCTGGATAAAAGCTATGTATGGTGTGTGATTTGTTTCCATTTAAATAGGACCCGTTTGCAATATTACATTTTACTCTAATCACATTTACATTATTAATGTTTATTTTATTTGTAGATTCAAACTGTACACCAGGAGTAGAAACACCTTTAAATCCCAATAAAACAGACCCTAAACATGGTTTTGTAAAATCAAACACGTGGCTAGAAAGTAATGTCGCTTTCATAGTTTTATTATTAGCTGTAAGGAAAAAGTCTGGGATTTGCTTTTGAATTTCCTTTGCAAGCTCAACCACCTCATATGTTCCTTCAGAAATTTCTATTGTAACTGGAGCTTTGTGGTCATAATAGAAAACATCATCACCTTCTCCAATGGTTAATTTGTTGCCTTTAAGTTTATTTAATTTTGGAATAAGCCCTTTGAATAAAAGTTTGACTTTAGTATTAATTAATGCTTCTCCATTTTTATGTATTATAACTTTAAGTTTACCATCTAATAACTGGTTTAAATCATCAACTAAGATCTCTCCCTTTGGTAATGTTTTTTTCTCTACTTTGTAATATGTTAAAGTATTTAGAGGTTTTTTCACATTAAATATAGAATTATAACTTTGAAAATCAACTAATCCAATTACATAATCATCATTTAATTCTATGGGAGGAAAGAACACTGACTTTAGCTCTGGCTCTGTACCCGAAAATGTTATAGTAAATGAATCCATTTTTATAAACAAAAATTTTTTATGAATGATAAACATAAAATTCCACAAATAGAACTATTTAAATCTTGTATTTGATCGGTTGTATAGAATATTTTATGTCCCTCAAAATATTTAATTACTTCTTTTGGAGGTTGGATTCCAAATGGGTCAAAATAAATTACAATATCTTTATTTTTACGATATGCTGTCCAATGTGTGCCAGATGAACTGTCTAAATTAACTATTCCGCACTCTTTTACTTTTGGTGTTAGATTTTTTAGCTCGTTTTTTAGGTACACCCCCCGGAAGTGAGGCACGTCTTTTGCGGCCTCTAACAGCTGGTAGTTGTCCATCTTTTTTATTAAATTTTAATCCCATTCCCATTTTTGCTTTTGCCTTCATCAAATTTGTCACCGCATAAGCTGCAGCTCTTTCAGCAAGATTTGCGTCATTCGCCGTTACTCTAGTCCAAGCTAAGTCTGCTAATCTCATGTCTGCTTTGTTCCGAGCAGCGGTATCGGGATTATTCATGTAGAATATGTCATGCTCTTTACAATAAGAGTCTAACTTATTTTTTGGAGGTACATTTTTGGCTAGATTTTGACGTATATTCGTTCCAGGTCCACAGTACCGATATGATGGTATGTGAAGTGGAAATGGAAGATTATTTATAAGAGTATTCAATAGCCCTCGACCCCTGTAAGGCTTTAAGAATAAACCTTTGCCTTTTTTACATGTTTTCTTATTATCATTTTTCACCATTTTTATTATATAAAAAATGTCTTTTATTCAACAAAAACATAAATTTAAAATAGTACATACTAAGGAAAATATACCAAAGAAGTTGGGTCTATTTCCTACCAATATTCGATGTGTTATTTGTGGTCCAAGTGGAAGTGGGAAGACGGTTGTAATTTACAATTTAATTGTAAGAAAGGAAGGATTAAAATTTACAAACTTATATTTAATATCTAAATCTTTAGAACAAGAAAAATATAAAAAAATGATTGAAATATTTAGTTTGTGTGACGAAGTGAAATTACACACGTTTACTGACTGTGAAATCACACCAAATGATGTAAAATCACAGTCAGTTGTTGTATTTGATGACATAAATAGTCAAAATATTACACAATTTTTTTCAATGGGTCGACATAAAAATATTAACTGTTTTTACTTGTGTCAATCTTACAGCAAAGTACACAAACATTTACGTGATAATGTAAATTTCCTAATATTATTTAAACAAGATGATTTAAATTTAAAACATGTATATAACAATCATGTTGGTAATGACTTTTCATTTAACCAATTTAGAAATCTCTGCCACCAATGCTGGGATAAAACTAAATATGGTTTTTTTGTAATAGACAAAGAAAGGTCAAAGAATAATGGCAAATATAGATTTATGTTTGATCAATTTTATAGTGACCAAGCGCAAGCGTATTGATGCCATCTTCTAGAATAAACCTCTTGTCATCGTCAAATGATAGTACTTTCTTGTTCATGGTCAAGGTTTGAAGATGATGATTTGTAGATTTTATCCTTGTCACATTCTCATAGTAATCTTGCCCAGTTGCAAGACAGTTCAAATAATGTTGATGTCTGAGGAGATGTTTAACTGTAGCACCATCGGCTCCTTTAGCTTTCTTCACCTCTAAAGCTTGCTTGTCTTCTTCATATAACCATTTTAGAGGAATGTAAGAGTATAACTTTGGTCTTAAACCACAATATTCATACATAATATGACCATCTAATTCGTCTTTAAACTTGCCTGTGACTTTTTTATTTTTATCAGAGTATAAGAAATGGTCTTTACTATATCCAGAGGTATCAAAATAGTGCAAGTCACATTCTATTTCCTTGTAAAAGTCCTCTGTAACTATAGAATACATTAAAGAATCCGTATCTGTCATAAGAAATCTTTTGTTCTTAAATTTTGACATATAATTATAGTGGAAATCATACATTATTACTTTACTAATATCCAAAATGGTCATTCCCAAATATATCGGCTTATTAAACTTTACAACTAATTTATTTAAATGTATAGCATGTAAATTGTTATCGAACTTTTTGCTACAGTCAAACCTTGGATTAGTGACATATTTTGTTAATAGTGACTCATCCTTGAGATATATATCACGAAACTTGCGTTGGTTCATAATTGTTCGACCAAAGAGACTATTATTTAACAATTTGTAAAAGTCTTTTTCAAAATCATTTTTAGCACATTTGCGTTTTTCAATATTAAAATTAATATAGGGTGCAAGCCATTTTGATTGTCTAAATTTTAAAATTCTATAGTATTTTGTAGCAACCAAACCTAATTCCTCATATTTTTGTAATGCTTTATAATGTAAAATATATTTAGTTTTGTCATTTAAATTAGGTATTAATTTGCCATTCATTTTCTCAGGTGCTAATGGATAGTCATTATGTAAATCATGTAAGCTTTTATCATATTTTAAATCAACTTCTAAGATATATCCAAACTCATCATTTTGATTGTTTTTGTAGTCTATCTCATTCGTCCAACGAAATCCATCCACGGGTAGTGTCTCACACATAGCTGTGGAGTATAGCGAGTTACAATCTAAATATATTAAATACACACTTTCTTGATTGGGATCATAATGTTTGCCCATATATCTATTATTGGCTTTAGCGTAACGTGTAGAAATCATACTGACTCCTCCTCTGATTGCACTTTCTATGAACAAATGCATGTCAATATCTTGAAATAATTGTAATTTTATACCAGTCATTCTAAGACAAGCTTCCCATGTTAGTCCTGGAAGTGAATACATATGTACGGGGTCAAGTTTGTAATCCTTTAAACACAGGTCTCTAAATGTCTCAAACACATCAGCCAGTAGCAATACATCTGTTTTAAGATATAAATCATGATATTCTTGTAAATTATGTATATTAAAATGGGTCCAGACATTTTTAGCATGTTCATATTCGATGGGAGAGATATGTTCTTTAGTTAAAGTACTGTAAAATTTTTCAATTGGAGGTAGAGACTCTGCAAACTTATCTGGTCCTGTCATATATTCATAGGGAAATACGCCTTTGCGTTGTAGTAGTGGATTGTCTATGAATCTAAATGTATTTAAATTGGAAGCTAATTTGTATAATGGAAGGGACAGAAAGTTATAGGAATCTAAAAATACTAAATCATCAACAGAGAATGAAATGTACTTTTCCATATCTTTGGCTATGCAATTTAATTTACGATTAAACTTTCCCAAGTGTTGCATAATTAAATGTCCATCGTAATTTTTTAAGTTATGAAAGAATACTGGTATTTTCTTTGTTACTTTATAGTTTAAATTGCAATCATTGTGGGCAGCTCCACGGTATTGGCCATTTGAATGACAATGTTCCCGTACCCTATCAAAATATAGAGGCTTTTCACAAATATGACAATGTGTTGAGTTTTGGAAAGATGCCTCTTGCTCAGGAGTCATTACAAGGGGGATATATATTGCCATTTGATTTTTAATGAAGTCATAAGTCTCAAACAACCTTTCGAAAAACACATCCATAACATTTTCGCCACTATATAACTCTTCAGAAATAATCTTAGAATCTTTTACTACGACAAATGCAAATCCAGATGGAGTATGGTTGTTAGAGTTTATAAAGCACTCAAAATCAGCATAAATTACAAATGGGGCTTTAAGTTGATATTTATAATTTTTAAATTGTAATGTATCTTGTTTAGACATTTCCACTCGTTGGACATCAAAGTTTTTACAATATGTTATATGACACTCCAATTTATCTTTGGTGTAAAAATGTTGTAAACAAAACTTGCAAAAATGCTTTTTACTGTTATCTTTTGTTGACCGTAGCATTAACCTATTAAAATCACGAATTAAACAGTAATGTGATTTACGACCTTGTTGTAATAATAATAGATCTATATGAGTGTTACTATTCAGTTTGGTTCTTCTTAATGGATATATAAATTTTTGGTCTTCAACTCCAAATACTTATATTATTCTTTCTTTCAAATTGATCTATGTCAGATATTTTTACGGGATATTTTATATTTGTCATGTTCAACTTACCTACGTAGGGTGCATAGTTAGAGACTCTATTAGCATGTTTAGCATTCCTTGGATGTAAAGCTGCTAAAATTGACCAAAGGAAGCATTTATTATCAACATTCTTTATATTTAAAACTGCTTTTGTCAATTTAATACTTTTTGGTGTGGGAATGTATGACTTTGGAGTTAGGGGCTTATACTTGTAAACGTGCAACTGCCAATATTTAGTATGGTCATAAATCCATCCACTGCCTTCGGCTTGATATTTGTGTATGGAAGCGTCAATCTTTAAAAGGGCATTTTCAATTTGAGGCTTTAAATCTCTCTTCTCAATGGTTAAGGTAGTAAGGCTTCTAAAATCTGCAATACATTCTTTCTCATTAACTAATTTTCCATTTTGATCTATTGTATATTTTATAAATTTGATTCTCCTTACTAAAGTCCATTTTATTGGTAGAGGACAAGACTGAAGAGTACTTTTAAGTTCAGTTTTAATCGATTCACCAACAAATTTAATCATTGTATATGGACATTTGTTACAAGAATTTACATGTCTTTTAAAATGACCAACAACATTTCTTTTACAGAAATTACAAGTCTTATGAGTTTGTAATATATGAGATTTTAGAGCCATGTTATTATCACAGATTATATCACAAACTTTGCACAGTTTCACCTTCATTTTATGTATTACCTTGTAGTGGCGAATCAGGTTGCTTTTTTTGGAGAGCGATGCAAAACAATGTTGACATGTAGTCTTCATTTTTATATATGTAATTAAAAAATAGGTTGGAATCTTCTATATAGTAGAAATTACATTTTGACAATTTCAATTAATGAGAAATAATAATTTGAATTAGAATTTTATATTTTAATATTCAAAACAATTTCATACAATAAGATTTAGCAATTGTAATTTTCTAAATCAAAACTAAATCCAAAAACTTAAATAAAAAATACTTTTTAGCAATTCAGATTGCTGAGTCTACATATATACAGAGTGAGTGTTACCTATTTTAAAGGAGACTTGACAAAATTATATAGTGAATATAATTCGGCTAAGTTTTTAAATAATAACTTGTGCACACTTTTGACTCAAAGTCCCCCGGTGCATGAAGTTTGGCTAAGTTTTTAAATAATAACTTGTACACACTTTTAACTCAAAGTCCCCCGGTGCATGAAGTTTGGCTAAGTTTTTAAATAATAACTTGTGCACACTTTTGACTCAAAGTCCCCCCCCCCGTGAGTGAATTTGGCTAAGTTTTTAAATAATAACTTGTACACACTTTTAACTCAAAGTCCCCCCCCCGTGAGTGAATTTGGCTAAGTTTTTAAATAATAACTTGTACACACTTTTAACTCAAAGTCCCCCGGTGCATGAAGTTTGGCTAAGTTTTTAAATAATAACTTGTGCACAATTTTGACTCACTTAAAAATAGTAATAACAAAATAAGTTATTTTTTTGGATAGAGAAGCAGCACACAGTTGACATGTAACTAAAAAACAAAGTTAGCATCTTCTATATGATGGAAATTACATTTTAGACAATTTCAATTAATGGGAAATAATAATTTAAATCAGAATTTTAAATTTTAATATTCAAAACAATTTCATACAATAAAATTTGGCAATTGCAATTTTTTAAATCAAAACTAAATCCAAAATCTTAAGTAAAAATACTTTTTAGCAATTCAGAATGCTGAGTCTACATATATACAGAGTGAGTGTTAGTTATAGAGAAGACTATGTTACCTATGTTAAAAGGAACTCGACAAAATTATATAGTGAGTATAATTCGGCTAAGTTTTTAAATAATAACTTGTGCAAACTTTTGACTGAAAGTCATGAGTGAATTTGGCTAAGTTTTTTAAAATAGACTTATATACATTTTAAGTTCCTTAGTGACTGTTCAAAATACTCTAAGTGTTTAAAAATAGACTTATATACATTTTTTACAAGTTCCTTAGTGACTCAATTCGGCTAAGTTTTGAAAAATGGACTCGGGAAATTAGCTACACTCCTAAGTTAAAAGAAATACAGAGTAGGCCTATGAGTACAAGCATCAATTACGTCACCAATTGATCCCATGACCCGACACGCGACAACATATTACAATAGTCTAGCTTAGATGTCAAAGACTTACCAAAACAAGAAGATCCAGGTGGAAGAGTTAGTGATGATTCCGTAGAATGCCCCCCTTATATACCACAAAATTGTCTAAATTAATTTAGAACTTAACAATGGAAATTGAACAAACTGAAATTGAACAATTGAATAATTGAGGTCAATCAATCAAACATATTTGGTAATTGTCTAAACCTGCCCCAGACAGACTGGCGCCAGACAGGCAGAGAATGTTGACAATTGGTTTTGATTGGGGTCATTAGGTTACACTCACAGTCATTCATTTGAGTCAGGCATAGTTTACACATAGCCATAAGCGTGCCCAAGTTCACGCACAAACCTCACATGATTTTGAAAATATACATGGGAATGGATGTGGATTTGAAATTTTAATGGAGTTTGAACATTTATATAGGCTTGTATTAGACGAGATCCAGGTCTTTAAAAAAGTGGCCAAAAAAAGCTCACCATTTCCAGACGTGATTTTTAGTATTAACAAAAGTAGAAAATTTATATAGGGGTGTATAGGTCGAGAGCTGGGTCTTTAAAAAAAGTGGCCAAAAAAAGCTCTTCCATTTTTTTCTCATTTTTCCCCTATAAAAAGTGCCCTAAAAGTGCCTCTAAAACGCCGAAAGTGGGGTCATATTCTGGTATTATATCTACTTACATAAAATAATTTTCTTTTATACCATCGAATGCGCCATTAACAGATACATAATTACCTAACATTCTACCAGATTGACTGATCACACTGCTTTATGTAAGTGTTCGCAACAAAGTATCATCTGATATAGCAAATAATCATCCATCTAATCATTAGATACTATAACGTATTTGCTAACCAGTTTGACCTATCAAACTGCTTCATATAAGAAAAACCTCTAAAGAAATGCGCCACAAAATGCAGTCAGAGCTGGATCACTGACTTGAAATTCCTCCACCAAATAACGGAGACCATGTAGAAGTAATGTGGTGAAACCATTGTAGGAAAACTTAGGAAGTTATGAGAAAATTAGTACATAAAGTTTACTTTTTATCTTCAATAATAAAGTTTTTATACCAGTTTACTTTTGATCCATTCTTTTTGGGACCCCCATTATACAAAGAACTACTTTTTGAAGGAAAGTTTAAAGATATTTATTTAAAATCAGTACTACACAAATGTCTTAGGAATTTACAGATGTCATAGTACTGACGCATTAAAATTATAGAACGAATATTTTAACTGCTTGACTTACAATAAGGAAATTAATTTAGTACCAAAGAAAAATAATTTAAATATACAGTTGACGAAAGATAAGCTCAGATCTGTAGTAAAAATGATTCAAATAAAAGAGGTCAGTTAAACACGTTCACAGAACACACAGCGAAGCGTAGCTTCTCAAATATTGACTTGACTATTTTTGTTAGAAGTTTATTGCATTGAATGAACATTGCAATTTAAATTCATATCTTTCTGAGAATTAGCCAAAGGGTAAAATGATTATTGACTGAATAAAATCCAATACGGACTTGTCATATATAATAAATTCGTTACTAAAGTCCTTTTGTAATCCAAACGTGTTCTATTCCTGTAGTACTGTCAAGAATAAGACTTACAGTATATACCAGAGCAATGGAGATGGGCGACCATCAAGCAGTTATGGAGTTCTAGGTCAGGGTGCTGGTAGTCCTGGAGGGTTTGGAGGTAATGGAGGTGGAAGACCATCAAGCAGCTATGGAGCTCCAGGTCAAGGTGCTGGTAGTCCTGGAGGGTTTGGAGGTAATGGAGGTGGAAGACCATCAAGCAGTTATGGTGCCCCTGGTGCCGGAGGAAACGGTGGTGGTTGACCTTCTAGCAGCTACGGTGCACCTGGTGCTGGAGGAAACGGATTTGGAGGAGCAAGTGGTGGAAGACCATCAAGCAGCTACGGCGCTCCCGGTCAAGGAGTTGGTGGGGCCAGTGGATTAGGAGGAGGTGCTGGAAGGCCTTCAGGAAGTTACGGAGCACCCGGAGCAGGAGGTTCTGCAGGATCTGGAGGCAGTGCACCTGGAGGCTCGTACCTTCCCCCTTCACAGGGAGGTGGTCAAGGAGGATTTGGAGGAGGAGCCCCTGGTGGTCAAGGAGGTGGAGCACCTTCTTGTTCATACGGTGCACCCGGCGGAGGAGCACCAGGAGGCGGAGCACTATCTGGATCGTATGGAAAGCCAGGAGCTGGAGGTTTTGGAGGTGGGTCACCATCCGGATCATACGGTGCTCCAGGAGGTGGTTCCCCATCTGGATCATATGGAGCTCCAGGGGGAGGTTCCCCATCTGGATCATACGGAGCACCAGGAGGTGCTGGCACAGGAGGATTTGGAGGTGGTGCACCAGGAGTTAGTTCCCCATCTGGATCATATGGAGCACCTGCAGGTGGTTCCCCATCTGGATCATACGGAGCACCAGGAGGCGGTAGCACAGGAAGTCTTGGAGGACAGCCGTCCGGATCTTACGGAGCTCCAAGCGGTGGATTTGGAGGTGGAGCTCCATCAAGCTCGTACGGTACACCTGGTGGTGGAGCTGGAGGACAGCCTTCGGGTAGCTACGGAGCACCCGGCGCTGGAGGTGCTACTGGCGGATCTCCTTCTGGCTCCTATGGAGCTCCAGGGTCAGGAAGTTCTGGAGGCTACAGCGGGTCTTCGCCTGCTGGTGGGGCTGGTGGCTACAGCAGTGGCGGTCCTTCTTCCTCGTACGGCGCGCCAGGAGCCGGAGGTGGTCAGCAGCAAAACCCCGACGGAAGCTACATATATTAGACGAGAAAAGACTAAACCTGAACACTTCGAATATCTAGCTTTCACTGCCAATCGGATAGTTGTAAATAAATTACCATTAATGTTAAGGCTTTTAATTTAAAATTATTATTAATTTATATTTTGTAATAAATCGATGTAAAACTTACTACTTCTTTTAATTTAACTTCCTGAAATCATATTTTGGAGTCCTATGAACACACAATACAGGCACACATGACACATGACAGGCATTCTGGATCATTCATTGCCTTTTGTACAGATTCTGAGACTTAAAGTAAATCGCCCTGGCCTATAGCGACCAGCATTAAGTGTATAAATGCTATATGGCTATTATACATGTTTTTAATACGAATATAAGGGTTGATATTTTAACTAAATAACTCTCACACCTTCTTGAATACTAGATAATGGTTTACTGGTGGAACTGTTAGAATGTCCATTTTGTTCCGATAACAAAGTACGTACAATTCGGGGTGTGTGTGAAGTAACATCGCAACAATGAAAACCTGTTAGATGTTAGTTGTATTAACCTGAATGTACTCGAGTAGAGATTTTACATCAGGCCACGGTCCTCAGCTAACACGGAATTTTTTTTAATAGGCATAAGATATTTAAATAGGCATTTATTTGAAGCTGATTTAGGTATAGTACTGTATTTTTGTTTTGTATTGTTTTTGGCAAACAAATCAAACGAAAAAACTCTTACCACATTACATAAATATTAAATAATAAAAAATAAAACCGTTTTCGTCAGGTTTTAAATTGTTTGACAAAGCAAAATTTAGTATAAAGTAGTATAGTTGAACATATTATACTAGTTCTAATTTTTTCCCCATATGGTTACGTTTGAGATAGATATAGATCCTTTGATACATCCTTAATGAATTAATAGGCAAAATAAATCTTATAAATCACCATATATCTTTTTGTGTTTACGTAAAAACATGTGCTGCAAGTAAATTGAACGTTATATTGTGACATTAAATTATATAATAAAATAAAAACCAAATTATATCAATCCTAATTCCTTGCATTATTTTTCTATGATGCCTATAATAGTTGTACTGTACCATTAATTTACATGAGTATTTTCATGATTAAAATGCCTCTCTTATAAGTACGTTAGAGGTTCGTACTATGTACATAGAGTAATTACTCACTAGACTGTTAAGCTATTGTTAAGAAGCTATTGTCAAGAATAAGACTTACATTATATACCAGAGCATCTAACACTTTAAAGAACAATTAAGTGTACGCTGTTAGTAATACACCACACATAGTGGTATTATTATTATTATTATTATTATTATTTGTTGTCATGAGAGCCGAAGCCCCCTGACTGCTTACCCGGTACCTATCCTCCAGGACATACCCGGGCCCCATGATGTAGGCCGAAGCTTACGCATCAACCTTTAGCACATCATGGGCGGATGACTTAAGGTCATCAGGCTCGCCGGCTGCCGAAGCAGACCCTTCGAAAAGAGGGTTGCCCCTCAATCCTAACCAGGGATTCCGGCTGCTTGTTTAAGCGTCACTCCACCTGGGTTCCACTAGGTCGGAACCTAGAGGTCCATAGTAGAGCGCCCCGACGCATTTAGTGCAAGCAACACTCGGGACCTATCTCATCCCTGACAGGCAGAACCCGCCATCAATAGCCAGGAGGAAGGGGACCATCAGCACGCTGACGGGGGGAACCCCAACCTCCCATTTACACCGCTGCCCGATCGAGGCCTGACCCATTGCTGGGAACCAGAGATATCCAGAGCGATAGATCCCCAGATACCCCTGGCGGGCTCGGACCCAGCACCCGATCTACTTCGTTTGCCCGTCAGACCCAACATCACTGCCAGGCCATCAGGGTTTCCCAAAAGGAGGCAGGTATAGAAGTGGGACCCACCCGGATGAACCTATCCACCAGAGGTGGCGACACCCTTGACTCAATTGAGGTTCCGGGAAGAACCCCCCACACTCAAGATAACCATACCGTCCGTGCTCAGAGACAGGGATAGGTTTGCATAAGTACCTACAAACCATTGCCCTCACACTGCGGAAAGTTACGTTGCCCTTGAGTGTCCCCGTGAGCTGCGGGTACTTGCCCGTTTTCACCTCCAGGAAAGGTTACTTCCAAAGTCGAGGATTTGCCCACTGAATGCTGGTCGCACACCACAAGCAGGCCGAAGCCCAAAGTACCACAGACACAGGTAGGTTAGAGATTATGATGTACTTCCATCTCTCCTAGAGCTAAACACCCCTCCATCCTGGATAAAGGAATGTCACTGGGACCCGATGCCCAGTCGACCATGTCTGTGGCCAACTTGAAATGCCGATACCAACATGGAGCATTTACCTCCCCTCTGGGGGCTAGGTATTTCACCTCCCAGGACGAGGCTACTTCCAAAGTCGAGGATATGCCTCACAAAATGTCAGTCGAACACAACAGGTAGGACTCAGTCACAACCACAGTTACAGGTAGTTGAGGAGAGGCGGAATTAACGGCGTCACTGAGAGCTAAACACCCCCCCCACCCTGAATGGAGGGAATGTCACTGGAGGCTCCCCCTAAGGGGCTGGCGCTTACCAGTCGTCCATAACTGTGGTCTACCTGAAGTGCCGGGTCTGACACCGGGCAGTTACCTCCCCTCTGGGAGAGCTAGGGTCCGCGTGGTTGCCCAGGCCACGAACCCACGCAAGCGTGAGCCCCCTGCGGTTACACATAGTGGTATAACCATAGATAAAACATAACTAAGATTAATTTAGTTTTACAAAATGTACAATACGTACTGTGTAAATATTGTAAAACAGCTAACCGCCAAGTTAAGTAAACGGCTGAGATTATAATCTGGCGATAGGTCCCGAAACAACATACCCGATTTTAATAAGGTAATAAATTGAAATAATAACATACAAATATATGGGGGTGTAACTTTTAGTTTTTTCAAAAGTTCATGGGTACTTTGGGATTTATATATGGATTGACATCTGTTGTATCAAGACAATCTACTTTATCTAGACTAAACATGAGTACCTGGGGACCGAGCTTTGCTCGGGGACCCCCACTCTGCGATGCCAGCCTTTACTACTTCCTTCACCATTTCCTACGTCACGGACCTGTTTCCTTCCCATCTCATACCATTTAAGTATTATTGATACATCAATCTAACTGCCACAAACGGTTCCCACACTCTGCGATGCTAAACTTTACTACTTCCTACGTCGTGGACCTTTTTTCATTTTTTTCCATAGCATTTTAGTATTTCTAATACATTAATTTAATTTCCACAGACATAACCCACACTCTGCACTGCCAGCATTTACTACTTCTTTCACCATTTTCTATGACTTGGACATGTTTCCATCCCTTCTCATAGCATTTCAGTATTTCAATTTCAGATACATAAATCTAACTGTTACAATTGGTTTCCAGTTCTCAGACTCCACACTGCTCGCCTTTACTACTTCCTTCACTTCTTCCTACGTCACGGACCTGTTTTCCTCCCTTCCCATTGCATTTCAAGATTGTAGATACCTTAATCTAATCCTCATAAACAGTTCCCACACTCCAGACTGCTCGCCTTGACTACTTCTTTCACCACTTCCTACGTCGCAGACCTGTTTTCCTCCCTTCCCATTGCATTTCAAGATTGCAGATACCTTGACTGGGACGGGTGGCGCCGTCCTGTAATCCAGCTACTAGGAGGTCACGAATTGTGGATATTTATAGGGATGCACTGTGGATGCGATGCTCCCTGGTGTGGATTAACGTCCGCACTAGTGAGTACTACGAATATCCGCAGTACTATCCTGATAATTAGACCAATTCGTAAATTACAAGGAAGAATGTGGTTCGGATTCCACTATAAACTGTAGGTCCCTTAGTTGCCATTAGCTGTATGGGCTATTAATTAACAGCTGTGTCTAAGGAACATGTCGGCCTTAGTCACTAACAAGACTACAAGATCGCGACACTCATCCTACACTCATCCTTCACTCATATTTGGGTTAAAATACGCACATAGTGGCGTCCCCATCTTAAATAATTGATATTGAAATTGATATTGATATTGACCTTAATCTAATCCTCATAAACAGTTCCCACACTCCGGACTGCTCGCCTTGACTACTTCTTTCACCACTTCCTACGTCGCGGATCTGTTTCCCTCCCTTCCCATAGCATTTTAGCATTGCAGATATCTTAATCTAATCGTCATAAACAGTTACCACACTCAGGAATACTCGCCTTTACTACTTCCTTCACCACTTCCTACGTCGCGGACCTCTGTTTCCCTCCCTTCTCATAGCATTTTAGGATTGCAGATACCTTAATCTAATCGTCATAAACATTTCCCACACTCCGGACCGCTCACCTTTACTATTTCCTTTACCACTTCCTACATCACGGACCTGTTTCCTTACCTTCCCATAGCATTTTAGGATTGCAGATACCTTACCATCCTTATGGAACAGCTGGAGCCACTTTTATTGTTAATCCTGTCTGGTTTTCTGTAGATGTCGTGTTTTGTTTACAATTTGTTTCTATTATTTTAGGGTTAGTTTCTCATTATTTGTGTCGGTTAAATATAGCCAACGATAGTAATACAGTAATATAGTACGGTAATATAGTGAACGAGTTATCGTTTACGATTGAATAGTATTATTTGGTCAAACGAGGTTTTAAATTACTGAAATAACAAGAAACAAATTGTAAACAAAGCACGACATCTACAGGAAACCGGACAGAACTAACAATAAAATTGGCATCAGCTGTTCCATAAGGATGGGAAATCTACCTTAATCTAATCGTATTAACAGATCCCACACTCCGCACTGCTAAGTTAGCCTTTACTACAATGTATCGAGTAAGCTTCAGTATAATCATTGCTCAATAGTAACAAGTGATGTTTTTTTGCTTTTGTGCTGTATTTTGTAATTTCTAGTATACTGTGGGTAGTTGCCTTTATGAACACATGTGTTACAACTTACAAGTATTTTGTTTAATCATTGCTCAATAGTAACAAGTGATGTTTTTTTGCTTTTGTACTGTCTTTTGTAATTTCCAGTATACTGTGGGTAGTTGCCTTTATGAACACATGTGTTACACCGCAACTTACAAGACTTTTGTTTACTTTTTCCTTGTTATATAATTCAACCAACATGGTTACTTAGCAACCCATAAGACTAATGTTAAAAATATGTGACTTTCAGTTTTATTTTTCGACGTAATTAGATTTTTGTTGGCAGTTGTAACTGTAGTAAACTCGTTTTTAGGCCAAAAATAATCTATTTACAACATTTGAAGAAAATCGTCGGATCCGTTTTCGAGATCTTAGTACAAGCAAGCAAGCATACATACATACAAGCAAACATTGCTCGTATTAGAGTATAGGATTTGTATTGATTGTTTGAATTAATTAATTAAATGCTTCGGAATCCTATACAATAAAGTCGTGGATTATTAAATGTAAAATCATATAAAAAGAAACATATCAATTGAATGTGAAATTAAAAAAAAATAAAGTCAGACTTAATTTGGGTAGGATCACAGAAACCTTTTTACATTAAATATGTTTACCGTGTGAATTTAAGCAGTGGGTGAGTGAAATAGCTAGGCCAACCGTAATGTTAAAAGTACGAAAGTTGAAACTAAATATAATTTAACAAACACGTTTTGTAATGTTTGACATCTGAAAGAGCCTACATCAACGCAGATCCTGAGGAACAGATGATCCTTAGATCCTCCTACTTGGCACAGAATAATCCTGCTTTATCCAGATGACCAAGTCGTCATTCTTATCACGTACCACTCACATGTTGCTTCAAGTAATTACTACTGTAATAACTACCTACGGACCAGAGGTTACAGTATGTCACAATTCCAGTGTGTTGTTGAACTGGGTACGAATCCAGGTTCTTTTTATGACATAAAATATAATATTATAATGGTTTTGGTATCCAAGTATTAAGTAATGTGTAAGGGGTATTCAATAATCGTTCTAGATAACTTCTTGATTAGTGTTTCAAGTGTTGATGTTACTATAGAGCTTTAATAAAGAACGTCTTCCAAAACTATTTTATATTTAAATTTTACCGAAAAAAATTTCAAGACTGTAATGTGCATACAAGATTGTGCAATGATAGCGATAGAATCTGATTTCATTTGGTCATGCAGGACTTCATCAGGACCAATCGAAAACTGTGGGAAATCTTTAATAAACTTACATCGTTAATAAGTGTTTACGGTGTAGGTGTAGATTAGATGTATTGACAAGTTTCATCTGGGATAATGAATGAACGAATGAATGAGTGAATGAATGAATGAATGAATTAATTAATGAATGAATGAATGAATGAATGAATGAATGAATGAATGAATGAATCAATGAATGAATGAATCAATGAATGAATCAATGAATGAATGAATGAATGAATGAATGAATCAATGAATGAATCAATGAATGAATGAATCAATGAATGAATGAATCAATGAATGAATAAATGAATGAATAATTGAATGAATAAATGAATGAATAAATGAATGAATAAATGAATGAATAAATGAATGAATGAATCCATGATTTATTCCGTAAATGTGTATAGGAGATTACGCATTTCTACTGTAAGTTTGATTGACCCCTCCATACCTTGTCCAAGTAATCCCTGTAGTAAAGTGTCACAGTTTCCAGCTTGTGATAAGACAATCATAAGTTAACTGGCGTGACAAGAACTAACATGCATTCATTTACAATTTAATATGCAATGTTGGATTTGTAGAAACCATAATATACAATCTTTACAAAATTTTGATCCTAAAGAGTGCAACATTGATGAAAACTAGCCAGAAAATCCCTACATTATATAATTTAGGAACAAAATATAATTAAAACCTAAACAAAACTATGTAGTAAGTGCAGTTTTTAAACGTACAACAAACTACATCCCTCACGGAAGTTTCAATAAGATAATTATAAAATAATAATATGGGGCCTAAATAAAAATGGCAATTAGAGATTCGAATCATCCTACAAAATGGAACATTTGTATATTCCGAAAAAGGAATATATTTTGACTGATTTTAGTTAAATTAAGTAAAAATAACTTGTTCAAATGCACAAATGGTTGATTTCCGTTTAACGAATAACTGGGTTTTAAACACACGGAGCAAGTCACTTTACGCTCTCTTGAATGTGTATAGTTCCCGGGTTTAACGCGTGTACATCTCTCTTGTTTCCGTTTGGTTGTTTAGGAAAAGGATGACAAATTCCCCATTTCAAAGTACAGATTTTACTATATAATTTTCTTCTGAAAAATCTACTTTATAAATACTCGTTCATATAACTTTAAGCTGGACGTTAAAATTTATTTTCGATAACTTTAAAACTCCTTTTGAAGTGTAACACAGCGTATAACAGTGAGAAAATTACAGTACTTTCAATTTTGCTAATTTCCCCCACAATATGTTAGACATTAGTCACAATTTGAGTAATAGTAGCCATAACAGTGTGTATTCACAAAATAATGGAATAAGCTCGTTTAATTCAATATAAATGCTTTAGCAAGGCACAAAAAAAAACTCGACTGTTATTTCCAGCAACGCACGAACGCACAGCTTCGCTGATTTTCAAGCTATTATTCCGTTTATCCCCCGTTGAAATGAAATGCCATACATTCCATCAATGATATTAGCTTTTGGCTTATTTCTGCTGTTGCAGGTTTCACTTACTTTATTAAATGTTTGCATTGAAGAATTCTATAAAGCCAAATCAATTGAATTCGAATAAATATAACTAAACCCCAGATAATGGCAAGAGAACTCAATAACCTAAATACTACTCACTCGTTTTAAAAAAAAATATTATTCACCGAGAATGATAAAAATATATTTTAAAGAGAATTTTTTTCTTTATTTGACTTATGAACTTTAAGAGGATTTTAAGAGAAAAGGTCTTATTTAACTTGCACGATTAATCTATTACGCGTAATATTCCAATTAGTACAATAATAACTTTTCAATATTAAAAATAAAAACTAAACGAACTGTTAAATAAAACCATGCATTCTTGGGCCCTCGGTAGTGACAGTTTATTTTGAGTTTTAACATTTTTTAAATTCCAACTCACTAGCCTTTGTATTATTAAGATAACAACTTTCTCATCAACAAGTTTCATATACATTTTGGTATATTGAGTCTGGAAGTTAACATTGACAATTGACTTTAGGTTGCTTGCTAATAAATTACATTGTTAGCTTTACATGTGTTCAAAACATCTTACAATAACAATACCAAATGTAGATAGACAATCTAAAGACTAAAACAATCACTCAGCTTTACGAGTAAATTAAAACGAAAATATGAGAAAAGCTTCATGTTTATAGCGTTGGAGAGCGGAGATAAGAAGAGGAAGCCACGATCAAGCCATTAAGATATGAACAATCTCGCATGCGTGCCGTGTAAACTTTATCACAGGCTGCATGAGAAAACAGTTTTACCTTTCGTATTTATTCAGTTTCATGTTGTTGGTTGTTCAGTAATAGTTAATGTAGTAATTATACTCGTGCAAAAAATACACTGTCGTTTACAATTTAATAAATAAACAATTGAAACCAATGGAAAAAGTTAAATATTTTAGTATTTACAAGTTATATTTTGTCTAAACAGTAATGTATAACGTTGACATTGAAAAACCTCCATAAACTATTTATAGATAACCTTAAAGTCATAGAACCTGTTTGTTCAACATTATCTTTGATGAGAGCTCGTATGGTAATTTTATTCTACGATTACATTTTGTGCATAAAAATATAACTGATAGACACCTATGTTCTTTTGACGCAAGAAATAGTTTAGCTTACCAGACATCATCGGTCATACTACAACGGATCATAGAGCTTAAAACATAATTTTTAAATGAGTACATTATATTTGTAATCAATTTTTAGGAACTATAATACCTATACCTATACCTGAACAAATAACCTTATTTAAGCTAGAAATGCATTTGAGTTAAGAAAAGGATAAAAATTATATAAATTAAAATATGCTCTTAAAATTGAAAATATTGACTCATCATAGACCAATAAATGAAATAAACTTTCATTAAGTATTGCTCGATTTGTAGGAAATGTGATTCTATATAAAAATTTTAAACTTCACAGCCAATGAAATCAAGACCGGATTGATGCCGCTTTATGGACAAGAAGTTGTAAAGCAAAGTTTACTGCTGTGCGTGACGCCGATGATATCCATATCACACTTTATCTCACTTTGGTGTTTATTCATTGCTTATGGCCATCTAAACTTTATTTAGGCTTGGTTTAATAGTTTAGTTTAACAATGACAATTAACTCCGGATTTTTGACTGATAAAATGTAAGAAGCAAAATAGTCTTTAATATTTATTAGATAATGTTATTCACCTATAACCAACTATCTTAGGCATGCATATTGAAATATTCTTTTGTAATTAGAATACATTTCAAACTACTTAGATAATCCTGGCAAAATAAATTTAACTGAATTTAACTGACCTGATTTGGCATTGACAATTTGAAACTGAAGAAATCAATAGTCAAAGGTTATAGACATCCCTATATATTAGTAACTGACCTCTCTGATGACTTCTAGATGGCTGTCTCTCTGTCTTATGGTTACAGACAATGGCAATAAGCATTGTGTCTTAAATATACAGGGTGGTAAAAAAGTCCCAGGACAGTTCATTATTTTAAAAAATAATGTAGATAGAGCTACAATACTTGGTACAAAGTTACAGGGCATAAAACTCTATTTTAACACATATTCAGTGATCCAATAACTCTTCAGGGGGACGGCCCACAAGGAGTCTGAAGCAAATCTTAAATAGAAGCATAGGTCAATATGCACATCAAATTAAAGGTCTGTTTTAGAAGAATTCAATGCCGCAAACCGCACTTCATAAGGTTGATCTTGCGCAAAATGACAGTTGTTCAAAGATTCATTTAATTTACATTGCTAATATACGCTTTCTCGTTAGGGGGCACAGCCCTAGGAATCGGAAGAAAATTTTTAAAGTAAGAATAGGTCGATATGCACATCAAATTAAAGGTCTTCACTTGTAGATTACGATGCCGTAAATTCAAGCTCAAAAGAATGCCTGAGTAAAAAATGGCAGTCGTTCAACAATTCAAAATAGCGGATTCAAGAAATCTTTGAACATCTGCCATTTTGCGCAGAATCAACCTTTTGAAGTGCGGTTTGCGGCATTGTATTCTACTAAAAAATACCTTTAATTCGATGTGCATATTGACCTATGCTTCTATTTAAGATTTTCTTCCGACTCCTTGTGGGCCGTCCCCCTGAAGGGTTATTGGATCACTGAATATGTGTTAAAATAGAGTTTTATGCCCTGTAACTTTGTACCAAGTATTGTAGCTTTATCTACATTATTTTTTAAAATAATTAACTGTCCAGGGACTTTTTTACCACCCTGTATATATTTTTAGCATGTAAAACATTTACAATATCAAGCTTGGCCCACTGCTGTAGCTTTGACTATTAATACAACTTCAGTATCCAATGGTCAATGGTTGTAGTAAAATTGATAACCATCCATCATAACTGATATTTTGTTAATCACCGTGAATAATATTATTTTACGTTTTCAATACTGATATAAAACGTAATTTTTTTTTACAAAACCACAAAATAAAATTGCTTTATTTGTGTACTTTCTCTCGCATTATCTGTATAAAACTATGACTTCTTCATCAGTGGAAAATAGAAAAATAGTCCTTAATCCAAACTTAAATTTATTAAACCAGTTAAAGGTTTTCCATCCTACATTATTTCTGGTTATTCGTTTAATAATAGCTCAGCGAAGAAATAGCAATTTATTTACGTCCAAAACACTAAACGTCAACCTTTAGAACCGCACACGCCATAATGTCTAAAATTAGTCGCATAATTGAATCGGTTATTACCGCCACCTATGACTCAGTTGTTGTGAAAACACAGGGCGCAGGTTAAAACTAACATTGGTGTTGCTAATGTATACAACGATCTGTTATGACATTTTAAGCATGGACACGTTGACATTTCCTAATCGACTTTACACTTCTAACGTTTAAATAGTAATCGATAATACCAATAGGTTTTTACTTTTTACCAATTGATAATACGGTTGATAACCAATAATACCTATTGATAAGCGATACCATTGGTATTGCTAGCCTGGTAACCACCAGTTGTAATCGAAACTTGGACGTCAATGCCAGAGGGTCAGGTTCGCTCCCTAGCATATTAACCTGTTGCGTCGTTTCCACATAAAGACTTTCTTATAAATTATTACGTTAACGCTATCAAAATGATAATACTGGTTATATTGGTAATGAATGCAAGGATTGGACACATATTAATATACTAAGGGTTTAATTGGTACGAATATTAATAAATATCCTCATACAGGTTGTAGTTACACCTTTTTACAATACTTGAGGCATAGACCCTCGGTAGATCATCATGTAAATAAAAACCGATTACTTGCATATTAAAACTATTCCTAATTATTAGCTTTACAGTGTTGTCTGTCTTATGATTTGGGTTTACAATTCACATATTAAAATGTAAAATATAAATGTGCACAATCGTGGAATATTTAATTCCCATGTTTGGTTTGTGATAATATAAATATACATAAAGGCATTGGTCAAACATTTTCATGTAATGTAGAGACAAAAATATGCCATTCAATAATACTTATAAAGCGCAAGTATTAAGTTTGAATTAGTTTATTTATTAGTAAAATTTTTTTATTCAAACAAGAATGTTTTAAAAAGAGTCTTCCAAATCCATTAGTTTAGTTAGTAAATAAACTACAGTGGTAAATAAAGTTTGGGTGTTAGAGGCGACAATGTCGATATGAACATGAACTTATTGTGTCGGATGATGATAAAACTGGCCATTGTCTGGGCAGTATCATAACGGCGACCACCAAAGCCCAATATTGTGTTCGCGCCACCACTAGTAGTGTCTGAGGTTGTCTCTTACAACCAATAGTCTGCGATTAAATAGTAAAAGAATTACAGCGTAATAGTACAAACGGGTTTTATTGTCGATAGTTGTAATTTCTTAAATCGTATTATTTTAAATGAATATTGTGCTTTTTTGTGCCAACTTCACGTGCTAGGAGGATAGCCGAAAGCTATGGCACCCAAAAAGGCAATTGACAGGATTTAAACTCAGAACATTAGGAACAAAGCTTCACGCTCTTCACTGCAGTCACATCTAGCTTGCCTACAGACTATCTTCTTTAACCGTATTTCAATCTCTTTAGATCATCTCTTAGACATTTAATTTTAACTGCTAAGAAAAGATGAGTTGAAAAATAAGGAAAACATTAATGATAAAAACAATTTTGTCTTAGTTATTTTTGCCACTAGGCATTCAAATGTTTCTTTCACAGTAGAAGCTTACCTACCAACATTTCTTCAAGTCGTCCATATGTGTGTAGCAACATAACACCCCACTTATACAATTTTGGCCTAGCTGAAGTAGAGGTTAGAATGCAGCACTTTCGTCTTGGAAGATTGGGTAGGCATGTTTTAGGTGTGATAATACAATGGCCTTGATGTTCGGAATCCATGTTTGATATAGGTCCGCCTAGATAAAAATAAAAATAAAGTTATATCTGGTAGAGCTATCTCTGTGTTTAGAGTACTAACACTACAAAACACCATAAATTGTTTATGTTAAGTAATAAATTATAAATTGCTTAAGAAATAATTATGGGCTCCAGGGTAACTTTAATATGTGTTTGCAGCGGCGGCGGCGGCGAGAGAAGGATGTTACCCTCATCAGTAAGGACCTCCATCGTTATCTCTCCCGAGATCTGATATCCTGAATGGCTGCAGGGGACTTGGTAATTGTGTAAATATTCCTCGGCTCTCCGCCGGAATTGAATTATTTCAGTTTATTCCCTTCCCAAGCCCACTTCCTTGGTTGTTTTTAAAGAAAATTAATCATAGTTTGAAGAAATATTTTTGTATTTTGAAAGGTAAAAAATATAGTTCCAAACAGTGTTCCAAAGTTTATCATAAATATATATACGATTTCACTCAAAATTAATGTTTAACCACACTATGATTTTTTTTAGCTGTTTATATACTGGCTGAAAGCTACGTTCTGCTGGCCATGTCATCGTTATTTAGGGACCGAGCAGGTTTTTACATCCCTAGGGCCGCAAAATCAGCTGCCCGCTTACTTTCTTAAACATGAATGCATATTAAATACACAATCAGTATCCATAGCATTCCAATAGAATAGTTTTATTGTTACCGCTGCCTAGTAACTATTTTTTTTTTTTTTTTTTTTGCTGATTCCTCAAATAATTTCTTCACATAACCTTTAAGTTTCAATTGTGTTGACTATCAGTGTGCATTATTATTGTAGTGAATAGTAGTAATAGGGTATAGTGTGGCGAAATATAGCATTCGTACCACGGACCGAAATGGTTTTGCTGGCTCGAGATAGTTTTTAAGTTCATGACGATAGGTACGAAATATACTATTATTAAATGCCTTTTACAAATGAAGGTTTTTAGGAAGTTGTTCTATACAAATTTCAATACAACCTTTACCTAAAACGTCGCCGTTTTCGTACACAGCCAATACAATCTTAGTATTTTTGTTCGTCCTAGTTCTATGAGCACAAAGGGGCTAATGCAATATTGCCAATATGAATTGCGCTACTTCGACAGCATTCGTCTGAGTTACGAATGTCAAAGGAGCGAATGGAGTATAAAGTTGTTGCATTTTTATTTATTTAATTGTATCAGTTCTATGTAGCCCATTTGAAATAAAAGCGATAAAATATTTTAAACAAGAAAATTTTTATCCGCGAAATATGTATAGTTAGATACATTGAGACACTATCAAAATACAATATGATTATAATTTTATAACAATTTAAGATAAAAAATGTCCGTTTTTGAACGAGTGTATTATACAAGTTAATAAGCAAGGAACACATAAACAATTTTGGTTTCCAAACAATAAAAGATTAACTACATTTTGTGAAAGATAATGGGACCCTCACACAGAGTTAAAGAACCGTGTTGGAATCATCACACACTCCGTGGTTTTATTATATATATCTATATATATAGGATTTATTCAATGACTTAATGGAGTGGTAACACAAATGGAGTTAAGTTTTGACATTTTAATGTGCAAACCCGAAAAAGCACATCTTAGAATAAAGAAAAATAATTGTATACAGAATATATATACTGTATATTAATGCCGAATTAACGGTTGAAAAGTAACAGAACTAAACATGCATTGCTCCATACTACTGATAAAATTCATACTTAATAAATATTTATTAGCCTTATTTGTATACAAATCTAATTTTACAATGTTGGAACTTAATTAAATTAACCCGCATTTGATAAACAAGTTATTTATAACAAAAGATGGTTTCAACCCACATTAATTGGACAAAATATAATTTATATCCTCTTATTGCAGCATTATTAAACATAAACATAAAGTTATGCTCGGAAATTAATTGAGTATTTGATACTCCATTAACTAACAAATATTTTTGCATTATTTTACTGTTTAAGAAGTGGCAACGATGAATTGTTGCTACAAGTTAACAGAGTTTTTCAAAATTTATCCTGCAATCTTTTACATTGCTACCAGCCATTCTTGCAAAGTTATGCTGTGTTATTAGTTTTCTTTTATACTGTCAAGGCAAACATTTTGGAAGAATTCGAATAAGAATCTTCGTGAAGATTGTTGCAAGTTCTTTACAGACCCGTGAACTAATCCCGTTTACGGAGTCATTGACATCACTTTTGAGGCATCTCCGGGTTCTTTCAGCTTCATTTTAATTTTATATCAGATCATAATTGACTAAAACAAAGAACGTTTTTAAAAAATAGGTCGTTGGGCAGTTTTGCCTTTTTTGACGAATGTAAAAAAATAATACATGGTAGCCATCATTAGTGAAAAGATTAGTTTTACATAGTACCATCGATGTATAATAACTCCCTCGAATCACACATCGATGTAGAGTATTATACATCGATGCATAGTACATCGTGTATATGTTACACTCAATCTCCGAATTCGGACAATGTCCGAAATTTCTACCCACTCCGCGATGTGGATAGTGTGAAATACCCACGTCGCGGAGTGAGCATTTTATTTCGGACATTGGCCGAAACGAAATGCCCAGACCGCGTTGTGGGTAAACTGATTTACTCAAACGCCGAAGTCAAAACCTTCTACGGCGATTGAGCAAATTAAAAATACCCACAACGCGATGTGAGCAAAAGTGATTGCCCACGTCGGGTAGTGGGTATTTCTAGTTTGCGCAAACGCCGACTAGTAGTTTATAAACTACCGTAGTCATAAATCTACATGAAATCCACAATCACTAGGTAAAATAAATAAAATTTATGTTTGTGATTATAATTATTTAATGTATAAATAGCATTTTAGAAAATACAAGAAAACTGAAAATTACCGAATAGGAACACATATAAAAAGGTCCACTACACATGCATTGAAATTATGTTTTTCCGCTTTACAAAAATAGGAGTAGCCTTAAAACGCCAATTATCACACAGTTCTGGTTACATCTTTCATTTACTTATTAACACATTCATTGGGTGCTGCCATGGCATTTAGAATTACATTTTACGTTTGACTTAATACATTTACAAGATTTACTCAAACAGTTATTTTTGCAACCACATCTTATAAAACCTTGTTTTTTGTTGTTTTTTTTTAGAGGTTGGCAACCTCTTTTAACCTCTGTTTTGCCCGTCCACATTGGCCTCTGACATCTTGAATGGCTCGTTCGACAGACCAAAACAATATCTCACAAGAGGTAATCACTGAACATATATTAACTTGATCACGTGCGTATCACTACAGGACAGCAACAGTAAAGAAAACACAATGCAGGTGTAGGTCCGTCCACCCTAATCGCAGATAGTGCAAATGGTGGAGGTGACATGTCTAAACGTAAATTCGGCATTTGCACAAACTAGAAATACCCACAACCCGACGTTGGCAATCCCCCTTGCTCACATCGTGTTGTGGGTATTTTAGATTTGCTCAATTGCCGAAGAACGTTATGACTTCGGCATTTGAGTAAATCAATTTACCCACAACGCGGTCTGGGCATTTCACTTCGGCCAATGTCCGAATAAAATGCTCACTCCGCGACGTGGGTATTTCACACTATCCACATCGCAGAGTGGGTAGAAATTTCGGACATTGTCCGAATTCGGAGATTGAGTGTAACATATACATAATCCATTGCACGATGTAAAACTTTCGGAAACAGTTTTCAGTTTACTGAAAACTATCCTTAATACACAATTTTGTCAAAACTAAAATAGCATATAAACTTAATATTTTGAAAGAATATTAGGCCATTAGTATTACGTATGCATAAGTGAATACGAATAAAACTATAAAGCTACTAGGTAGTAGAGTGTATGCAATAAAATTAATAAATAATAATATTTTACAGTTCTGTGTTCTTATGACATTGGTATTTATACTTTTTTTGTAAAGGAACGTTCCGAACACTGACGTGTTTACTATTTATCATTGGCCTTAGGCCGGGGCCACACGACGCGGATCATCCGCGCGGACGGACCACTATTATTATAGTTATTATTATAGTTAGAGAGCATCATTAATTAATACCCAAATGACAAAACGTCCAGAATCAATCTCGCTTAGGAGTTGAACCGGTGACCTTTAGATTTAAACGTGAGCAATAAAGTTGAACACTTGGATACCCAGACAATAATCAACAATCATAAATGTTTCTACGGAGTTAAATATTATATAATAGAGACAAATCTTCGTCAGCTTGTTAAGTGAAACTACGGCACAAGTCAATCTAAAAAAAATACTGGAATTATTGTTGGTGGCATTTCGATTTGAACGCTTGGCCTCCTTATATGAAGTCTCTTGATATACCATGGACGAAACCAATCCCAGTATGTGGTAATTACAAGAATGTAAACTCAGAATCTCGCAGCATTGATTTAAATTACATTTCAGTAATTAAAGATTTTCTATAAAAATAACCAGTCGACATTTTGAGCTCACTCAATTCAAAATATAGTGCAGTGCAGTTTAACTTTGTTTGCAATAAAAAAATAAATGATTACAAAGAGTAAAAAATAAATGATTACAAAGAGTAAAAAATAAATGATTACAAAGAGAGTTGAAAGGATGTACCAAGCCGTGTTACCGTGTTTGACCATAAGCACCAGGGTTTATTGGCGTTATATTGGCTTACAAAGTAAGTGCTATTGGACATTTCATAGTAACACTCTATAGTATGTTTTATACAGTTGTAAACTGTGGAGTTTTATTTGAAACAATTACCTTTTGTGATTGCGTTGTTATGTAACCTGAAACAAAAACAAAATATAACTAAACGAGAAATTCTAAATATTCAGTTGGTTTTTTTTCTTAGCAGATTGGAAGAACTTTTAATTAAATTCGAAGAATAAACCACAAAATTTAAAACAACTATAAATCAATATTTTACTAACTACACACATTTTCACATTCTAATTTTGGAACCAGTACCGATTTACATTATTTTATGTCTCAATTATTTATATTTTCAGAAACACAACTAATACACACCCATACAAATAATATACATGGTTTTCGTTTTTGTTTAATTAATTAGTCCTCAGCAAAAGGTTTCAAAAAATATTTGAGCCGGCCTAGTTATTTCAGAAGTCATAGCCACAAAATCTTTGGATCAGCGTTAACAAATCAAATGTTCTATGACGGACATCTTACTATAGTTCGGCCGCTTAGAAAACGACCTGCGCGCTAATGCTAAACCAATGCTGGAGGAGGTCGCTTTCTAAGCGGCCGAACTATAATAATATTATAAATGTGAAAGTTTGTGTGTTTGTTTGTTTGTTTGCTTGTTTGAAGTTCAATCACGCCTAAACCACTGGGCGGATTGGGCTGAAATTGGGCATGGAGATAGCTTTCATTCCCGATTAACATTAAGGTATATTATTATCTCAAAAATCCTTTCGGGCTCCACCCCAGTCTCTCTGCAGTTCTCCATGTTAACCTTATGAGTATCTATCTATATATTAATAGGCAAGCATGTTTCTTTAAAACCTTTTTTCTCAGCTCGTGTGCATCGTAGGGAAAATCTACGCATACCGTCGGAAAGCTATTTTCCTGTAGGTGTGCAGAATCCCTTTATAAATTTAAATAGGCTTAAAGATAAGCACAAAAAATAAGTTTAAAAGTTGTAAAAAATTAACATGGATCTTATGCGTTGCTATGCTGGTTACGAAATAACAACGAAATATAAACAGAAAATCAAAACAAATGGAGGAAACTCCAATCACATGTTTTATTTACAGTGTGGGGTGAAAATAGTTAAGTGAGTACATTACATATTTTTGGTCGAGTTTCGACCACTGGACGACCTCTCGTTCATATTTAAAGGGAATCAAAGCATTTAGTCAGCTGTTTCAACTAAAAAAGTTGGTTCTATGAAATACAAAAGCATTAAAAAGCTATAAGATTTACCAACAGGGTGCAGCACTATAATTATTTTTGCATTGATGTAGAGCTAATTTGAACTAAGCAGCAAAAACCATCGATCTCTAGAGATCGATGGCAACAACAAACTGTGATAGGCAATGAGAACTGTCAAAGTAGGATTGTTTACAGTTATATTTTTATGTCATGAATAATTTGTGATTTTTTGCGAATATTTAATAATTTTTTTTGTTTAGTTGAAGTGGTGGAACATTAATGGTTGGTAGATGTGAAATACTATAGTATACCGTCAATTTAAAGAAACAAATGTTATCAAACTGTGTCCTCCCCCATTGCAAATGCAAAGCTTAAGTATAACTACACTACGCATTTTAAACTTATATGCCAACCCCGTACGAAGGACGGGTACACTGCTAGTTATCATATAAATGAGATATTGATAGAATCATAACTTAAAGATTTACCTTCAGTAGAAATTTATTGCACATTCGAGAATGTATAATATTTAATTTCAAGAAACTAATAGAGTTTTAGTTACAAGGACTTGATATACTGTACTTGATATTCACCGTTAATGAAAAAAGTCATGATTAAACTAGCTATTGTAGTTTAACACCACAATATAATGATACATTAGGTTGTTTTTAGCCTTGGTCCAAGTGTAAATCGTTGTAACTAGACCAACATGGAACAGCACTCAGCTCCTTAATTCTTTCCCATTTTTCTACGATATCAATAATAAACCTTGACGTTATAGTTTTAAACATGAATAAATAAGACATTTCAACTAAAATTTTCTTTTTGTGTAACACTAAATAATTTATTATTGAAATAATAATGTACGATCATTAATATGGAACATATCTTGCAGGATGGAGTGCACACCGCTAATGTAAATCATGCTACATTGAAATAGACATGAACTAAAAGTCAATTCAATTAAGTTTCAACGAGAAACTAGCAATAAAAAATAGCAGCGCATGTATTTAAAAATATTGTATTTTTAACGTTTTTGTGAACACTGTACTTTAATAACGACATGATCTTTTTAAATATCCTCCTAGGTTGAAAGTACAAAATCCTTTGAGGAAGGTTAAGCTTAAATTACCAATAATTGGTCTGATAATTGTTATGAAGCGGTTATGCATACACATTAGCATGAATGATTAAAAACAACACCCGAAAAAGTTAATAGGATGAGTGAAGCATGAGTCATAAATTACTTTGTAGTCTGTATAGATAAAAAAATTTTAATAAAAATATCAAAGAAGGTTTTGACAACAAATGTTACTGAAACGTATATAATAGTTTTGAAAGCAAAGTAATCAGGCCAACAAAAGGAAGCCATTTTCTGTGAGTTTCACTTGAAAATAAATCCAACTTAAAGTGACATTTTGTTTATGCATTTTTATGTTATATTTGAAGTTATAAAAGCTTTGTTTCTTTTTCTTTCTTAGTTATATTCATCTACGATTAAAACTTTAGTTCATACACTACAAAGTGTATTCGCAGAGGGATTATTACAGTAGGTTTTTAATGTTTGATTTAATATTTGGAACTCATAATTAGATTTCAATTTAATCACATTTTTAAGTCCAACAGGGAAGAAGTATTATAAAAACATGATTTTGGTGAATGGATCATAATTGAGTTATTGGTACGCACACTATGTCAAACTTCATTTATATTATTTATACCTTGCTCATTGTATTTCTACAGTAAATTAAATCAATGTTGTACTTTTTAAAGTATTATGCTGTTAAATGATTTAAACATGTTTAATGTATAAATATTTTGAATAAGGCACTCATAATAGCGATATAATAAAAATCTCCAGAGCAATTATAAATTTGAAACGATATATGGATTTAAAACAAATAACTCATCACAATTATGAAAATAAATTACAATTTATTACCTCTTTTAAAACTACGATAGTATTTTCGTCCAATATGATTTTCCACGAAATATAAAACCATCCACTCAAAAGCGAAAACAAATTGGATGAATATTTAAATTAGCCCTTTGTTCGTCAAACAAAAGCTTCAAGAGGAGTAGGCTCTCTTAGAACAGCAATCTCGAATTTAATGACGATTATTAAGGGAAATCACGTCTTTATTAACAATACTGTCATTATTAAGTATACAACTAAGTATATGTGACTAGTGTTGCTGTACGATTGATTTGCTTAATTTAAACGTACGCCTAAGAAAGAAACACATTTTTTCATAACATATAGTTTATAATTTTTAATATTTAATTTATTAGCTATTTCACGACATACAAGCTGAAATGGTATATTTCATACCTAGGGCCGAAAATGAGGTTTTGTCGGCTCGAGATAGTTTTTAAGTCGAGACGAAGACGAGCACTTAAAACGATCGAGAGCTGCAAAACCATTTCGGTCCGTGGTACGAACGCTATTTTTCACCACACTATACCCTATTACCACTATTCACCACTATAACAATGCACACTGATAGTCAACACAACTACAACTTTAAGGTTATGTGAAGAAATAATTTGAGGGATTAGCAAAAAAAATAATAAATAGTTGCTAGGCAGTGGTGACAATAAAACCATTCTATTGCAATGCTATGGATACTGATTGTGTATTTAATAATATGCATTCCTGTTTTAAGAAAGTAAGCGGGCAGATGATTTTTCAGCCCTAGGGATGTAAAAACCTGCTCGGTCCCCAAATTACGATGACAGCTGGCATGGCCAGCAAAACGTAACTTTCAGCCACCAATTAATGTATGTAAAACAGCTAAAACATCATAGTGTGGCGAAAAGAGTTAATTTAAATACCATAATAATCGAAAGAGTCATTAATTTTGTTTGTAAAATAACTGTTACCATGCGAAATATATTTTGAATAAATCGAGAGAGCGTTATACTCTCTGAGCTGTGTTTACCAATGTCAACAACAACGTCAATTTGAAACAATCGCTCTCTCTACAGCGAGACAGCAGATAATAGAAATATATTTTGTCCATCGGATACAAATAGTACGAAATTGTATATGAAAGTAAACCTAATTTGTTTATACTATGAGAGTATTTATTTACTAATTATCAATAATACCAAAGGGAAATAGCTGAAACAGTCAGGTTTATTTCTAGCTTTTGTTCTTTATTTCCAATATATTTGATAAGTTATTAAGAAAAAAAATCACAAAGCAATTGGATCTAGTAACCAGTTTTAATCTGTAAACAAAAAGTGTCATATGCATGAAATTACTCGACGTGAGTTGAGTAAAATAAATTATATAGTTTTTGAAATACCTAGGGAGTAAATAAACCCCTCCAACACACTTGGAAACATTTCTCAATTTATATATTTCAGAGTGTCTGAAATTCTCTTAGCTCTTGAAAATTTTGAGGTTTTATAAGGCATGTTTTTTAAAATAACTCCCAAAAAGAAAAGAATTGGTAGGAGGTTAGTCCAAATGCCTTGACTCGGTTATGCAAACACCAAACCACAATACTAGTCTTTTACTTTTTGGTAGCCATTTGACAAAAGAGTTAAGTTTTGGTAAATCAAGGAACCAGGCAATGAAATAGTATATTTCGTACCTAGGGCCGAAAATGAGGTTTTGCCGGCTCGAGATAGTTTTTAAGTTCGAGACGAAGTCGAGAACTTAAATCGATGGAGCGATAGATAATGTTTAATCGAGCGATCGATTAAAAATAGGGTCCGTGGTACGAACGCTATTTTTCACCACACTACACCCATTTACCACTATTCACCACTATAATAATGCACACTGATAGTCAACACAACTACAACTTTAAGGTTATGTGAAGAAATAATTTGAGGAATCAGCAAAATTAAAAATAAATAGTTGCTAGGCAACGGTGACAATAGCACAATTTTATTGCAATGCTATGGATTTTGATTTAAAATGAATTCATAAGTAAGTAAGCGGACAGCTGATTTTGCGGCCCCGGGATGTAAAAACCTGCTCGGTCCCCAAATTACGATGACAGCTGGCATGGCCAGCAAAACGTATTTTTCAGCCACCAATTTACGTATGTAATACAGCCAAAAACATCATAGTGTGGTGAAAAATCATATACAAATTTAGGCCCTCATATAAAAATATTACAAGCACAACCCTAAGTTTTACAACCATTTCTATTCAGCTAAATGTTATAACAAATAGTCATTTCATCCTATTACAAAATCTAAAGCATGTGTTTATGATGATAAACGTACGTTAACGTTCGAGATCGCTGATATTTTCTGAATGTTTTTATTTGTATTTTACTGTACCTTTTTCAACGAACCCTTTACTATTTCGTCGAAATATGAAGTGAGCTGGTCTAGTGCCCTCAGTCTTCGAGGTCTCGGGTTTTAATTCTGCCAATCACCAATGCTACTATACATGCTACTATACAATGAACTTGGTGTATATACCGTAACCATCTACACTTATCCTGAGGTATTATAAAATGTGGTTCCAGGCTAGAGCCATCGTCCTAGGATGTGAAGGTGAGAGATTAAACAAAACATTTGGTTACCTTTACACATCAATTTGATATAAATATATTGTTTTATTCGGTAAAATTGATTAAGTTTTATGCTGTCCTGAGCGAATGCAACAAACCTATAAGATTGTACAAATACGAAATGTTGTAAATCCCACATGTAACAGAGAACGCTCGTAACACAAACACGCTGTAAGTCATCGAAGTTGTTCATCAGGCAGATTTACGACGACAACGTACGCTCCAGGAAAAGTCAATAACATCTCCTGTGATTCCCTTTGATGCTAAAAGCTTTTGTTGAATTAATAATGTTTACGAAAATCCCTAAAATTCGAGCCAGTGAATGTTTTTTTTTTTTTATGGAGGTATTTTTTTCAAATTAATGATCACTGCGTAGTGATGCTTGGTTAATGTTTCCAATGTATCTATACTATTATAAATCTGAATTTATGTTTTTTTTTTAGATTTGAAGGAAATATTAAATCTAGAGGTTAAACCTTTTTTTCTACAAATAAACATGTAAGTATTAAGCTATTACTTTGATATCACGTTTAATTTTTATTTTCGATTAAATCAATCGGACACATTGGCATGTTTACTTTGCTTGAAAATCACAGTTTGTTCTAGCGAGTTTATTAAAAACAATTTGTATCGATACGTTTTCACATTTAACCCTAGTACATCATGCAAACGATTCCAAAATAATTAAAAGTGCACTTTGTTAAGGTATATTAGTCACGCATAATTTATTACAAGTTATTAGAAATAAATACTCAACTCGATTATAATTTCAAGATTTTTTATGTTTTGATCTTACCGTCCTCTAAAATCATGAGTATCTTTAAAACTAAAATGACAATTTGATGATTATCAGGTTTATAAAAGATTTTAATTCAACAGGCGACAGTATATAGCCAAAGTAATTTGCAACAGGGAGAATTTTCTGCTGTCCTAATACACTGGACTAAAGTGACGTCAAGTTTGATGACCAGCTTATTGTGACAGCTCTGACACCAATATTTCCAATAGCTACAGGGAAATGTTGAATGTAAAACCATGTCAACATCAACATAAGTATTGCTGCGAAAACTTATTGTCCTTTAATAGTAGTTTAAACTTAATTTAGTAATTTAATTTTCTACCCCAGTTTCAAGAACTTCTTGTTGTAGCATGCAGTTGTTAAGTACTTTAGGCATGGTATTTGTGTCACCCTATGGATTTTGCCAGCTTGTGTGGCATATTCTGGGGTATTCTTCTAATCACTAATACTATAATATATTATTCTTAGTGAAAAAGTGATACAGAAGCAGAAGAACTACAGGCTACAACGACAAAGGTAATTTAATGTTAATACTTTATTATGTTTTAGCAAAGTCACGTGTTTATGAAAATATAAAAATTCTTAAGAATGTAGATTGACGAATCTCAAGTTAAATCAATCACGTATAAAATAATTCATACTAGAGGTCGTCAAGTGGTCGATAACTCGACAGACCAAATTATGTAATGTACATACTTTTCTATTTATACTTTCTGTAAATAAAACATGTGATTGGAATTTATTCCATTTGTTTTGATTTTCTGTTTATATTTCGTCACCAGCATGGCAACCCCATAAGGATAATGTTAACTTTTTTTAAAAATTAAATTCATTTGTTGTGCTTATTTTTGAGCCTATTTTAATTTATAAAGGAACTATGCACATCTGCTGGAAAATACATTTCTAACAATATTCGTAGATTTTTACGAGATTTTCACGAAGATTTTCTGTGATGAACACGAGCTGAGAAAAAATATTTTAAAGAAACATACTTGCCTATTAATATATAGATGTTTAGGATCTCGATAAGAGAAACAAACAAACAGTAAAATCATGATAAGTTTCAAACGATTAACAATTCATGAGTGACGGATTAGGTTTAATATATTCCGAAGCTGAAAGCCAGGACGTCATTAGTGGATAGGAGAGCATTTATCTTGCCTAAAATACGCGTCTCTTTGACAAACATACAAACCCTTGAGCTGTATGTCGCTTCTTGTACTCATACTAAATTGGACTCCGGAATAAATGTTAAAAGCTGGCTTTGCTGGTAGTATTGTGTAGTGGAGATGAAACGTTCAAGCTTATTTAGTGCGAATAAAACTCCAAAAATATTATGACTTGAAAAATTGCTGGTAACATAAAGTGATCGTCTATATGTTATGGAAAAGACTATTGGTCATCATAAAGATAGCTACTAATGTATTGGAACCCTACAGAGTCCAAACGTTTAAAGACTATTGAACAATTTAAGTTACCATCTACAGAATGTCCATGACACATCCGGATTTAATACAATTTTTTTACATTTTTTTAGTATGGGGTGCCACTGGTACAAACACCTACTACTACTGGGGGATTAGAGGCTATTTAGAGCAAGGGACTTCGGCCTTCGAGTTTCGGGTTCAAAAACCCCATCAAAAATTATTTACAAACATCTATTTTAAAGCAAACTTCACAATTACTACTCAACAATTTGATATACTTCACTAACTTCATTCTTCATAAACTTCAACTGACTATTCATTACACAATACTCTTGTAAAACCTATCTAATGTTGAAAGTTGTTAATATTTTTTTCATATTAATTTACCTAAGCAATACAAGCTTACTCTGTGCACCAGAGTGACCCAGCCACAATCAGCAGCATTCAACCATTCAACACACGTCTGTACCACAGTCACGTGACCACGTAGTACGTGATCCTGTTAGGCTTGTGTGGAGAGGATTATTGGAAATTGTAGTGTTTCGGATTAGTATGTAGTTATAACAATTTTTTAAAGTATGAATGGCTGCACACGTACGAGAAAAGTGTCCTCTAGCTCAATATCTACCCATTAGAGGACCAATGTAGTTTGTGGTGAGGTAGGATGGGGGTTCTTCCATAGACAATAAGAATTATAGACTGTCAGCCATGCTGTGGTTACCATGGTTACCATAGGTTCTGGCGCACACCGCTTGGAGTGCCGTGTAGTTTACGTAGCACGTACTTCGTAAGTACATGGCGCTCCCAGCGAAGTGCGCCACAACCTATGGTAACCGCAAGCACAGCTGACGGTCTATATTTAATTCTTTTTGTCTATGGTTCTTCCCCAGTTGTACATAAAGGAAAATGTTAATATTAAACACAACTAACTGTACAATCTTAAGAGAAGACAAATATTAAGACAGTAGAATATCAAACAAAAAACACAAAAATAATATTAAACCTGAAACAAAAAAGTGTTTAAAACTGCAAAAATGTCCTCTAGCTCAATGTCTATCAATTATAGGACCAATGTATGTATGTGGAAGAGGTAGGATGGGGGTTCTTCTCCCAGTTGTACATAAAGTAAATATGTGAATATTAAACTAACTGTAAAATCTAAATATTAAGACTGTAGAATATCAAACAAAAAACACAAAAATAATATTAAACATGAAGCAAAAAATTGTTAAAACTGTTTATTTAACAATTAATATTGGAATGTAAAATTAATGTATTTTAACCATCTCTGCAATGCCGCAATGCCAGACATATCTACCAGCTCTGCGTCTCAGTTGTGTATAACCGTTTAATGAAATCTCGGCCTGGTTGAGTTGACAAAGGAAGAATGAGAAAGATGTTTACCGACTCCTGTTTTATAAATTGCCTTCTAAAACGACGCGGGCGTACGCTGAGGTCCTTTACAGTACCTCGGTAAGATATAATAGCTGGAAACGGATTACCTTTGAGAATATACCAGCATCAACTTTGCAATTCTATCCTTGATTGCAAAGTCGTATATTGAAGTTTTTGATACATTCTTTATTCTTGAAAGACTACTTTATATTTATATAGGAGAAGCATTTTATAACACTGGAATTGGTCAAAGTACGAAACTAATTATTTATTTTGATCAATCTTGGTGGCAATAAATCACGTTTTAATTACTTATAGCTGAATCAAACAAAGATGCTGATTTTATATTCTACTTTTTTACTACTTTTTAACAAATTGAGAAACTTAACGTCAACAAGTGTGCAAGTTTAGTTTTAGGACCTTGTGAGAACATATTTGTGAGATTAGTTTTAAAGGTAATAAAATACCGGTAGGAATAAATACAAGCATAAATGAATACAATTGGATTTAAAATAGTAAAGGATTAAAGATTCAAGATTTTTTATCCCAAAATTATTTTTAGAAAACAATTTTTCAATTAAAAGTATTACAAAGTAATTTGAAATTAACATATAAATTAAATTGTTAAAACTAAAAATAATTTAAATAATATACTACAACAAACAAAAATGCAATTCAAACTAATAAGAAAAGGTTCGTGGTTATAGTATAGGTATCTCAGGAAATTAATTGCGTTGAGATACCATCTCGCTAAGGCAGTAATGCTGCGACTCCCTAATTATCATAATATTTTAGATTTAGATAAAACGATTGATATAACATTTCTTAAAACATTAGTTATTATTCTCCCATGATACGAATTGACTTAATTAAGCACATTCCAAAATATCTGTATTCGACATTGATTGAAAATCACAAACAATAATTATGTTCAGAAATATAACAGGTAAACATCGTACAAATCCTTTAAATAAAGCAAGACAATTATTACATTAAAGCATATACTGTATTTTTAAGTTATCATCTAGAGTGCTCCCAATTTTGTCGTACTGAACATAGTTTAGTGTATTGCAGAATTAACACATATCCATTAATTATACAATATCTATAAAATTATTTATATAAGTATGTTCACAAACTAATAAAAACTTCTAGTTCGTGTAAGACATGTGAAGAAGCAATATTTCTTTGAAGGGGGAAATGAGGCAAAAGTCCGTAACAAAGTTGAAAGCTCTCATGTTAATGTGTCAAGGGACTTGGAAGCAATAAAGTTTTCAACCGTTGACGTGATAGAGCGTAGCAAACAGCTGCAAAATGTTACTTTACCTACAACCGTTTTTTAAAAGTAGCCGTTTCAGTTCAGTTTCACATAACAGCATTGTTTACTTACATAACAGCATTACAGGTAACGGACCAATGAGGTTCAAGGATTGAGAGAGAAGAAATAAAATTGTAATGCTTCGAACTTCAACTAATCAGCTGTTTACCACATTAATTGTTGACGATTGGTGCAATTAGTGATTGGTACAATGAGTCGTTGTATCAATGTCATTGGAAATGAGAGGTTATAAACGAAAACATAACCTTTCTTAGAACTAAGTTTGTTTTTTTGAACAAAATGTAGGTGAATAAATTACATATACCTAATTACAGAAAGATGATTTAATCGTTGCAATTTATGAATGTGTACTTTCCTATTCTACATTTGGGCCCACCTTTTTATCTCTGTAGGAAAATGTTAACTAAATCCAGATTTACAAAAGCTATGGGCTATGGTAGTTACATTTGATTGAGTTTATGCTATACTCATATAACAGTATATCTACATAGATTACCTATAATGTTTACATTTATCAACTAACGAGGCCATCCTTGTATATGGGAGAACTCTCGCATTACAAGTACGCCATTCATCGCGGTGCTCTTTTTTTTAATAAAAATGCACCTTTCTCGATTAGTTACGTTTACTTAATAACAATAACAATATATACAACAATATATTGCCGTCTGTTACTGGTTTATTGATATTGCTTGTACTATTGATGTAAAGTCGGGACCACGTAAGTTTGCAGTTGGTGGCAGCCAATCACAAGACAAGGCTAGTGCGACGTTGCCACATCGCCCGTTGACAACACTAATTAAAATATACTAAGCAATATTTTCAAATCAGCTGGTATTATTAGATTTGGCAACACCGCACGGTTCTCATTAGTTCATTCAAAACCATATGGTAAATAGGCTCCTCCTTCAACTGCAAACTTACGTGGTCCCGACTGTAGTTATTACCTTTCTTGTTATCTAGTCGCATGTTTTCTTGTAGTATTTTATCGATTGTTATTGTTACCAAATTCTATCAATTGTTATGCTTGCTATTAAACTATTTTTTTTATTAGCATGTGATGTTAGTATTGTTAGTATTTTCTTTCTTGTTATCTAGTCGCATGTTTTTTGTAGTATTTTATCGATTGTTATTGTTACCAAATTCTATCCATTGTTATGCTTGCTATTCAACTAGTTTTTTTTTCCATTGGCATGTGATGTTAGTCCCTATCTGCCTTTCAATAAATTCTGCAAAATAACAAAAAAAAGTAAAAGAGCATGAGAAAAGGAAGAAGGGATGCTAATTTAATTAGGCAAGTAGTTATGCTCCTTTCAAATTATTCAACATTTCACTTGAATTAGTTATTACTTTTTGTTAATTAACTTACAATCTTTCAATATTGTATTTGTATTAATATCAGCATGTCAACTCTGAAAAACGGTGTAGCCGTACATAAATAAATAAATAAATATAGAAACGTTCTGAACTGTATGATTGTAAATTGAAAATTTATATAGTTAGTTTTAAATATACTCATGAGAATTGTTCCTAGTGCTACGTTCAAGGAAAGTGTTAAACACAGTAGTAATAATCCTGTAAATATAACATCTGGTTAAAAGATCTTGGCTTATGCCTCTTGAAATCTTGAAATATTTTGAGGCTTTAAGAAGTTTTATAGATAAACAAAAATTATTTAAAACTCTGTTTGATTTCTTCAAGTCAATTAGTAGTTTTATGCTTCAGGGCAGAGGACAAATTACAAATTAAGGCAAAACGGCATTCCATTGTACTTCAAAGCCGTTTTCTTAGCTTTTTCCGTCACTTATTTGATATTTTCCAATCGTCTAATTAGTAGATGAGCTTTAGAGAAGGTAGCTGTTTATAAGTACTGTTCGCATTTTTCTTAGCTGTACCTGCAAGTATTATACATTTGACAGCTAGAGTCTTTGTTACATATGATTCAGTCGGATTATAAAAATATACTAAAATGAAAGAGAAGTGTAGCAAAATAATATGTTACTGTGGTTAGTTTTTAAAGCGCTTATTAGTTTTAAAATGTTTAGATTGAGTAGTAAAGAAAACACCTTTTGACATGAATTCAGATTAAATTGATTTAAAACTCTAAACTGAAGGAATACGTGTAACGGTGTTTAATAATTTATATAGTGTACAGTACAATCTGTGAAGTAAGTATGTTTAGTGTCTTACTGCTTCAATACCCATGTATAATCCAGGTCTTTGAATCCATTCTTAGAAAATTATCGATGTGCATTTCACAGTATAATTTTGCTATATCTCCTAAGTAAAATGTTTCTATAAAAGAATTTTTTATCTAATCACCATTCGAAATTGTGCAATTTAGTTACCAATTTAATTATAATGTTAGAAGAATTATATTCAGTTTGTAAAATAAAGGTAGAAATAAAACTGTTGTGTCGCGGCGTGAAATGTCGGATTCGGTCTGTAGACTTTCCGATTGTCATGGTCTGGATAAAACGAGAGACGTAAACATTAAACTACTTAGAGCCATTGGGGAGTACTAGTACGTTTATGTCAAAAACCGATGTTTAAAAGTTAACTTGAAACTTTATTTAGTTTTACCATTTCTATCCACGGGTAAAATTACAATGGTATGTCCTTCAAGTATGTATGATACATCAAAATGCTCTGAAGATTTGTCCTTTTGGTGTTTAAACTAACTACGAGAATAATTCATTGTTATAGTTGCGTTTTAGAAATCTTAAACTCCTAACGCATTTAAATTCAAACAACACTTATCGGATTCTAATTGTTTGTGTGATATTGTTTGTGTGTCTATTCATGATAGACCCTTTGTATATGGGTCTATCATGAATAATGTTAATAATAATTGGTTATTTTTTTATCAATCTTTGTCATTGTATTTTTTCATTCCTGTTCTGATGTAGATTTTCATGTTAGCAAACATTTTTTATGTCGACTAGCTATGTTTGTACTCTAGTATCAGAAAGGTGTTTTGACTGTTTGATCGTATTCATTTATTCATCATGTAAATTGCCATTCATGTAGTTTATTAAAAATAGTGTCTACCATGTGAATGAATGAATAAATAAATACATAAATAAATAAATGAATGATTGATTGATTGATTGATTGATTGAATGAATGAATGAATACAAAAATTTGTAAGTAAATAAATAAACAAATTATTCGGAAGTGCCTTGGTGCATTGCCAACAAACAATTAACATTGTAAATTATTGCAAATACCAGTATATTTTATCGCTTTCCGCCAGTCTGCTCTCTCATGTAATTTGATACTTTCCCAATATTGATCCTCTTAATAGAGAATGTTGTGAATACTGAATACAAGCTATTAAAGATACAAACTCTTTGTTATGAGTCAATCTTGTAATTTTTTTGTGCAGTGGACAAGTACCGAAATCCAACTACTGTTCACTAAAATTAGGACAAAAGTTAATTGCAAAACACGTGTCACTATCGCCGAGTCCAACGCCCCTTTTTCAGCGATTCCACCAAACATGCTACGGACCCATTGAGTCTTGTAATTCCTGATAGTATCTCTATCCAGATAAAGACGATTCCTTTTCCCCCACACGCAAAACCTTTATAGTGTCCTAGATCTAGATTGTAAGCTAGGGAGTTGTGTTTGTCACAAAACAAACTCAATCCAGTTACATACAAACACAGGTCTTAACGTAATTACTATTTTGATCGAGAAAGATGTGATTTGTTTTATGTACTTGAAATAACTGGAATGAATCTATATTCATGGGCATTACACAAATTATTTAGAAACTCGACAACAAACTTAACTTCAACTTAACAATCTGAAGCCCGTTAAGTAAGTAAACTGATGGATGACCGGTTGACTGACGGAAGCGGTAAAACTTTTAATTTAACAGAATTATTTCTAGTAAAAATAAAGCTAGGAAAGTACTAGTTTATGTGTAAAATAAAAATATATAAACACCTATGAGTAAAATAAAATCGAACTGTGTTTACATCAAGTGAGTGTAAACAATGTGGTATATCATACTAAAGTGTAGAAGCAAAGAGGCGTAAAAGTAAAGACTAGTTAAGGTCATAGCTTTAGAATGGATTGAGATGTCATGTGAAGTTCTGATCAAACTTGGTATTGTTTTCATCCTATGTCAACCTGTCACTAAAAAGCAGAATTGAGTTTTAGCTGAGTGACAAATAGCAGCTTGGTCCATAGTCGATCAATTTTAGAGTCTATACAGTAACCGTAAAACACGAATACTTGCCATCAAACAACCCAAATTTAAATGTTAGCTTAATTTCTCCAGCGTTTACAAACCCTGTCTCAGTCACCTATTGCGTCGTATTTGCCTCTGTCACAGATCCCACAAACATATGGCGCAAAAACCATCTATCCGATTAAATTCATTATTGTGTTTGAAAAATACATATGAGCTGAACAAGCAACAGTTCGAATGTTATGAGAAAACTTTAAAAAATCTGGTTCTTAACTAGTGGAAATATCGAATACTCTACTTGTGATACCTAAACCATCTTTGTTTGTTTGGAACAGTTACTCAAAACATGCAGCGTGAAGTAGCTGTCCGGTGATACTGTGGCTAACTGTCCGGTACAGTTAACAATTAACACGTTTGTGGATCTTCACGCCGATCAGTCTCGTCCACGAGACATGAGACTCGTGCGGTACAGGAAAATAATCCTAGGAAGCACAGAGTATAAAGTATCTAGTGGCCACTAGTCAATAATATCAACAAACACACAGGGTATGAAATTTCTAATAGTTGCAGATCATGGTATGTTTAGTTGGGCGCTTAATGTTTTTTGACAAGCTCAGAGAATGAAAAAATTAGAGGTTGCTCAACAATATTGACAAAGAGTACGAAATACCCAGTAATCAACAATCATGAGAAGCGCAGAGTATCAAATACCTAATAGTTGCAGATCATAGTATATCTAGGGGTTGATTGAGATTTTTGACATACTCAGAGAGTGAAAAAGGTAGAGGTAGTTCAATAATATTGACAATCAAAGAATAGGAAATACCTAGGACTTTTATATACGCCGTTATGTCACTTATGCACATTTTGATCTCGTTGCTTGTAATTGATTGGGCATCCCGTTTTTAATGGTGATCGCCTTCAAATCTTAAGTCTGCTAGTTTGATCCTTAAAATGATCAATTATGTATAGTGTCCTAGATCTAGATTGTAAGCTAGGGAGTTGTGTTTGTCACAAAACAAACTCAATCCAGTTACATACAAACACAGGTCTTAACGTAATTACTATTTTGATCGAGAAAGATGTGATTTGTTTTATGTACTTGAAATAACTGGAATGAATCTATATTCATGGGCATTACACAAATTATTTAGAAACTCGACAACAAACTTAACTTCAACTTAACAATCTGAAGCCCGTTAAGTAAGTAAACTGATGGATGACCGGTTGACTGACGGAAGCGGTAAAACTTTTAATTTAACAGAATTATTTCTAGTAAAAATAAAGCTAGGAAAGTACTAGTTTATGTGTAAAATAAAAATATATAAACACCTATGAGTAAAATAAAATCGAACTGTGTTTACATCAAGTGAGTGTAAACAATGTGGTATATCATACTAAAGTGTAGAAGCAAAGAGGCGTAAAAGTAAAGACTAGTTAAGGTCATAGCTTTAGAATGGATTGAGATGTCATGTGTAGCTTGCTAGTAGGTAAAGACACTTCAGTTTTTATATGCATTTAGTTAGAACATAAACAATCAAATCTTTAACCTTTGCTTAATAGATACAACTGATGTTTTTTCCTTTGTAATGTATTTTGGAGTTTGCTAGTATACTGTGGAAAGCTTGTTATAAACACATGCTACAAATGTTTTGTTTAATTTTTCCTTGTTATTTTGTTCAACTAACATGGTAACTTGGCAGCCCATAAGGCCAATGTTAAATTTTGACATATTCAAATGTTGTGTAGCAAAATACGAATTTTCCTGAGCTAGTGGCTGTCGCGGATCACGTTTTAGGACTACAAGTCCGTAATTCCTAAATTTAGTCAAAGTCCTTCCGCTGGATTTCGAGATTCAAACTACAAACAGACAGACAGACAAATAGACATTGCTCATATTAGAAAATAAGATACACGCTTACTCTGTGCACCAGAGTGACCCAGCCACAATCAGCAGCATTCAACACACGCCTGTACCACAGTCACGTGACCACGTAGTACGTGATCCTGTTAGGCTTGTGTGGAGAGGATTATTGGAAATTGTAATGCACGGGTTTAGTGTTAAACTTATGCACCTCGTGTATGTCATTATTTTATTAGGAATACCGTACAAGTAAAAACAATTGTGTAACTAAAGTTGTCAGGTTGTTAGCCGCCCTTTATGTCATATTGGTTGTTTTATTTGTACTATGGGAAGCGAGCTCGTTCAGTATTGCATTTTAGATACAGTTTTTTTCACTTTTAAATCGCAGACTATTGGTTGTAAGAGACAACCTCAGACACTACCAGTGGTGGCGCGAACACAATACTGGGCTTTGATGGTCGCCGTTATGATACTGCCCAGACAATGGCCAGTTTTATCATCATCCAACACAATAAGTTCATGTTCATATCGACATTGTCGCCTCAAATCCCACACGTTATTTTCTGCAGTAGGTTTATTTTCAACAAAACCACAGATTTGTAAGGTTTTTGGGGAGTAAAATATTTTAAGATTTCATAATTATACGGATAAACATAAATGAAACGCATTACTACATTTTCTGTATAATTGGAAGGTTTATTTCAACGTTCAAAATATGTACCTCGTGTAAATGTTATCATTTTGTTATGTTCACATGCAAAAACAGTATGATAGTTAAGTGATAATGCCGTGCCTATGCCAAGTCTGAAGTAAACGGTTCGGGACTACAGCCTAAGATGGGGGCAAATATACCATTATAATTAGTATTTTGTTGCATTGTTCTTGGAGCATATTTTCTACGTCACATTTGGTGTAAAGTGTGACAATTACAATACATGTGACATTACAATAGTGTGACAATCTCTTCGTAAACATATTTTAAAATTTGTTTTGATATACTCATCATTTTTTAGCTTGGTTATAATTTAAATCCTAAATTTAGAATTTATTGCTGCAGTACGGCTAGCTACTAGTAAGTGGATACCTCCTTAGGTTCTTGGGATAGGCTACACGACTAAAGGAAGTTTTTATAGTTTTCTGACACTTCACTGTGACTTTTTAGTCAGTCTCTCCTCATAAATTAGCAATGAACGGCTCATAATGTGGTATATAAAACGAGGACAACGTGGGCTTGGCTCACTGAGGGATGAAGGGAAGGGGGTGTTTACCAACTCTTGTTTTATAAAGTGACGTCGACAAACAGACCATCCTTTGTTGTGACATGGTAAAAAGCAATAATGGCTGAAACCGGATCTCCTTTAAATACACTCTATACTTATTTTGAAAGCTGAAACTTCTAGCTTTTGCGTTATTTTACTTGCTCGAACATTGAGTGATGTTTATGTTTATAAGTGTCAACACCTTAATTTATTTTATCTGTTTTAGTGCAAATATATCATAGTGGTATGCGAAATTTTTTTCCCCGAAACCTATTCCCAGGTGTCTTTCTATTGCTCCTATTATCATACAAATATTATATAATGATCACAATAATGGTAGTAGATATTTTTTTTTACATAGTTTAGAAGTTATGGTTGTGCAGAAATTATGGTTGTCATAAATAGCTTCGATGGACTTATTTTGTATTAATCTTCATCAGCTATGCAATATGTTATGGTAGAAGCTTTTAAATTATCCTATTATTTTAACGAGCAATTATAAATTGCAGCATGCAATTGGGTACTCTTCAAATTTTTAACGTTATCGACGCGCACAACATAATGACACTGTTTTACATTTATATTAATGAATAGTTATAACAAATTATAATACAGAAATTAAGAAACCAAGTATTGTGAACGACCTTTACATTAAAACCCAGTCAGTAAAAGTTGTAACTTTGTGCATTGTGAGACTATTTCAATCACCAGGTATATGCGAATACCCTCTATAATAGTAATTATTTTTAATCGTGCAAAATGCTCCTAGGAACTTACATCAAACAAATAGTTTCCTTGACATAATCCTTCCAAGCCATATTCAACTAAATATCACAAACAGATTTGATATTCTCTTCTAACTGTGAAGAATTGCAAGAAAAAGAGACCAACTACGGCTTAAAAACAATAGATCTAGAAAATATACGAATGTTGTGTGGACAGAGTTTTTTATAAAACATCCGATTGAATAGTAAGAATGGTTTATAAAATAATTCACACCCTATTTGGAAACATAAATAAGAAAAGATAAAAATTGTTTTAACTATTATTAGCACTTTAACAGTTTCTTTGGATAACTTTCCAGTTTTTCCATCCACTTGGAATTAAAATAAACTGATTGATACATCACATGAAGATATTAATAAGAGGTTGAGTTTTGCGTTTTGGTTTAGACCTATAAATTTAGTGTCATTTATCAATATTCCCTTATTTGCATATTTAGTCGTGTCAAATAAATATTTAACCATAAATTTTGATCAACATCTTTTGTTAACACTAAGTGCAAAATGTTTACAATGTGAGTTATTTTACATTGTTCAGATCGTAAAACAAGTGAAATGACAGCTAATACAAATAGAATACAGAATCAATTTCCGAGCTGTAAATTTTCTTGCAACACTTGGTTTTGTCTCTCATATCATGGCTGAGTTAGTTTCCTTACTTTGAGTTATTTATTTACCTGTTCATGTTTTATTTTTAATAATCTATATAAGATAGCACTTGTATACCTGTCTCGTTTCAATATATGGAGTATATGCATTGTTTCCGAGTTCTTGTGTTTTTTAGTTTCCCTCTCAAATATAACGGTAAAAGAATATATTATGTGACGTAAAATACACTTTTAATATTTTCATAATCTTTATTTGTTTAGACATTATCAAAACCTAAATATGTTTATATGTAGGTCAAATTCCTAAAAAAATTAATAATTAAAAGATTTCCATAAAAGTAACAATTAATTATTGAAAATACTCGTGTGATTGTTTTTATTATTCTGCTCTGAAAAATGTTTACAAAAAAATGCGCCATGTGAAGCACGGTTATAACAACTTCTCTATATTCTTAAGAATTGCATTTCCCTCAAGTCGTTTAGTTTTTTATCTTCTTCTTTTTCGACAAAACTTGCCGGATTCTACTGAACACGTCATATGTTTATAGTTGCATGCAAAGGCAAAATTTGAAATTAGACAATACACATGATTTTTTAACGTTGCGTAACAAATGTTTTAGATGGAAAATACATAATGTAAATGTATAATGTAATATACTAATGTAAAATATATATGATGAGGGTACGTATACCTTTAAGCCCCTTAAATAAAATAATTACTACAGTGGTTCACATAATCGAGCTTATTCTTTCTATGCCCCTTTAAAATTGTTGATTTTCTATCAACTGATCAAAGTTCAACTGATGGTTTTAGACGATAAATGTTTTAATGATGGGATATTCTTTGAAACAGTGGCCTATTGAAACAAATTTCCCAATCTACATAGCAGCCTATCTAAAGTTAAAGCATACTTATTATATTTATGTGATTATAATAATATGTGATTTACAAATACTTTTTTTTTTAAGAACCACATATGTAATCTACAGGTATAAATTATTTGTTTCCTACTAGTCTTATAAGTAGCAAAGGCTGTTTATATTTGATTCAATTATGGTTTTAAAGGACATAAACTGTTAAATGCTCAAAACTTAACCATTTATAATTGTTCTTTTACTTATTAGTTATTTTGTCTTAAGAACTAAATAAATAGGATGAAATTACGAACTAGTCTATTTGCTATAAATCAATTAAGTAATTACACAACATTCTCAATACTAGTGTAACAGAGGGACAAATACAAAGTTGGAAGCACTAGATCGGATCGGGCCAGTGTGGTGAACACATCTCAAGTTATATGAACCGGGAATCCACAGGGAATTCACCAAACTGGATCCATTTAAGGAATTCCCTGAAGTCTCCAGCGTTTAAAACAGCTTCAGAATGGATTTATGATGTAATACACTACACAACCACAGAGTTGATCAGCGTTACCATACTTCTTGTGACTGAAATTTAGTTATCATAATTGATTTAAAAAAAATAAGAAAAATTAAAAAGTATAAGTAACTTTAATCCGTTGCAAAACTGAAAACAAAGAATAGATTAATTTAGTCTTTAAAGCTTCTTAAAGCTCTATATTTTCTTTGCCGCACACGTTTTCATCACCACAAATTATTCAAAGATAAAGGTAAGATGAAAGCATTTCACCACTTTATATTATACATGGACTAGCAGTTCCACCATGTTTTTCTGAAATGTGTATTTAAAAGGGTAAGGTCGCATAAAAAAAGTTGCCTATTATACAGAAAACTACTATACAATGCAAATTATCAAATTAAATTAAATTCTCTTCTGTGTTAAAGATCAGTTATTTACATTTTTTGCATCATTCTAACAAATATTTTTCGAAGTAAACAAGTCCAATCTAAACATATTCGGTTATCTAATGTGTTTTTTTCCTCATAAAATAACTTTTCTCTTAAATTAACATTACTAATATACAAACTTATTGCTTTTTGGAGTTTCATATCAATTTGATGATCGGTAAGTATACTGTTAATGTATCTATCTATAATATTAAAACGAAACAGTGTTTTTTTATTTCACGATTCTGAATCAACCACTTGACGGATTTTCATGATTTTTGTGTTGAAAGAAAGATAATTTTGAGAACTAGGGAATGTCAAAGCCATAATTTTAGTTTAGGGTTTCAGTTTTTTAGAAATTAAGTTTTAATTTTTAAAAAGTCTAGCAGCCGACGCTAGCAATTTAAAGTATTTTCAATGCTGGTTTAACTAACAGCTGGTTTATAACTGTCATTGAAATGTTTATGTTACGATTTGTTTGTTTACAAAAATATTGTTCGTTGGTGTTTGCTTACATACTATTTCACTTTAAAATGTAGGTAGTTTTCCCTTACCGTGAAGGATCTGCGTTATCAGGAAATATGTTATTTTGAACTAAACATCTCAAACACTTGCGTTTAATCAAGTTTTGTCGTAAATGCAATCATTGTAAGTATTTAGTTTATGCATTGCAAATTTCAACTCATATTTGGGAAATATTTTTTCAGCAGTTTATCGCTTAATTGTTTAAGATATAAGTGGTTTACGTGTTGATACTTCTTTTTCTGTATGTTTGAATGTGAGTATGTCGGCAACCTAAAATTATGGTTGGTAATGAAAGTCTTAATCGGTGTAGTAGGTAATAAAACTGTTAAATAAACTGCAGGGTGCAGCAAAAACCAAAGTCGGCTCATACCATACCAACTATCCCCGTAGTACTGATGATTCAGAAACTTGGGCACTGACTAAAGAACCGAAAAACCTTAATGATGGGTTAGATAATAAAGTGCAGAAAAAATATACAGACCAGTTCAAGATAACGGCCCGGAGGTCGAAATAAAAAAGAACAGAGAGCTAAGAGAAATGTGTCAACACCCAAATATAGGGATGATTTCCAGAAATAGGCAAAGCTTGGATGGACAGGATGTGCATAAACTTTTAAAAAGTATATTCCAAGGAGTACCACAAGATAGGCGGGAAATATCAAGTTATGAAATGCATCCTGAGACTGGGATCTACATTTTCAAGAGGCAGGTGATGGAAGAGAATCCTCATAAAAAAAGTTTCAGTGGTCACGGAGGTAAGATAAAGTACGGTAAGTGTTTAAGTAGTACAGTATGCAATTGGAGGTGGCATGTAGCTACTCTACTCAAAACCAGTGTGAATCGGTCGCCAATCTCACTTTAAGATTTTTCAAATCGACACAAATGCTGTTTTATAGTAAAATTATCGGATTTAAAATACATATCGCCATATTATAGGTCTATATTCGAATGGAATAAATAGGTGGCCACGTTACATTTGTTTATAAGGTGATCTTCCCCATTAAAACTGCCAGATTTTGTGTCTATGCGTGTAAACTAGATGTTCTGAATTATTCCGTTTTAGTTGACAACTCGATTCCCGTACGTAGGACGGGCCATCAGCTCGTTATATTTTAATTCAGATTGTTAAACCCTAAACAATTTCAATCAATTTAAGCATTTATTACGCTGTGGGTATACTTCTCCCTAAAATGTACATGTATAAGCGTAGTAAGTCTTCCCATCTACATCTCTACATTATTCAGATTTCGTGGAAAGAGCAAGTTCCTCACTGAGCACTTTCATTTGTCGTACAAAAATTGCTACTTTGTAAGCCTGCTAATATTGTATAGTACCCTATGTATCATTTAAACCCCTATTTTTGGATCAAGAAAAATGTAGTGGATAACTCAACAAGTAAAGTAAAGATAAGTTTACAAACAGAAGCGATAAATACACTCTTGGGAGACCTGGAGCAGTGGATGGATTATCTACAATAATCACTTGGGGTTTGATCATATACTGACTCAACAGAGTTGTCTTGTTTCTGGTGTTAGCAATTTATAGTTAGATTACAGCAAACAATTTATGGAAGAAGGGATATGTAGGGGGTTGTAGTATATAAGGTGGGACTAGTCAGTTGTGGATATCAAGGGCGTTTTTTCTTAGGGGCCTATATTCCAATCCCGCTAATGACCAATAGATACTTCCTATTTGGTAATATCGTTAAACGGTGGTTTGGATTATATTCTAAGCTGGAAGTCTACAATTGGAATTGGCAGCCATAAGGATAGTTTTTTTACATTCCTATCAGGCTATATGGTAATTGGTACCGATAGCCAATAGGATAGACTATACAAGTTACTGATTGAAATTTTGCACGAAATATTCATCCTCTTAGAAATTTTAAATGAATTATTTTTGTGGCTACCAATTTCAAAACCGTAATTTTTACATTTTGTTTTTCAATTTAACCTAACCATTAGTTGTTAATAGGCTATGTTATACCTAGGCTAGGTTAGGCTTAGGCAGAGTTTGTTAGAAAAGTATATGCCTATTTAACATTTTCATAATTTAAATATTGCGTAATGTTCTTTAAATTATTGTTGTATTAAAGTTTTTAGTAAATAGTGGTAACTAAGTATTTGTCTATCCCGTTACCGTATCTTGCAAAATTTTGTGTGTAAATAAAGTACGGAAATTCGAATTTTAATCATGCTTTTATGCTAGATAAAACAATTAAAGAAAACATCCTTATATATGATACGTGAAGGCGTTTTCTACGAAACACTACTCCTCCGTTAATAATGGACGGATTTTTACAAACGATATGTCAAAATTAAGTATTTTTTGTGTAGACACCCCCTTTCACCAATTCCTGTAATCAAAGTCCTCGGGCTTTGCCCCACAAGTCATCAAAATTGCAATGCATTTCTTATGAGGAAAAGATTTTGTTTACTTAAACAGACGAATAATTTGTATTAATTAAAGCTGTTCATAGTAAACACATGATACGTTCGTTTCAGAGTGAGTTCGTTTTTAGTTTCGATAACTGGAGTGAAGTGAATGATTCCATTATCTTTGAGTTGACTCTTTTATGTCATTGGAAATTATGACTGTTCTTCGTGTTGAAATAACGCCTGCAATACTTTACAATTGCTCGAATTCGAGCAACAGGTGCACTAGTAAAATATAATCCTCGTAGAGTATTATTTTTGCTGATTTAAAAATTATACTTCATTGAAGAATAATATGGAATTTTTTATCTTGCGGGAGCTTAAATCAAAGATAAAAAAGATAAAATTACTCTTCTTTAAACTTGTTAGTGGTTTAACTACGGATGTTTAGTGTAAATGTGGTAGATTGCTGGCTTGAAGGACAGTTCAGACTTTGAGGGTGGTGATGATTTATTGAGTTATGAACTTACTTCCTAGTCCTAGTTCAAGTTTGCTTGGATAACTTCCTCTTAAGTAAGTATTTGTTAAGTTGCTAATGTGTTCCCTAAAAGTTCAATTCAACTTTTATTAAGTATGACACCCTATGTTGTACTGTGCAATATATTTTATATCTTCCGACATTCTCTACAACTGTAGTATTAAATATTATTTTATTAAGAAATTAATTATTAATATTTGGATTTTATAATAAAACATAATTTATCATTTTAAATAATATTTTTTTTTAAATTCAAGGACGGTTTACAATAAATAAATATTACTTTGTTAAACCTCATGATTTAATTTAGTAATCCTACGTAGACTGACAATTATATCGCTTATTGCCAATAGTATAGATATCATCCTTTTAAATAAATAACAGTTTCCTTCCTATAGTTTATTTTAATTTTGAGAAATCGTGTGGTTAAAATAAAAACAACGAGAAGATGAAAATCAATATAGTAAGAAGGACAAAACGTAATTTAAGTCAATGACATTTCGATTTGTTATTCTCTTTTTACCACATCTTTGTTTACTCACAAAATACCTGTGTGGACGACTTCTCTGATCGGTTCACAATACATTCTTCGTTAAAGGATAGATTTGTTTCATTTACCAATATATTTTAATTTCAAAGTGTATTTAGATTTCTTAATCTAAGTTGACCGTAAAAATGCCACTTGATGAAACCAGTGGCATTTCAATCAAAGCTGTGACAGATTACTGCATCCTGTGGATCTCTACCTCTGATTTATTCAGATTCATTGGAGACAGACGGGACAATGAAACAATACCCCAATGTAGACATCACTGTATAATGTCAATTACTGGCTGGGACAGTCCGGTCTGTTTGTTACAGTCGCATTCAGAAAAGCTTTCCGGCTACAACACATCTGTGAATTCATACAGTGTTTTATAAGGCAAGAGTCGACATGCCTTCAAAGCTGATGTATTATATTTCGTAAGGTTCTTTTAATTAAATTTTAAATTATGTTTTTGATTACAGGAAAAAATATAATGATATCGAATTATTCCAATCATTTATAAATGCCATTTAACTAATCAATTTCGTTTTTATGTTAAATTAATTTTTTAATTACTTATACAAGTATCTATTTGTGTAATTTTTTACTTTACTTTAAACATATTGTATACATGTTACTTTTCAAATATCCATAATCTACTCAAATTTAGTTTTTCTTTAAACTAAAATATTTCAATCCATATGCCTACTCCCGAGTTTATTTTGGCCATCAGAAACATGCTTGCAAAATCTCAAACATTTTAAAGAAGATTTTTTTATTTTACGGATTAAAGACCCTCATCCTAATCTAACGTTTCAATATGACAACGAATGAACTATCATACAGTAAATTAATAACTTTAACATAGTACAGTAAAAGTGAAACAAAGGAAAAAAGACAACTCTGAAAAGTGGTTCAGGTATCTTGAGTGTTAATACATCATTAAAACCATCTGCATCCGTCGGCAACCATCTTTTCAGTTGGGTCGTAAAACGCTTGAGTAAGAGGTAAAATATTACAGTGACTCATTTGGTTTGAACCCGAGTTTGAATAAAACATGAGTTCATATTAAAGTATAAACTCCAAAATGAAATAATTTATAGAAGTACTGTACTTTTACTTAGCATTATTTTTGCGTTGAGGTGATTATATATTTTACATACATAATGTTTAAGCTTGGTCAACCTGTGTCTAAGGTTAAGATTTTTTGTTCTTAATATGATAAAGACATCATTGAACCTTAACATACAATGTTATGGATCAGTAACGTGCCAAATCAATCTTACTAATATTATAAATGTGAAAGTTTGTGTATTTGTTTGTTTGTTTGAAGATCAATCACGCATAAACTACTGGACGGATTGGCCTGAAATTTGGCATTCTTATCTCAAAAATCCTTTCGGGCTCAGCCCCAGTGGCTCTGTAGTTTCCCATGTTAATCTTATGAGTATTCATATTCAAAGGGAATTACAGAATTTAGTCAGCTGTTTCAACTAAAAAAGTTGGTTCTATGATATGCAAAAGAATTGAAAGTTATAAGTTAAACAAGCAGGGTGCAGCACTAAAATTTTTTTTTCATTTATGAGAACAGCTAATTTTGAAGCAGCAACAAAATACTGTGATATGCAATGAGAACTATCAAAGTAGGATTGTTTACAGTTATATTTATGTTTTGAATTTCATGAATAATTTTTGATATTTTGTGAACTTTTAATTGTTTTACCTAACCCGCCATGTTAAACTTCCCTATCCCAAGCGTGATGTATATAACTTCGTTACTTCTCGAGTGATGTAAAGTTGAAAAAAACTCACTCGGTGATGTAATGAAACCCATTTAAATAACATTGAGTGATTAACTTAAAAAATATACCTCTATGGAGCCAACGACGTTCAACGCTAGAAATCAGCTGTGCGCTTGAATTTTATTGTTATGTTTTGAAGAATTTTCCTAACCTAGCTTTTGTTTGTAAATGAACGTTACTGTTAGAAGATGAGTGAAATGGATAATGAAAAATATTGTTCGTAACCTCCTGTATATTGTCGGGTCAGGTAAAATCTTGTACGTTCCACGTTACGCAAGAGCGTGTTTACATCACTTCGGTAAATTATGCAACTCGCGGAAAAACGCTCTTACTACACTTGTAAGGTAAATAGCTATTAACAATTGTTTTAACTTTTTAACAATCTATACATTTTACTGCATTGTTTAACTGAAATGGTGGAATATTATGGCTATGGTAGATGTAGTGTAATACTATAGTATACTGTAAATTTAAAGAAGCAAATTTTATCAATGTGTGTCCTCCCCCATTGCAAACACAAAGCTTGAGTTGAGTATGACTGCAATAAGCATTTTATACTTATATGCCAACCCCGTACGAAGGACGGGTACTCTGCTAGTGTTACTATAAATAACGAACAAAGCTATATGCTAATTCTCAACCAGATGAATTGCCATTTCACAATACTCAGCCAAGTAAGTGTTTGTAATTCACATATTATTCATAATACGTTTGTTAATAGGTAACGAACGATAGCTACTTCAATTCAACAAACTACAGCAGGTGGTGCTCGAAATCGACAGTATTCTTGTGGTTATCTTACAATTCGTTTGTATAAAGAATGTTATAGTCATATTTGAGCAAAAATATGGTATATAGTCAATAAACGCTTTATTGTAAAAAAATGTTCATTGCATACTTAAAATAAATTATCATTTTAATACTAACACCAAAAATAAAGATAAATCCTTAAAAGTAAATTGCACCCTTCTCTTGGTATGGCATAGGCAAAGTGTTTACTAATAAAATTTTACTCCAAAGTCAGTTTTTGTAAAAAAAAAACAAAAAAATACAATTACAATAACAGCCAAGTTTAGATGTGAGAGATCGAGAGAAAACTGTTTGAAGCAGCAAGAAAGTGTTGGATCTGTAGAACTACAACTTGAGAAGGCAAATTGTTGACTTAAGCCCCGAGAACTGTAAGTATACACTGACTATTTGGTTTTAATTAGATCACAAAATTAGCTGTTTGTTAGAAAAACTTTCCTGAAGTATGAGAAAATTACTACAATCATTTTTGGCACAAGAATGATCGGGAAACGTATTGTATATTGAAATAAATAAATAAAATATATCAGTAAAACTGTACCGCAAAGCGAACATTTTTTAAAGATAATAGAGTAGTGATCTGTACAATGTTTCTACGAAAATGCAAAGACAATGTATCATACCGATATATCTCCTCTTTATAAGCATAATCTTTTTTTTTTTATTCACAAATACACAAAATTTAATTCTTACATTAATTTTACAAATAAAATATTGATGAAAGGTCGTTGTCTGTAGGTGTGGAACCAATTATGCTAGCGGCATTTCCTTTCTGTATGGCCATGGCAATTCGTTGTATTAAGTGGCTCCTTGCTTTATGGTCGCCTGTTTTTTCTATTAGCTTGCGGCCTATTTGATTTACCCAGTTCTTGCCTTCCTTGCACCATGGCCCAGCAGTTTCCACACCCAGGACGATTAATTGGTAACCTTTTGATGTAATATTAGAGTATTTTGTATGTTATCTCTGGGTGGCCATTTCAGCTGCTGCTCCGGATTGCTTTTTTGTTTGATTTATATTCTTACCTCGTCCATTCAAATAAAACGATTTCGAAGAGAGTTAAGCACAGCTGAGAGTATAAATTGTTATAAATTCACTCGAGGGTAATGTAGGTTATACCAAAGGTTCTACTTATTGCAATTTATGTATGGAATGATCTGCTTCTTCCATCCATTCAAAATATAAATAGTTTGTAAATGTAAACACAGCTTCACTCCAAGTTACCGTAACTTGAATATGTGGACGTTTTGAATAGATGTATCCGTGAAATATTTAATTACAGCTCAGATTTTAACGGATGTTGAATGCAGATACGGTATTAAGAGAGCGCTCGCAGGCTGTTGCCATGAGAACCAGTATGGATGGTCTGAGGCTAATAGATTAGTCAATCTGGCCAATCAGCAAAGGTCTAATCAAAAGCCTAAGTGGTTGGTTTGGTTAGTGATTATGACCTTACTCTGCTTACTTTGCTTAAAAAACTCTATACGTTTGTAACCCTTCTTCAATCCGCTATTAAAAACTATTGTAGGAGAGTTTTTGTGTTTGAAACATTCAATTGATGCAAACAATGCCAATGCTTCTGGTAATTTTACTTGCAATAAATACGAAACATTTTGTTACCCTATGCAGTTTAAAAGTTATGTTTTTAAACCAGAATTAACATTAGGAATGGTATTGGAAAATGTGAGCTACATCAGTGGAACAGCAGCTAAATGACCTGATTTGATGGCACATCCATTCTACAGGTAAGTTCCTAACCAAAGGAAGGATTAGCACAAAATCAAATTAATTCCGTATGATCTTTTTTTGTAATTTTACACGTGTTGTGGCGTCGATAGTCTAGTGTGTAGTTTCTAAACACGCTTAAATAAATCTAAAAATGTGTTAATTTAGATGTGTTTTTTAGTTCTATTAAAAAGCAAAAAGCAATAACACAGTTCAGTGAGACGTGAAGAGCCAGAGTCGCTGTCACGGCGCGTCTCGTCCACGTAATCCCGTCCGTTGTGTTCAATGGAAAAATTGACTTTGTAAAACTTGTTACCTTGCAAATTCCACACCTCAAATCCACTTCTTGCAATGCCATTTACATGCATTATCTAGCCTATTTATGCTTCAAATGCATTATAAATACAACAATTTGAAACAAAAATTCCAGCAATGCAACATTGAAAGAAATCGTGCAATACTCATTTGAATAATCCTATTACCACTTAGTCTACGACAGAGTATAAGAATTTCCTCGCGATCTAATCACGTTTGTGTCTATTTCCATTTCAATTATAGTTCCACCTGTTTGGTGAAGGGAGGTTATATAAGCAATGAATACATCTTGTGCATCAGTACCTACACTATGTACAAATAATAGTCAATTTGTAATAGAGCACAATTCAATGACCAAGAATATGTTAACCTTATTTAAGTAAAATTGTCAAAATAGTTAAATTTCAGAGAACAATTATTACAACATTTCATAACTAGTTTTATGTTATACATAACATACGAAACACTACTTACAATCAAGTTCACTTTTAGCTTCCTAGCTAAAAACGCTAACGTTTGAATGTAATTAATTAATAGGGGGGAGTTAGCAATCGTTACCACGAACGTATACAAATACAAGTGTACTCAGATAAAAAAATACGACGAGTTGTACTTCTCCGTTGGGCATTTATTGAAATTGTCTCTGATGAAGTAACGAGAGAGGAGGAGCAGGAGCTACTTCCGCCACAGCCAAATCGATATTGCCGGAGCTGACGGTATACAACAGCTGTGGCCGGGTCGTAGTTGAAACTCGCGATAATGCGGATGAGAGGACAAACATATATGATCAACGCTTAAAAGTTCATCTCAATAGAGAGTTATAGCAGAAACAATATTGTCTGAGATATGGTTGAGAGGTAAATCCAGCGTGAGTTTGATACAGAAACTTACAACACTTATATTCTACAATGAATTTTTTATCTACGCCAGTGGCATTTTAGTTAAGTAAATGTAAACACTTTTAACGAAAAACAGATTAAAGCTTTGTGGATGTGACGGAAATCGAACCCGTCCCTCCCACACTGAAGTACTAGACCATAACCACTAGACTAGCGGGTAGACCGGGATTGCGCCAGTTATGTGAGGGTTAAATAGTGTCAGCCTGGCACGCACTGGGATTGCGCCAACGCTACCCCAGGTAGCCGTGTAATCAGCCGGAAGATGGAATGTAGCCTAACCTAACCTAAACCAACCTTACCTAACCTAAACTAACCTAACCTGATAATGAAGGTAGAAACCAAAGTTGAACTTGAACTATTTTCTGAACTTGAAAAAATGCCACATTGGCGCAATGACGCTGCAATTGGGGGGGGGGGGGGGGGTAGATTTAGCAGTGGCGCTTTGCCAATGTCTACCTGACCCTATTGGCGTAATCTCGGTGGACCAAGGCTAGCAACACAACCAAACACGAACATTGTACTTTTGTGTTTGATTTGAGTGATCAACGCAACCGTTGATTTTACTCGACAGTTAGCAGGAGTAAAAACAGAGCTTTGATTACTTGAGTTGTTGAAAGGTAAAGCCAGCGTGAGTAGGTATATACAGGGTGACAAAAAGGTCTGGAAACGGTTTAATATCTTTTTAACTAAATTCGTTAGAAAATTCAAACCTTCTACATCAACTTATATGTATGAAAACTACTTTTTGCAATCATTGCCATTATTTGACCTTCACCAGGGGACGGCCCACGAGGAGTAGGTACATAATCTTTAATGTAAGAATAGGTTGATATGCACATCATTTTAAAGGTCTGGTGGAGTTCATTGCCGGAAACCGCGTCAAAAAAGGTTCATCTGCTACAAAATGGTGGCAGTTCAAAGTTGTTGCGGAATATACCTGCAGAGGCCTTAGTATTGGTAAATACTCATAGTCAACATTAGCAGGGAAATCTGAAACCCGGTTAAATTTGTTTTGAAGATTGAATGCTATTATTCTATGAGCTAGTTGACTTTAAAAAAGGGAATTTGCAAATAGATCCAGCGAGGGGTGATGTTACTTCTTTAAAATACAGTTTAAGCTCTCAAACTAATGTTTAATACGAGGATTTGCCCATACTAAGGCCTGTGCAGATGTATATTTCACAAGAACTTTGGACAGCTGCCATTTTGTAACGGATGAACCTTTTTGGACGCGGTTTCTGGCAATGAACTCCACTTGCTAACCCTTTAAAATGGTGTGCATATCAACCTATGCTTACATTAAAGATTATATACCTACTCCTCAAGGGTCGTCCCCTGGTAGAGGTAAAAAATGACAAAAAGTAGTTTTCATACATGTAAGTTGATGTGAAATGTTTGAATTTTCTATCGGATTTAGTTAAAAAGATATTAAACCGTTTCCAGACTTTTTTGTCACCCTGTATATACATATGTATAAAACATACATATACCTACATACATTTACCTGTACATATATATATGTATATATAACTCGATATATACATATATACAAATTTGAACTAATAGTGTTTTTGGCCTCTAGGGTAATCAAAATGAAAAAGTATATCGGTCGATAAACATAAGGTGGACCTTTTAAGAAGCACTTTGTCAAATGGTTAATTATTTCTTAAGCTCTGGAGACGATTTCATGCTATTGTATTTTAGTTATTGTTGTTAAGGTCAACGACTGTAGGATTTTTAATTTATAAAATCAATATTTATAGAACAGAACAATCCAAATCCTTTAATAGATAAACCAACATGTGTCAAGTTCGCACTGATACTTTATTGTATTAGGTTGGACCATTGACTATTAATAGTCAAAGGTTGGACGCATTTTTTCAACTTGTGTTGTCCTTGGTAAAATGTGATGCTAAACCACAGTGAACTATTTATCAAATTAACGACGTTGGAGGTCGGTTCATTAGTGCTGGAGTAAAGCCATAACTCGAACTCAATCAATCTGATCATGTCACTGATCAATCAGTAATCATTGAAAAACTACTTAGCTTTAAACCCGTAACAAAAATTACAGTTAATTTTTTCTTAGTTGGGCAAGTGTTTTAGCGAATTTCCCTATAGGGAAGTAGCTATTACCGTAGGTGGCACGGTAAGACCTAGACCCGGGACCGATTTACTTTTTCATTTTGATGTCCCCAGAGGCCAAAAACACCATTCGTTAAAATTTATATATATATATATATATATATAGACTTATATATATACGTCCGTGAACGCGATGACTTGAGTAATTTTTGTCCGATTTTGAGGAAATTTGGTTTAAAGGTGTAAAGCGGGATAAACTTGAATGAGTTCGCGAACCAGCACGATCGGACCATGGGAACGGGGCTTTACGGGGGGTTTTATGGGGTAAAAATTGGTTTTTCTCACTTTTGACCCTCAAAACACAAAATTTCCCGATTTCTCTTTAGACCTTTTTAAATAGATTAAAAAACAAATAATTTAGTAAATAAAAGTATTTTTGTTCGATTATTAGTAACGGAGAAAATTAAAAAAAAATTGTAAATTTAAAATTCCCATGTTATTCTTATGGAGAATATTGTCAAATGTTGTAGTTTGCTTGTTTATGGATATATTTTGATCAAACTTGGCAAATTTATTTATTTTGTACTAAGCTATCAATATTTTACTCAAAAACACACTTTATTAGTTTCCTTGTAGCAGTAAACCTAGGTACTCGTTAAACCTAATCTTATTAAAATATATTTAACTGAAAATCAATTCAGACAAATGGAAATTCGCTTAGTCGGCAGGTTTGCTGCGGCGGGGGTATTTTTTCTTTACTATGCATTCACACACCAGGGGTATTATTTATGTTAAACAATCCAAAACCTTGTCTTATTATTATGTTACGTCAACCAGTTGTTACCATGCTCAGTAAGAACTGACAATTGAGTTTGGATCTTCAATCTAGTTTCAATCTTGTCTGGATTGAACAAAGACGAAGGGATTTGATGGTGAACACTTTAACCCTTCTGCTACCTCAGGGAAGCTATGCTGTTTATTCCGGATTGACCCTTTTGTAGAGCCAACATCCCAATCAAAGTTCTACGTTCACTTCTTCTGTCTTGCTTCAGATTAGGAGAGAGTTTTTTGGTAAGCACGTACAGTAAAATAACATCTCAACAAATCTATTAACTTATTATTAATTACTATTAATAATCCATTTTATATTTTGTAAATAATTACCTGGTGGAACAGGTTTAGCGGTGGCCTTCAATCTTCATCATGGAAACACCCAGCTTCACCTAAAACAGATAAAATGACTTTCATTTCAAGAAATTAGCTAAAAAAAATTAACATGTAACAACCTTATATGAGGTCCATTTTTTTTTATATAATTTTATAACTCTCTCATAGGCCTACATCCCATGGAATACACTCAAAATTTATTTCAAGAACACATCAAAATCTTTAGGAGGTATACCATGTTCAAACCTTTAAATACATGAATTATGCACAATATTATTCATGCGATTTCATGTGATGGATTTGAAATCGTGCTTTAAAATAGGATACAACTTTTTCAACATATACACAAATAAATATGGACAAAAATGTAAGATTCACTAGTTAACAGTCTAATTATAATTTACATCTCAGTCGTACAATCGATCTTCTCAGAACTCAATTAATTGAAAAGTCATTCACAAATTTTAATTACGCTTGTAAATTATTACACTTTTGACCTTGTTTCATGTTGTCACGTCATTAAAGTGTCTATAACATTGAATTATTATGATGATCATGTATAAAACATCTGAACGGATGTCCATTTTGTCAAGGGAAAATAAAGTAACTTTTTCGACGATTCATATCTGGATCCAGCTGTTAACAGATGATTGTTTAACGAATACAAGATTACAGCTAAAGAACCATTAATAACATATGATGTTAACTGATAACAAGGCTATCATATTAAGGCTACTCGTCCTTCCTCTAGCGAGTCGGTGTCGTAAAAGCATAATACCCCCGCCGCAGCAAACCTGCAGACTAAGCGAATTTCCATTTGCCTGACTGGATTTCCACTAAAGTGTCTCCTTAAAAATATCACATTTATTCCCTATTTAAATAACATTATTTTAACGAGTTAGGTTTGCTGCAACAGGGAGGGTAAAAAGGTATTTTTTTTGTAAAATGTAATAGTTTTGTATGAAATGAATGCATTTTCCATATTTGATCAAAATATGTTCATAAACAAGCAAACTTCAACAGTTTACTTATTCTCCATAAGAATAACATAGGAATTTTAAATTTACAGATTTTTTGAATTTTCTCCGTAACCATTGTGCGCATAACAACGCTTCAATATACTAAATTATTTGTTTTTTTAAGCTCTACAAAATAGTTTGGAAAGAAATTGCTACATTTTAAGTTTTTAGGGTCAAAAATGGGAAAACCCAATTTTTACCCCATAAAACCCCCCATAAACCCCTGTTCCCATAGACCGATCATGCTGGTTCGCGAACTCTTTGGAATAAACGTAGGTTTACACGTTTGTACCAAATTTAATCAAAATCGGATGATTTTTGCTCGAGTTATCGCGCTAACGGACACATATATAAATATATAGATATAAATATATATATATATAAATATATATATATATAAATATATATATATAAATATATATATATAAATATATATATATATATAAATATATATATATATATATATGCATTTGAACCGATGGTGTTTTTGGTCTCTAGGGACCTCAAAACGAAAAAGTAAATTGGTCCCGGGTCCAGGTCTTTCCATGAGTACTACGGTAATAGCTTATTCCCTTGAGGGGAAATTCGCTAAAAGGATACCCATCGATGGGCTTTAAAGTACCTCAGTTTGATATAAAGTACACAAAATTAACAAATATATCTACTGCAAAAATGGAAGTAATGCTGCAACGAAATAAGGGTTTCATATACAGTACCCTGATTAAACGCATGATCACGTGCTAATGTACAGTTATAACTTTTAAGTGAAATTGTTAAATGGGTAACTAATACAAAGGCTGTGGATAGGTAAAACATGTTTAATGTATTTAGTTAAAAATGGGTAGGCCTTAGTAAAATGTTTTAGGAATATTTAGTTGAAAGTGGACAGTAATATTTCGGTGGCTGTGGGTAGGTAAACGAACTTCTAGTTTGTTGTCAGTGGGTAAGTAAAACATGTAGCATATAGTTAGCAGTGGGCTGGGCATGTCTGTTTAATGATGTAGTCTCTGTTGACAAATCAAAGCAAAGGTCACAGTACGACAACAAGCTTGTTACACAACCTGCAACCACATGAACACCAACATGAACACGACTGTACTCAGTACTCAGTACCCACCCCTGAGAAATGATGTATGATTTATAGGGACTGTACAAATAAATAGAACCATAAGTATGTTTTATCTATGATAGTACGAACCATTTGAACAAAAAACTTGTAATTTGTTGTAAAATTACCATTTCACATATTTTTAGTTTGCTTTACCTGTTTCCCCTCTTTAAGAAATACCTACATTTGAGTTAATACAGTTTTTGCATAAAGACTTTCATGCAAAAATAAACCCCATTTCTTGGATTTCTAATTGTATTATTAAAGAGTATGCGTTACTCCCTATGATTTGTTCTAGAGATCAACTTCTGTTATACTAACGTTACCTCTGTCAAGGATTTATGTTCAACGATGAACGTTTATTGTTGTAGGTAACACAAGCAACAGAGCGTTTCGATTTATTGAGGTTCTTGGCTGCACATAGACAATGTGTTGATTTGTGGCAGGAAATTGGTTCTGTTTCTCTCTCTGCTATGTTTATATATCGGGGAATATTATTTATAATTTTCTTTTACTTTAGATTCTTTGCACTAGTAAACATTGGGCTTTGTAAATTTAAGATCTTTACATTTAAATTTGTATTTGTGCTCGAAATAGTAAGTTACTGGGAATATGATTGAATACAATTCTCATCTAATAATTTATGTCACCGGTTTTACTCGAGAAAAGTAAGTAGATGTTTGGTTGTTCGATACTGACCCCAGCTGGAACTGGTAGTGTTCTCAATACAGTAAATGGTACTGGCAATAGAAACAGCTGATCTTAGTCTGTTAAGAAAGCTACACAGGTTTACTCAATTTTACAATCAACCTGAGTTTTACAGCCTAAAATACGTGCAAAAACGCAAAGTGCATCACTGTCTAAATAAAGTAAATATATTTAAAATGTAGCGTAAAATTAAACGACTGGTATGGTTGAGATTACCAATAATTCGTTGTTTGACTTTTAATGGAGGGAAACTGTTCACTACAGAAAAGGTTACCCTTGCTTAAGATGCCCTTTATTTCAATTTCTTATCTACAAGTGGCCCTACAGCGAAGGGTGCACTCCAAAGTATCAGGCAGGAACACTTACACGTAGCGTAAAAGCAGTTCGATTGGTTGAAATTGGAACCAAGAATTCCAAGACCTAGGTCCCGCACTTTTCAAGACAAGTTTCAGTAAAAAAAAAACTGTTTTATTATATTTTATCATAATGTAATGTTTTTAAATTATGTATAATTTGTTTTTAAAGGGGAAATAACGGTCTTATGTCTTATGGTTTTTGACATAGACATATGTATAACAAGGAGAACCAACTATGAAATGACACACACCACAATCAATAAGGGAAAATAGTTGGTCGCTTGCTTTTGGATTAAAGAAAATATAGAACTGTATAGAAAAAAACCCATAATAATGAAGACTAACAAGTAATTATGATTCCTTACGCGATTCTAGCTACTATTACAGTACAACTGTGATTGTTTTACTATGTTTTCCATATGTTAGATTTTATGCACGGAATAGCAAGGCAGTATTGACTTACGTGATCATCCAATCAGGGCTCAGCTTCTCCCAGAAGCGTCTAGACTACAGATTACTCTAACCCTATCGTGCTCCTTGTTCTAGTTAATTCTCGAGTAAAAACTGTTAAGGTAAAAATGAATCATGGGAATTATTTTACGGTTTGGTATTCAACTGATAAGATTGTATTGCGTAATCCCCTCTGACAGTTCATCGTATATACCATCATAGAATAATGTCTACTTTACACAACTATTTTAACTAATGTAACTAATTTGTAATTTTTATGTGCCCTTCCTTTACATCCTAGGACGGTAATTAATTGACGTGAATTGATTATTTGGCGGGAATCAAAACCGAGGCCTTAGGGACTGAATCCCTGTGCTCTACTAGCAATATATCGAATACTTACTCCATATACTAGCAATATATCGAATAATTACTCTATACAGGGTGATTGATATAAGTGTGCCAGCCGTTTTATTCGAAAATCATAAGATATATAAAAAAAAGTTAAATGGTGAGTGCCTTGGATTTTTTATTTAAAAAAATTTAGTCAAGTCGAAAAAATTATTTTAGCCGCCATTTTTCCAACATGGCCGCCAACCTTTATTTTTCTATAGGAACACCCTGTATTTTTGTGAAATTTTGAATAGTTTTTTAATAAAACAGCTGGCATGCTTACCTTAAAAATCACAGGCCTTTATCAAAACTCTTTCTTATACCGAAATTTCAAAACTTTAACCATTATTATCTTTAAAATGGTTAGGTTTATAAAAAAAATCACAAGAATAAAATCGTCTTAAAATTACATTTTCAGACGGGATACATCATAAAATACAGGGTGTTCCATAAGAAAAATCAAAGTTGGCGGCCATATTGTAAAAATGGCGGCTAAAATAATTTTTTCGACTTGACTAAAAAATTTTAATTAAAAAATCCAAGGCACTCGCCATTTAACTTTTTTTGATATCCCTTATGGTTTTCGAATAAAACGGCTGGCACACTTATTTCAATCACCCTGTATACTATCAGTGCAAGTCTTTTATTGTTTTTGTTTACTTGAGCTATTATTGTTTTGCTTAGCAGTCTATCTGCAACTTTTTCAAATATTTTCAATGTTTCATTGTAGTATTTTAACCTCAATAATAAAAAAATATTAAGAACATTTAAACAATTAACAAAATTAAAAGGTTGTAAACTGTAGTTCAAAAAAGAAAACCTACTGTTGCATTTCGATACGTTACTAATGATTTGAATATAAATAGACACCTATCATACGCAATTTGGAATCTATGAGGAATATCCATAAGTTGTAATTGGAGGATCAATTTAATTTAAAACTTGTAATGGTTATTGGCATTTATGAATGAATACTTTTGATTTCTTTTACAATGGAAAAACTAAACCATTTTCTCAATAAGAATTCCGTTCGTTTATTTCAATTACACGCTATTTGCTCTCCCTCTCAATCCCTCTTCACCAATATTTGCAGTAGCATTTTCAATATTTATAACACGAAGATAAATGTATTAATTCACATTTTGTGCCAAACTATTTATTCATATTTGTAAGTTGAGACAGTATGAATCTAAAGCATTTTAGATGTTAAATATCCTATAACTCTTAGTACAATGTTTTTGCTGAGCATTGTTTTGTTGGTTTTTAGTTTTGTATTCGGAGTTTTTAACACGGAGGTTATTTTATTTACAGCTTAAACTAAAACTTATTGCTATTGGACTTTTAAGTGGTAGCCTACTCCAATGTACTCAAGAAAAAAACTAAGATTGTATATTTTTGCAATGGGTTCTTTTATTCGACTTAAAAATGATTTTAATTTTATCTAAAACTCCAATCTCGACAGATTATAGACTATTCTAGTTTTTCACCCAGTACTTTTACGTTTGGGCCCAAAGTTTATAACTTCTAAGTTAGTTCATTGCATATGAAATACAACTTTTGTTTCACTGTCTACTATAAACATTTGATAAAGTCATATTAAGTGTGCAAAGTCCTTCGACTATTTTCCGGTGGGAAATATTGTTTTAATAAGTTAAATGGCAATAACGTGACCAACGAAGTGTGGGAGGCAGTCAACTGTCAATCAAACAGCTGTGGCGCGGAAACGCGGGAGTGAACAGGTCTGCCAACCCAATCAAGTGACTTTTACCATCTCTGTTATTTGTATACTATAAAAAAACGAGCAGTTAATTTTGAGTGGCTTTGATAACAGGTTTCAGTATAACATATCAGCATTTAACTTTTGTGTATATTATTTTAAAGTGCCAATCTCGTTGTTTAATTTAATCCTATGATACTCTAAAAACAAAATGAATATTCTTTTACTATAGATAGATATTCGATTTGCATATTTAGTTTGCGAAATATTATACTATACAAAATAAGTAGGTAGATTGTTTTTATTCTTAAACAGTGTCAATTTCTGAGATTAGTTGTAAATTCTAACTGATGCCAATTCATACTGAAAGGTCAACTTATTGAAACTTCTGTGAAGTTCTGTACTTATGTGTCAAAAAGCTACTATAAAGTATCAGATATTAAAATTGAAATTATAAGTTGTACTCTGCGAATGGCTACTGGAACTATGTTCTTTGTAAAAAAAATTAGATGCAACTAATCCATAAAGATGTAATGTTTAATATGGTATATCTCATTGGTTTATTTAAGTTATGCGTTTCGCTGTACATCTTACATCTTAGCATCTAAAATAATAAAGCTCCCTATAAAGCTTTCTAAAATTATAATGAGTTAAAATGTGAACATTACAAGTTACTACGCTCCGCGTAGAACGAATAAAATGTTAATCTGGCACGCCCAATGTAATTAACCTGTAATCCATTTAACAAAATGAAAGCAAAGAAAGGCTTGACGAAAGCTGAGGGGATTACATAGCTAAAATCCATTTTAAATTGCAATTCTGCTCGGTAAAGCTAAATTTAATAAGATTTTACCTTCTTATAAAAACCCTTTTATCATTCAGAAAATTCATATTTTGCTACACAACTCACATGAAAATTTAAAAATTTAACATTGGCCTTATGGGTTGCTAAGTAACTACATTGGTTGAACAAAGTAACAAGGAAAAAGTAAACAAAAGTTTGTCACTACTCACATGTGTTTATAACAAGCCATCCACAGTATACTAGCAAATTACCAAATGCAGTACAGTACAAAGAAAAAACATTAGTCATTATTGAGCAAAGATTACACAGAAGATTACTGATATAAGGGAAATAGGGGTGATATAGGGGAAATAGTTCCGATCAAATCCTGATTGTTTTACTGAGGCATTCCAAGTAAACTAATTATATCTGGGGGGGTTATGATATATCCCAATAAAAAAAAACAACATACAGGACAGAGTACTTAATTTCTTTAGAAGTAGTAGCGAAAAAGCGAAAAACCGTTGTGACAAGCCATTTTGGCACTAATATGATTTTATTTGTATCACATTTTATCTTATGTCATTCGTGAGCAAAAAAGTCGACTTAATAATGTTAATTTAATATAATTAAAGTGTACTGTATTTTCAGTTATTTATTCATCACCAAAGTTGGTTCTTGTACTATGCCGTATCATCGTTTGCTTTGCTTAATACTTTCTACGCACATGACTTTGCTGGCCATGTGAATGGACTAAAAGATTTATACAATTTATACAATTTCATGGAGCTAACACTCCATTTTATGTGTTTTTAACAAGATACAAAGATAAGAATTAATCCAATTATTTTAGATTGTTATAAGCTCAGTAATATCCAACATAAAATGTGCCCATTTACAGTCACCGGCAAGATGTAAGCTTCCATTAGGGAAATGCGAGAAATGTCAAGGGGATGGACGCCATTGTATCTCAAAATAAGTTCAAGTATTTTTTGCTCCATAATTCTCAGGATTAATCTTTGAGTCAATATTTTTGCTAAATTAATTAGGCTTTGTAAATATAAAAAAAGCTCAGAAGTACATTTGTGTAATAATTTAAAATTAATATTTCAATTTCTTATTTGTAATTTTTTACCTTTTTATAAATATATAAAGTTAATGATGGGAATAATTGTAACTTTAATACATACACAACGGGATATGGTAAATTTTTATAACAATAATATAGATTGCAAAACAAACTAATTTAATTACAATTACAAGTACTTTAACTTTTAAAAATTTAAATTATTGCTTTAGTCCCGTGCTGTTAGAATGAAGTAGGACTACGTTAAGAAATTACAGTCTTGACAAAAATATAGATAATCCGATGAAATAATGGAATCAAAGATGACGAAGATGCAATAGTAGAGAAAATAACGATAAATGGAAGGTAACATGATAGTTTAAAAATAAATAATACCTGGTGGGCAAACTATCCTTCACTGATTGTGGAGACAAATGTGTTTGGGGCATAGACAAGCGATTATTGTTGTATAAAATAATACTGAATCTTTTTACAAAGGGTTCAAATAACCCTACAGTTTGTAAGAGTATTATTTTTTCCCAGTATCACAAAAAACATGTTGTTTTTATTATGTAGTTAAATTACTACATTCAAAGTACATTACTGTAAATTTTTAAAAGATATGGTACACATATGTGTGTCACACTTATGAAACCAGCTACTAAATTGTTCTGGTTTTCCTAAAATTTAATTTCAATACGATATTTGTTTATAAATACAATTGTTCAGTTCAAAGCACGAATACTAGAACAGAAACGGTACGGATTATAAACATTAACAAATTATGTTACTGGCCCGAAAGTAAACTTGATTTATCATTGCTTAAATGAAATGGTCTAACCCATATAATTATTAGCATAGAATTCGGACCAGCTACGTAGTTTACCACTTTCTGTTATAATATTCGTGGCTCAAAGACACGTCTTATCCTGTGAACGCTGACGAAGAGAAATGTTACAGTAGCTTCAAAAAAGATTAATCCAGGCAATTTTTCTGTAAGCTCAAACACGCTACGCGAGTGAAGACAAATGGATCCATAAAACTAAAGAGAAATGTTTTTCTTACATGCAAATAATTTATATATTATTAAATTTAAATGCACAAATATGTTAAAACATATACATTGGTGTGTTTTAATGAAAGGTATAGAGTATATAAGTGTAGGTATATTAGTCTATTTTATTATGGTATATTTTCACAAATCACAAAATCCCTTTTTGCTAAATTTCGAAAGCTGAACACCACCAGGTTAAAATATGTGAAATCTAAAATAGTATGCGTTTTGGTTAAACTTAAAATACTGTTATATAAGTAGGTGTTTAGTTTAAAATATATATATATGCAGTATACTTCTAAAATCGAGCAATGATTTGTAAATAGAAGGAAAACTAGAAATGAAATATTATTTAAATTCAATAAGGGTCGTGTGTGCTGTCCAACAGTTTCACAAGTGAAGTACGGCTTCAACGGCGTAACGCGTTCAGTTAACTTTGTGTAGGTATTTACATTTATTGGCGAATTTTCCTATAGGGAATAAAGCTATTACCGTAGGTGGCAAGGTAAGACCTAGACCTAGGACCGATATACTTTTTTTTATTTTGATGTCCCTAGAGGCCACCATTTTATATATTGTTATATATGCACTACAAAAAATCGAAAACCCCGTGAAGGAAATTCGATTTGTTCATAAGCGTCGTTTTTCTCTCTTCATCTACAGTCAAAAACCTCTTAAATTTTCAAGCTCCTCAACAATGATTTCATGTTAGAATGTTCTAATGCATTTAAATTAACCAGCTGTTTTAACTGATTTCCTTTACATTGACAGTTGCAACAAACGGATAGTAATAGGCATTACAAAAATTCTATGTCTAATTAAGAAAAGTTTTAAACTTTTTTTTAAAAGCTACTGATGAATTGAGATTAATTAATACAACTTTAAATTAGGAGTCAAATCTAAAAAAAAAACATGAACAGTTAGTTTAAGCCCTAGTCACAGTGATGATCCTAGGCAAACCTAATAACTGTTTATACACATTATTATTCATCTTCATAAACAAAGAGTCCATTTCAAGGCATGAGGAAACTTAGGCGACCGTTCCCCTCCCTCCCTTCCACCATTAGGGAAATGCGGGTAATGTCAAAACATCTGGGCTACGAATAAATTTCCCAACTCCTGAGTTGTTTTCACCTTTTGTACGTCATGGAATTAATCTTCATAATTGTTTAACTAATATTAGTATTATTTTGGGTAATTTCGTCATAGCAAAATATACAAAATTGCTTTTATATGCTTAAAATAATTCAACGTTACAAATAAAAGAATCAAGTCGGTGAAAGTAAAACCATAAAAAGGGTTGATTTATCTTAATAGTCATTGAATACAATCCTTACCGTATCAGTCAAGAGATTATGTGTGTTCCGTATCATGATTCGCGAAATTATTTTGAAAACCACTGTAATTTGAATATATTAATTGCGAAGAGATGATTGCTAAAATAATGAATCAATATTGAAACATGACAAGGAACCTAGAGCAATAGTCACCGAGAAAAGTGGAATTTAACAACCAACATCACATAGATAAATACCAAAAATAATTACGACATTACAACCGAGTTAGGGAAAACATTGTATTATTTTAACCAGTTAATCATTTGGAGTTGCCGGAGCTTTTCAACAAATCATTAGGCCAGGGCTTAACAAGCACTCACACATCGGCCACAATATGAAACGTGGTTTCGCAAACCGAAACTAATTAAAAGTATCTCCAAAACTGGCATTTCATCATTCTCAACCTCGTAATACTGTAATAATATTTCTACCTCGTTATTTAAAATACTGTATAACAGTTTTGATATAGTTCACTAATTAATCCTTAGGGTTGACACACTTCTCCCCTTTCCCAACCACCAAAAGATGATTGGATTGGGATGGCTTTTAATCTTATTTAAATGTATGTCGGTTTAATTACAATGTATGATAGATATACTGTATAATCAAGCCTAGTAGTCACAGATTGAAGTCCTTACGAAAAAACCTATGGGACTAGCTACTTCGACACACACATTTCATGCATAAACAATGTAATTGCTCAAAATTTTAGATTAATTTTAAAACAATTGCAAATTTTTGACCAATCTGAAAAAAAAGTTACAATAAAGGGAAAACTAGAAAATAATAGTGTATTTTAGTTAGACATGTTAAATATAAAATGCTGTGAATATTAATATGGGTAATAATAGGCAAGCTGTTTTGTGCAAGGAAAAAAAGGCGTGAATGATGAAATGAAGCCAAAACAATGTTGTGGGGTAATGCGTGTAATATGAAAACCGCCGAGCCTGTACGTAATACGGCAAACGAGGTATGGCTCTTTGTCCGCTCCCCATTGTACTGAACCAGAAAACGTCGCTCTTTTATGTACTTGTCGTGCATTTAATTTAGTAAACAACTAAAAAATACCCTTCCAGTTTACTTATTGCAAAAAATAATATTAGTAGGCCTACAACTCCTTAACTTAAAAAAAGTTAAAATTATTTTAACAGCACTATTGACTTTATAGCGTCCCATGGTAACCTGTTTCTTGAAACAGAGCATTTCTTAATATATTTTGTTCTTATTAAATTTTTGATTTGAGTAAAAAAACTAATAAGGTAGGCGCAAAAATACACTATTTGTCAAAAGTTTACTCTATTAAAACATTTTAAATTTTTCCCTGTTGTTGTTTATAACTTGCAATTATTACAAAAGAACATTGAGAGGTAGATCCCGAAATATGTTTTATACCCAGAAAAGGCATAAGTAAAAAAGTAAGAGCTTTAATTTGATATGGCAATTTACAAATAGTTACAATTCGAAGGATTTATATGTCGTTCACAATAATAAATAAGTTACTATTAATTGCTTTTATAAAATTAAATGGACGGATATCAATATTTTGAGAAATTAAGCCTCATACTACTGTACTCGTGGGGTATTGATATTACTAAGCTTAATATCATATTATATACCTTTTATACATAAAATGGTATTGTCGATAATATTGCTAAACACAAAAAAACTAGGTATTTTATAAGGTAGTAGTCAACGGAGTAACGTTTCGGAAACATCTTACATAAACGGGTTACCACCTTGGTCCAAGAGTTGGAAATTTGATTTCACTCACCTTCACCTTTATTGCGCCATTTCCTGAGGTGTAATCTGGTTGCTTATAGCCTTCGGATCTCTCATATATATTACCAAATTTCGGCTTCAAACCCTATCAGTAACTATGCAAGTCCTATGTATGTCCTTCATCAATCACTGAGTAAATTGAATCATTTCTGTTTTTAAAAAATAATCAACATCAATACGTTAAAGTATTTAAGTTTTCATATTTACCCAGTTAACTATCCCAGGCTAGTGCCTAACGTCCTATGACAAAAAGTAAATATTTACTAAGCTAATGTTGTTTAAGTCGCAGTTCAACTCACGGTTACTGAATAGAAAAATATAAGACCTAGATAACAATTGGTTGAGTCATTCATTCATTCATTCATTCATTTCATTATTTGTCATGAGAGCCGAAGCCCCCTGACTACATACCCGGTACCTGTCGTGAGACTTACCCGGGCCCCATGATGTAGGCCGAAGCTTACGCATCAACCTTTTGCACATCATGGGCGGATGACTTAAGGTCATCAGGCTCACCGGCTGCCGAAGCAGACCCTTCGGAAAGAGGGTTGCCCCTCAATCCTAACCAGGGTTTCCGGCTACTTGTTTAAGCGTCACTCCACCTGGGTTCCACTAGGTCGGGACCTAGAGGACCATGGTAGAGCGCCCCGACGCATTTAGTGCAAGTAACACTCGGGACCTATCTAATCCCTGACAGGCAAACCCGCCATCAATAGCCAGAAGGAAGGGGACCGTCAGCACGCTGACGGGGGGAACCCCAACCTCCCATTTACACCACTACCCGATCGAGGCCTTACCCAGTTGCTGGGAAACCAGAGATAACCAGAGCGATAGATCCCCAGATACCCCTGGCGGGCTCGAACCCAGCACCCGATCTACTTCGTTTGCCCGTCAGACCCAACATCACTGCCAGGCCATCAGGGTTTCCCAAAAGGAGGCAGGTATAGAAGTGGGACCCACCCGGATGAACCTATCCACCAGAGGTGGCGACACCCTTGACTCAATTGAGGTTCCGGGAAGAACCCCCCACACTCAAGATAACCATACCGTCCGTGCTCAGAGACAGGGATTGGTTTGCATAAGTGCCTACAAACCGTTGCCCTCACACTGCGGAAAGTTACGTTGCCCTTGAGTGTCCCCGTGAGCTACGGGTACTTGCCCGTTTTCACCTCCAGGAAAGGTTACTTCCAAAGTCGAGGATTTGCCACACTGAATGCTGGTCGCACACAACAAGCAGGCCGAAGCCCAAAGAACCACAGACACAGGTAGGTTAGAGAATATGATGCACTTCCATCTCTCCTAGAGCTAAACACCCCTCCATCCTGGATAAAGGAATGTCACTGGGACCCAATGCCCAGTCGTCCATGTCTGTGGCCTACTTGAAAATGCCGATACCAACACCGAGCATTTACCTCCCCTTTGGGGGCTAGGTATTTCACCTCCCAGGACGAGGCTACTTCCAAAGTCGAGGATATGCCTCACAAAATGTCAGTCGAACACAACAGGTAGGACGAGCCCGAAGAACTCAGTCACAACCACAAGCTACAGGCAGGTGAAAGATCTATGAACTTAATCAACACTAGCAGAGCTGAACACCCCACCACCCTGAATGGAGGGAATGTCACTGGGTACTCTCACTTTGGGTACAACCCAAAGAGGCTGGCTTGTCCAGTCGTCCATAGCTTGTGGCCTACCTGAAGTGCCGGTTCCAACACCGGGCAATTACCTCCCCTCTGGGAGAGCTAGGGTCCGCGTGGTCGCCCAGGCCACGTACCCACGCAAGCGTGGGCCCCCTGCGGGTAATTGGTTGAGTCAACCTGAAGTGCACTTCTATTGTAGCTTTAACCAGATACACTAAGGTGAAAATGAAACCAAAACAGTTAAAACCCGGAATACCCCCGCCGCAGCAAACCTGCAGACTAAGCGAATTTCAACTTGTCTGATTACATTTTAACTAAAATAATTCCATAAATAAAACATAATTATATATTCCCAATTTAAATAACATTAGATTTAACAGTTGCTTAGGTTTGCTGCAACGGGGAAGGTAAAAAGTGTTTTTAAGTGTTTTTTGACAATAAGTCAATAGTATAGGATAAAATAAATAAATTTGCCAAATTTTATCAACATTATTAAATTACAACTGTTTTCATTTTCTCCATAAGAATAACGTGGGAATTTTAAATTACAGTTTTTTTAAATTTTCTCCGTGACCGTTAGGCATACAACAGCGCTTCAATATTCTAAATTATTTCTTTTTTTAAGCTCTACAAAACGGTTGAGAAAGAAAATACAAATTTTTTTTGTTTTAGGTTAAAAAATGGGAAAACCCCATTTTTACCCCATAAAACCCCCCATAAACCCCTGTTCCCATGGTCCGATTATGCTGGTTCGCGAACTCGTTCGAATAAACGTAGGTTTACACGTTTGTACCAAATTTCATCAAAATCGGATCATTTTTGCTCGAGTTATCGCGCTAACGGACACATAAATAAATATATATATATGAATTTGAACGGATGGTGTTTTTGGCCTCTAGGGACCTCAAAACAAAAAAGTAAATCGGTCCCGGGTCTAGGTCTTACCATGAGACCTACGGTAATAGCTTATTCCCTATATGGGAAATTCGCTAAAAAAAACAGAATAAGGTTGGTAAAACTTTAATAACTGTTTGTTAGGGTTTAGTTTGGTTTTTTTTTGTTTTAGTGAGATAGTTCAAAATCAATCACGGAACATTAACCCTCAATCAGACTTATAGAAAGCTGCACTATGGAAATTATAAATATGCTTAGGGGTATGCCTGACTATGGATGTACTGCCGTTAAGTTGACACTCAAATCCTATGATAAAGATTTTGGTAAAAAAATAACCTGGTATAATAAAGAAACCGACAGAGTATGTTGTTTTAAAATACCATGCTATCTTTCATACTCACCATTTATAAAGTAGAATAACAACTTATTGTAAAACCCAAAATCATTAATGTCCCCATCACCTAACTCATGACAAACAAGTTAAAATATAACAATTGTAGTTGCTGACTCTATGTGAAACATGTTTAGCAATGTTATTTTTAGTGATACCCCACAACGAGTTCATTTTGATTGGATTTCGACTACAAAATTCAATCGCTATATTTATGTTATACATTTTATAGCTGGTATTCTCATATGACAACGTTAAGAAATGACCCAGAAAATCAAACTTTGACTAAGTAAACATTCGCAGTTAAAAGGCAATGTCAAATTACACAATATAAGTCTAATGTCTTGATTCAATATGCATACAATATGGTTAAAAACTCTCATATAATATAGTCTAAGCCTGAGGAATACAAACTTTAATCTTAAATTATCATTTGAATGTGCTATGCTCCACTATCTTAATGAACTATTTTACTATTTTCACTATTTTAGAATGATTAATCTAAAAAAACTGTGACAAAAGTTATTTTTTCTAAGAGACATTAAACAGCAATCTTTAGGAAGAGGTAAAGTTAACAGTTTTCAGAAATTAAAGAGCGAAGAAACTGTCTTCTGTTGATGACATTAATTTAAACGTGTTCAGCTGCAGGTGTTGTGAGTTTAGACTGACAACAAGTTAAGAGAGGTTTTTCAACTTCAATCCGTTCACTTAATCTAGTTTAGCTAAAATATCAAAACTTGTTTGAATGTAGAACTCCCACTCACTTAAACGATTTATCCATGGAAGAGAACCACTTACTCAATCCTATATTCTAATACGAGCTTGTCTGTCTGTCTGTTTATATTTTGAAATCCAGCGGAAGGATTTTGAGTTAATGTTGGAATTAGACACTTTTAGCCCTAAAAACGTGATTGGTGACAGCAACTATCCCAGGAAAATTCGTATTTCACTACACAACTCGTTTGAAAATTTAAAAATTTAACATTGGCCTTATGGGTTGCCACGTAACTATGTTGGTTGAACAAAATAACAAGTAAAAAGGAAACAAAAGACTTAAAACATATGTTTATAAGTCACAAACAGTATACTAGCAAATTATATAATACAGTACAAGTGATAATGATCAGTTGATTTAACTTTTGAGCAAACATTACATAGAAGACTACTCGATATAAGGGAAAATAGAGAATGTGAGTGTTGATAAGCGATGAGTGTATCGTGTTGGAGCCGTTTGAGTGCACTGGCAAAAACTCAACGTTTCACTCTATTTAAGGGTTGGTTTAAAAAAGTTGAATGCATTATTTTTTTTATATTTTACATAATTTGGACAGCTGCATTCATAATAAATTGAAATTCCACAGGAGCTTAAACAATAAAAGCAAACATTAGTTGTAAAAACTTGAATTTCCTTTATATTGTTTTTACAATCGAAATAAACTATACCGAGCCATAGCTTGATACCCCGGCACTTTTCTATAAATGTGTATATATTTAAGTAGGAATAAAACAAATCTTCAAGTTCATTCTTGAATAACCAGGACGATTAACTGATTTTGATTAAATTAATGTGTAAATACACAGCGGTGCACCCAAGTTAATCAGCTTAACAGATTATAGTTATAAAATGTGGATTTCCCATCAAAAAGTTGTCAAAAAGAGCATTAGGATTGCACGTCGTTATTATTGGATCCCGTTACCAAATGTGATTCGATAGGAAAAGATTTTCTTCGCCAAATTTTAATCTTTGAAATTAAGGTCTTCTCACTAATTAACTACAAAATTCAAAGATTCAAAATGGCAGATTCAAGAAATAGTTGAACGGATGCAATTTTTGACTCGGTCGTCCGTTTGAGTTCGAGTTTGCGGCAATTTCCTCATTATTATCTCTCAATTTCTAAATTTTTCATACCAAGTCTCATTATTTTAGCTTTAAAAAATATTTCACCGATCTGGGACTTTTCAGTCGAACTTGATATGCTTTCAGTACCGGTGAATATTCAGTGCCAGTTTATGCTTATAAAGTATTAGGATAAAAACATAATTTGTTTCCAAAATACTTCTATAATTTTGTGATCAATTTTATATATTTAAAGTTATTAAAATACTTTTTATTATGTTTAACTTGTGTAGTTAATATTGTAGGTTAAGCTTATGCACATTCTTCTTGATTTTTGCACGGTGTTACAGCAAGCAGTTTAACAAGTTACTCTTTGTTACGTTTGTTAGATTCTTTGCTTGTGTACATCCCCATAACAAAGCCCTGTCGTGTCATTTACTGTTATCATTGTTGATAACAGAATTACCACCTGTTATCAAACACTCTGTCATCGTCGGCCGACAGTGTTCGTGTTCAATTTATCTTCCATGATTACCGAAACGCCGCTAAACATGTTACCCACTCGTATTGACATACAAAGCCACTCCATTAATTGGAATCAACAAATATTTTCTTCATCAAGAACCAGTAATATTTGATTTAAATTTCTTCAAATGAACCCCATTTGTAAAAAAAAAAATATACTGACAAATAACAATTGTTTTTTGTTTTTTTATCAAAAGTCATTTGACATCGCCTCGCTTCCAAAGGTATGGGAATTATAGCCACTAATTTTATTAAAACTGTGCATTCCCTTCTCACTCTTCAAAAAACAAAAAAAAACCCAAAAAAAGGTTTTGAGGGTGTAATAATAAATTAATGTACTTAAAAAAATTAAAACATACGATCCAGCGGGTGTTTCTATACAATAGGTTGGATATAAACGTAAGTCGATGCAATCAGATTGCAGGATTCATCGAATGCAAAACTGAAATCATGTTTCGGTTCGTATATTCAAAGCACGTCTCGTCTTCCCTCCAATATCGATGGGTCTCTGGCCTTGTGGCAAGCCCGGGGTTAGGTTAGTACTACAGTTTAGTAAATATTATATTGCATTCTATTTTCTGTAATCAGTTTAATAAAACCAAAGCTGAAACTGTTTAATTGCATTGTGTAAGCATAGCCTGTAAGTTGCTGCTAGTATACGAAAACATTGCCATTGAGCAGTTAAAATAGTAAGGTATTAAATAATACCTAATGCCTAATTAAACTAAGGAATTTTAATAACTTATTCGTTATCATACATACATTTTCTACCTGTAAAACATTCATTGAATGGCTACGTGGAGAGCCTTGCTAACAACTAACAACCGTTTATTTATTCTCCGTTAAAAAAACATAGGAATTTAAAATTTATCGTTTTTCAATTCTCTCCGTAACTATTTACCGCACAAAACACTCTAATATAGTAAATATTATATGTTAAAATAAATATTTTGATATTTGATATTTTAATTCAACAACATGTTTAGAAATAAACTGCAAAGTTATATGTTTTGAGATTACGCAATTTAACCCCATGAAACTCTATTCCCATAGTCCAGTCATACTGGCCCATCACGATCTCGTTTGAATAAACGTAATTGTAAAAGTATGAACAAAAACACGAATCATTTTTACCCGAGTTCTCATGCAAATGGACATAATATATACAAAATACCCCCGCCGCAGCAAACCTGCAGACTAAGCGAATTTCCATTAGCCTGATAGGATTTACACTAAAATGCCTCCTTAAAAATATAATATTTATTCCCTATTTAAATAGAATTAGTTTAACGAGTACTTAGGTTTGCTGCAACAGGGAGGGTAAAAAGGTGGTTTTTTATGTTAATAGTTTAGTAAAAAATTAATGTATTTTCCAAATTCGATCAAATTATGTTCATAAACAAGCAAAGTACAATTGACTTATTCTCCATAAGAATAACATGGGAATTTTAAATTTACAATTTTTTTGGAATTTTCTCCGTAACCATTAGGCGCATAATAACGCTTCAATATACTAAATTATTTGTTTTTTAAGCTTTACAAAATGGTTTGGAAAGAAAATGATAAATTTTAAGTTTTTAGGGTCAAAAATGGGAAAACCAATTTTTGCCCCATAAAACCCCCCATAAACCCCTGTTCCAATAGTCCGATCATGCTGGTTCGCGAACTCGATCGAATAAACACGTTTGTACCAAAAACTCATCAAAATCGGATCATTTTTGTCCGAGTTATCGCGCTAACGGACACATATATAAATATACATATTGAATAAATATATCGTTCACTATTGAGGGCTATTATTATTAACTATAAATGAAATAAATAATTAAACATTTAGTACCCTTTTTTTAAGTTATAAATTTATTGATAACTATATATATATAATATATATATATATTATATATATATAATGATAAATATATATATATATGAATTTGAACGGATGGTGTTTTTGGTCTTTAGGGACCTAAAAACGAAAAAGTAAATCGGTCCCGGGTCCAGGTCTTCCATGAGTACTACGGTAATAGCTTATTCCCTATAGGGGAAATTCGCTAAAAAACAAAAAAAAAAGGTTTCGAGAGCGTAATAATAAATTAATGTACTTTAAAAATTAAAACATACGATCCAGTAGGTGTTTTTATAGAATAGGTTGGATATAAAGGTAAGTCGATGCAATCAGATTGCAGGATTCATCGAATGCAAAACTGAAATCATGTTTCGGTTCGTATATTGAAAGCACGTCTCGTCTTCCCTCCAATATCGATGGGTCTCTGGCCTTGTGGCAAGGCCGGGGTTAGGTTGGTACTACGGTTTAGTAAATATTATACTGCATTCTATTTTCTGTACAGTTAAATAAAACCAAAGCCGAAACTGTTTAATTGCATTGTGTAAGCATAGCTTGTAAGTTGCTGCTAGTATACGAAAACATTGCCATTGAGCAGTTAAAATAGTAAGGTATTAAATAATGTCTAATGCCTAATTGAACTAAGGAATTTTAATAATTTATTCGTTAACATACATAAATTTTCTACCTGTAAAACATTCATTAAATGGCTACGTGGAGAGCCTTGCTAACAACTAACAACCGTTTATTTATTCTCCGTTAAAAAAAAAAAACATAGGAATTTAAAATTTATCGTTTTTCAACTTCTCTCCGTAACTATTTACCGCTCAAAAACACTCTAATATAGTAAATATTATATGTTAAAATAAATATTTTGATATTTGATATTTTAATTTAAGAAGATTTTCTTAGAAATAAACAGCAAAGTTATATGTTTTGAGATTACGCAATTTTACCCCATGAAACTCTGTTCCCATAGTCCAGTCATACTGGTCCGTCACGATCTGGTTTTAATAAACGTAATTGTATGTACAAGTATGAACAAAAAACCGAATCATTTCACTCGAGTTCCCGTGCAAATTGACATATATAAGATATTTATATATACTATGATTTGAACGTATAGTGTGTTGGCCAATGTAGGCATCAAAACGAAAAAGTAAATCGATCGTGGGGCTGTGTTATACCACATTACTTACGTTAACAGCTTATTCCCTAAATGGGAAATTCGCTAAATTTTCTCTTCGGGAACATATTATTTGCTATTTTTTAATACACAAAAATTCGTAGCTATTTCATCACACAATACATTTATGTTTTTTTTAAGATAATTTTAGATCGTTTAAATTACACTATCGTGTATATACAAAGAAATATTCATCTACTGATACCAACTGAATATCAGTGAATATCCATCTATGATTATTCAATTTAATAAATAAAGATCAATAATCGTAAAAACATTTTTAGGTAACAACATTAATTATTAGATACTGAAGTTGTATCAAGGTAATAGTGTCAAAATTAAATCTATAAGGACGGTATTGCGTGATTGTAACTATTGCTCAAAGATTTTCCTGCTCTTACGCACATGTCACTTGATCGAACGTATTCAGCATTAATGAATGCGTCGGTGTTTTGAAGAGGCGTTCAAAAAGCTGACTACTAAAAGATGTAAAGATCGAAGGTTGTTTGAAATCCGCTTTTAAAAACACTTCAATGTGACAATGTACGTAGGTGTAATTCATTTCTCCTTAGTAAAACTGAAGGTATTTAAAACCATTATTTAAAACCATAGTTAGTAAAACAGTTGAAGTGCGCCTGGATTTAATAATTACATGTTTGTTTCCTTACAAATTATTGTTAATTTATATTTTCGCATTATGTAGTGATGTTTTGTTAATCGTATTATCAATAAAAATATTAATAAACAACAGTTTCATTTTTAGATTGTGAAATTGTTTAAATGCCATAGCATTGTCAGTTTAAGTAATTATTTCAGATTTTTGTATACATTTAAAAAATCTAACACCAAGTGTTAGCGCCGTTGTTTATTACTATGCAATTATTTTTATCATCAAATTGTAATGATAAGAACAAATATCTAAAATAAAATATTTCTTAGATCTCAGCTGTATTAGAATTAGCTACTTCCAAATGAGCTACAGAGTGATCGAAATATTCATCCACAAAACCAACTCAATTTCTGCAGGAATACAAAACAAAATAAGCGTTCTTTACAAATGTGCCATTCAAATTTGAAGAAGCTTGTACAATACGTGTAAATATGTAAGGTACCTGAAGGGTAGAAGGATATAGCTTGTGAGGGGGAGACAAAGAAGCCCTTCGCAAGGGGGGGGGGAAGACTTAGTTGCACAACGAGATATTTACAATCTGACTAATTCCACTTGTCTAGTTTAAGCGGTCACATGGTGGCCCTAAATTTCCCGTAAAGCAAAGGGTTCGCTGCTAACCTACAAAAAACTCTCGATGATCAGTTCAATTTAATGCCGTTTTTATATCATAATGACACAGGAACAATCTTTCCGTTTACTACTACTGCCAATCAAGATAAGGACGCAACTAGACGTATTATAACCCTGTTGTGAAAAAAAGGTGAGCGTAGAATGGAGTTTATTGACTTGTATACCTTCGTTACTGAGGCCCAACTGTTTCTTAGGCCAGGACCATCTATTATAAACAATGTATCTAAAACAGCTGGTTTCAGTTTCTATGCTTCCAAAAGTTTTCTTAGGATCGAACAGGCAGCCTTTTGACTGTCAAGTTAAATCTTTACCCGCTCCACTACCTAAAATCGTAGCTGTAATTTTTCCCCCAACTACGATGTTTTTAGCCGTTTTACAAACGTTTATTGGAGGCCGAAAGCTACGTATTGCTGTCCATGCCAGCTGTCATCGTCATTTGGTGGTCGAGCAGGTTTTTACATCCCTAGGGCCGAAAACCAGCTGTTTGCTTATTTTCTTAAAACACTAATGCATATTAAATACACGATTAGTATCAATAGCATTGCATCCACAGACTTGTTTTATTGTCACCACTGCCTACCAATTATTTATTATTATTTTTGCCTATTCCTCAAATTATTTTTTCACAAGTTTGGGTTGTATTGACTGTTAGTATGAGATATTATTGTGATGAATATTGGTAATAGGGTATAGTGTGGTGAAAAATAGCGTTCGTTCTACGGACCGAAATGGTTTTGCAGTTCTCGATCGTTTAACTGAGCCAGCAAAACCCTATTATCGGCCCTAGGTACGAAATTATGAAATGTTTATTCATTGCCATCCAAAATTAAATTTTTGTTGGAAAGCATTATTTTAATAATGCTCGGCTTTACATGATAGGTACCTCATGTACTGTAGTTTTATAGTGGGTCAACATATGGTTTTGCGGCAAACACATCCGTTACTTAGTGAATGATCGGAAATGATTATCTGACGATGTTTCTGTACCACAACTTAAACATAGTTCAACAAGTACTGTCATAAAATGTGAACGTATTGCACTCTCCACCCATCGCAACTGTCGTAATAGGTCAACATTTTATATTTTGATACTGTTAAATGCAATTTTCCATTAAATATATTTACCTACGACCGTTTTTAAAGTAGCCGTTTCAGTACAGTTCTAAGAATTGAAAAGTATCTCATAACAGCATTGTTTACATTCATAACAGCATAGTTTTACTCATAACAACACGGGTAACGGACCAATGAGGTGCAAGGATTGAGAGAGGAGAAGCAAAATTGAAATGATTCGAAATTCAACTAATCAGCTGTTCAGGCCAATTTAATTGTTGATTTGTGCAATTAGTATTTGATACAGTGTTTCGTTGCATCAATGTCAGTGGCAATTAGAGGTTATAAACAAAAACATAACCTCTATTATAAGTTATGAGTAGTGATTTTTAGTAATTAAACACCGTCGTAGGTAAAGTAGTGTACGACAGTCGTAGAAGTTTTTAAGGCACTCGCCAAGGCTCGTACCTTAAATTTTCTACTCGTGTCGTTAACACTATCTTTACGCAATCGTTGCGTAAACTACTATTACTAGAATAGTTTAAATGATTTGAGTTATTTACTGTAAAAATAGATATTACTGCATACAAATTTATATGTACGAATTCTCCAAAAGAAAATGTAAAAATCCAAACAATTGTTAGGTGAAGAATCAATGTCACCTGTTGCTCAGTGTTCTCCAATCATTTACATCTGAGGGTTTTATCACTGTCAGAGTTGACGTTTACATCAATCGAATCCTAATCCACTGACTCTTCTTTCTCTATTGACAAAAGAATTTAACTTTGAAATATCGATCAATAACTTATTGGATTTGTGCAGTTTTTTTAAATACCTATCAACAATAAAGTTCACTGTGACATTGTTATATTTACCTTGGTGAATAGGACACAAGTTATTTAATAAGTACTGTTTATTGTACTGAACTGTAAAACATCGTCTAAAAGAGATTCTAAAATTAAATTGTATACAGATTCGCCCGATAATTAAAAAGTAAATAAATTGTACAATGTATAAAATAGTTTCAATTTAATGTAAGCTGATCAATTACTTTTAAGAGTGAACTTACTTTTTCTATTACTGAACTGTAAAAATCGTCTAAAAGAAATTCTAAATGTAAATTTGATACAGATTTCCAATAACTTGTATAATGTGTAATGGAACATGCTTTGACAAATTAGTTTGTTGACAACATTATTCGTATTCACTTATCCACTTTCAGATTACGTTTCCCGCTTCTCTTTTTTGTTTTCCCTTTATAATAGCTACAGAACCAGTAAATATACAGTGTTAATTTTCATTATCAGAATTCAGTTATACTTAATTTGTGTAATTTATCCTCTTACATATAGAACTATTTGTTCAGTTATTTTTTTTTTCTGTTACAAAAAATAACTCATGTTTTTGTGTTCATGATGCACCATTGACCAATAATGAATATATTGGCAAATTTTTACAGCCCAGTAATGAAATACCAAACAAGTAAACGAAATGTGATTAACGATATTATTAAAATTTTAATATTTAAGAGTGATTTTTTATGAATCTATTGACATGGGGCAGTGAAAGGATCATGAAAAGTGCAGTTCCCAAAAACAGCTGGTTAACTATTTGATACGCACAAAATATCCAAACCTCATTACGATAATCAAACTCAAGTTTATTGGTTTCGAAAACAATCCATCAAACTTTTCTGTTTGAACGCTTTCGAGTTATAATACATGCATGAGTTCCCTCTCCCACCATTACATTTACCCTTCCTTTAAGGGGTGAAAACTTTAGGGTGCTGGCCTAAAATGTAATTTTAACGGTGAAAAATCAAATTGAATTTAGGATTCTTCAAACAAGTTTTAAAAAGTGATAGATATTGCTTAGTTGTTACTGGCCCTTTTGAGCGTAACGTTTAGGGTTAGAGCACGGCCTGTTTGCGGGTTGAGTGCAACGTTGAGTGCAGGAATAATGACATTTTAGCTATTTGATAGTGCAACGACCCAGGGGATTGGGGATAATCTTTAAATCAGATCGACGATCCATAAAAATCACTTAACAGCATTGTTTACTTAACAACACGAGTAACGGACCAACGAGATTGAGAGAAAAGAAGTAAGATTGTAATGTTTCAAACTAATCAGCTGTTTAGACCAAGTTAATTGTTGAGTGGTGCAATTAGTGGTAGATACAATGATTCGTTGCATCACTGTCAGTGGCAAAGAGTGGTTATAAACGAAGTCATAACCTCTCTTAAAAGCAATAAGTAGCGATTGTTAGTAATTTAAAAAACAGACGTAGGTAAAGTAGTGTACACAACTCACGTAAATAATCTTAAACGACACTATTAGCAGTATTAAACGGCACTAAGCTCATACCTTAAATTTCTACTCTTGTCGTTAACAATATCTGTACGCGATCGTAATCTACTATTTACATGCGGCGGCGAATCATTGAGCACATTTTTGTAGACGGGCTTTAATCCGCTCAAATTGATGTGTATTTCATCGAGGAAAAATTTGGATTACACATAGGGCCTACATAAAATAATCTGACACATTCAACTGTCCAAGCAGTTTTAGAATGGCCTTGAAGATAAGGTATACCCTTAGTGTTATCAACAATTTAGATAAATGTCAAGACATTCACCAGAATTGTTAATCGAGTTATTGTTTAAGCCTATTACGATGAATGGGAGCGTTGGAGTAATTTAATTTGGTTTTGATAATTTAGCTAAGATAAAGACATTAGATTAAGTAAACAGGTTAAGGGTTAAAAACTTCTCTTCATTTAGAGCCACTCTAAACTCACAACACCTGCAGCTGAAAACGTTTAAATTAACGTCACAAAGAGTAGACATTATGGTCACTCTTTAATGTCTGAATCTTCGACTTAACTTTTTTTAATTCTTTTTAATGTAAACTAAATTATTCTTCAAGTTATTTTTCTAACTACTTGATAACAAAGTTAACCATACTAAATCAGATAATAGTTTATAAAATCTTCGTAAGAATGAGATAGATATAGTGTGACAATGACAGTGTTTATAAACTTTTCAACAAAGACGCAAAGTTAAAATATGTAGAGAACTAAAATATTGATGACTTAACCATGAATGTAAATGTTAACTTAGTTGTGACCAAGGTAAGATGTCAAATTACTTTAGAGTTATATTATAAGGATCTCATTTCCAAATTGAGTGACCTAACTATAGCATTTAATTGTGAGACTAAAGTAATCATCTCAAATTAAACCACTGTAGCCAGTGTTCTACTAAAAGTTCAAGCTATTCGTAGTTAAAGAGAATATCATTGAGTGTGTTTCTAACACAAACATAGATGTTATACGTCCTCATTTAGATTGTCGTACTACGATAGTTTTGGGGGACGTTAAAGATTTATTTCGGCATGATAAAACGTTTGTGTATTAGAAATAAAATGAATTTTATTGCAGAATTCGGAAGACTCTGTCAGTTAGTAGTTCCCTGTTACATATTTGAAGTATGTACACATTAGTAGTTATGTAATTATACTTCGTGCACAATACTGTATTCAGGTTGTACTCTCCACCACTTTTTGTGTATTTAATGAATGTTACTTAATCAGCTGTTGAGCTAGGTAAGGTTCAAGTGGAGGGGATAGATTTTCTTCCCCTAAAACCACCTAAATATTGTGACACACAGTACTGTAGTACTGTATTTTTAATTTCAAACCGACTACAGCCTTGACATGGAAAGTGTATTTATATTTCACGGTATTGTATCAATGGTCTAATGTTTCGCTAACATTTTATATCATGTGGAAGTAATTACGTATCTTAGAAGATTTCTCATCGATAAATTTGTAAAACAGTTTTAATGCAACACGATAAGAGTTTTAGAATACAAACAAGTAGTAGACTGATAGTGTTGGTGCGTAGTTTGCTCTAATTTTCTTGTTACGTTAACAGCTTTCTTTTAAGAACTCATTACTTTGTCAATCTTCTAAACGATGTAATATCCATGTTAAACGTTCCTTATGGTAGATAGATATACTTTCACGCCTTTGCACTATGAGCTACGGAGTATCGAAGTTTTCTTTTACATACAGTTTCTGCTTAATTTCATGGAGTGCTTAAGTAAAAACATGCATATGTACCTTATAGTATTTGCCACAGCCCTTACCTAATTGTATGTAGTTTTTAGTTGCAAAACCAAATAATTTGACGCTTTAAAAGACATATCGAACTATTTTACAGGCTATTCGCAGATACTTAAAACATAATCTAAAAGGCCCAGTGTTTTTAACGTTGAGTGGTACGGAAGGGAACAACTTGTTTCTTCAAATCTACTGAATGAGACAGTTAAAGAACCGTCATTGATTTCAGACCAAATTCCAATTAATTGGACCGCTTTTTTTTTTAAAAACATTATTAAAAAATATAGGAAGGTGGTGAAATTGTATTATGATATGCAGTAAAATACCGCTGAAACTGTGTTATTTATTGCTAAAAAGCTTACTTATAAGTGCATTTGCTTGAAAACCTTACCTATATTTAATTCCCCACCTAGTAATATTCCATCAAGGGTACTGTCTTGAGGTAACAAATCAATATTAGTTTGTATTGATGAAACATAAATATATATGTTTTACTCAAATTTGTTTATTATCAGTTCCGTTCTCTTCGTTTTTTTTTTTTTTTTGTGAAAACTAGCCACCGTTTGTTGAAATTCCAATATCAATGCTCACATAGATTGGCCATTTCAATTATTGAATGTTAAGGGTGGAAACATGGTGGAGCGGCGATGTTGGATCGTAGCGGAGAGCGTAGCTGAGAGTTTTTTTTACCCCAATGGTAGCAGAGCTGCACATGCACATAGTGGAGCAGTCAAGAGGTTGGATTACAGTACTTTCGAACATACTGAATATATGGTTTTAAAAAACCTATCATCGATCGACTTCAAAATCATTTGTCACTGGTTAGGGTTCTATCCTGTTCATCATCATTTACACGTATATATATATATATATATTGTTAATATAAGATGCCTAAAGAAAAGGAAACTACCCCCAGGTCTCACTGTTATGTACACAGGTAGTACTAGGTTAAAATCTCCCCCAAACAATATTATTTTTCCACCCACGGAACTTGTCATGGTAATTAATTAATGAAAAAAAAATATTGCCAGGACACTTACCGACTCACCAGGAAAATGAAGTGCATTACAATGCTGGCAGCGTTGGTCCAGGCTACCAACACTATTCTGGATTACATCGACTTCGTTTGTAAGAGTGTGCCTAACATTTTGGTAACGATCATTATTACCCCTGTTGTAATTTGACATTTAACGAAGCCTACTCTCCTTTGTAGTCACGGTTTTCCTCCCAACAAGATAAATTTCAACACTAATTACCATTTTAACCTAAAATCAGAACACTAAAATCAATAAACAAACAAATATTTAATGTTTATATCAGCTGGTATATTTAAAGCAGCAAACACTGTATCAGTACTTCAAATTAGAAAATGACTGGATCTTTGACTTCATAGTTGGTCAGAGCAGGGGTAGTTTTTGACATTTATGATATTTGTTCCACCGTCCTTGGGACGTTAAGCCTTAAAATAAATCCTCAACAGTCATGCTAACTTTTTCCTAGCTGAATATTTTTCGTGGGGACCGTTTTGCTTACGGAATTAAAGAATTCATTATTTTTACGTATTTATTGTTTGGAAATCACAATTGACTTGCAACAAAATGTAGAAAAGATATATACAGGAAATTCTAGCTATAAGAAGATGTCAAATGTATGATAGACATGTTCTTTTACTGGTACTAACATTTAAAACTAAACCAATAAAACCTTACCTAATAAAACCTTGGCGAATTTACGTAAAAGAGCTATATGGCTTTCTAATGAGGATAAACCATCATAACATTTTACCAAAAGTTCGTAAAGCGGCCCAGTTTGACGCGATTAGCATGATAGTGAAATGAGATGTTTGCGTTTCTCTAAACAAAGCTTCAAAGAAAGTAATCACACTCACACACACACACACACACACACACACACACACAACCCCTAGTCGTGTTTACGACGCTTTGACGTGTCAAGACCACCTTTATAGGTGTTGGTTGACCTTCCATCACAGAAGCGACGTAATTTAATCCTGTGGTCATCTGTTGTCATCAGTGTATGGTAGTTTATGTGTGTAAGTGGAGATTTTCTCATAAATACTGCCTAAATGACCACAAACAAGTTATTGGCTTGGGAATAAGAACATTTTATAATACGTAAAGAAACTAAAGTACTAATTTATATGCGAAACACTTTTATCGTGTATAAGCCAAACCGTTTATCTCGAGGTGCAAGGTCTAGACAATCTGTGGTAACAGTAACATTAAATTTTCTTATCATATAAGAGATCAAGGGAAATTATAGGGGGTAAGTTTTCAATGGATTTCCCTTCTTGAATACCGTAGATTGATTTGCACAATTAAAATGTTTGACTTAGTATTAAAACATATTTTTTTTTATTTATTATAGCACTAGATGAAAAATTATATTTGAAACAAAGATTTACAACATTAATAATTAACACTGTTGTTTGAATATCATCACGAAAAAGTGAATAAATTAAATTTACGTTGATTTTACTACACATTTCCAATTAAAATAAGCGGAAACATTTTTTCTCGGTTTAAATCTAACATATGAAATACTTCATTTCTGCCACATTGAAGTGAGGTGAATATAGGAATATAGTTTATAGGTATATACAAAACTCATCGTATAAGTTAGTTGGTTACGCGATTTTCACTATTTAAAAAATAATTAATTGAAAGAAGTAAAGTCGATTGTTTTTAAAACAAAGCGTTACAGAATAAAAAACTACGCCAGCGATGTAATTTAAAATCCCACTTCAATTGTAATCACAATTTGTACATGTTTTAATTCATCTTGGTGGCTTTTTGTTTACAACCGGTGTTTTTGAATGCTTAAACTTTGTTTGGATTAGGCCCGAAAATATTGATGTCATAAAGAAGGAGGTCAAGAATCCTCAGGAATATGATTTTAAATTACCACCACAACCTCAGACGGGTTTTATCCAAAGATATGCAGATGAATTACATAGATTGAACACAACGTCATCATTGACCTAGGATACTGCAATTAGATTAACCACCCTTTTATGAAATCTAAACAGTTGTTTGGCGTGTGTTTAGTTGTGGTTACGTTTGGAGGCGCTGAATATTTGATATAGACAATTAATTACGTCACTAGCTTTACTAGGGTGTTTACGTTTTAAATTCCTTTTAACATGTGACCAGTTCTTTTTTCCAAATGAATATTATTTTATTTTTGACTCAGCTGTTTACAAAACAAACTATATGTTGTTGTTTTTACTTTTCTTTGTTTACACTTATTTATTTAGCTAGCAATTGATGCAGTAAAATTGATATAAAGGATATGTGTGGACTATTCGTTTAATGATGTAAGGACACCAACGTTATGTGTACTGTGAATTTTATTGGACGTTTTCGTTTTACTTTAGGGAGTTCCTATTCAGATCTACTGGAAATTGTGTATAGTATGAGTAATTGTATTGTGGTGATATTGATTACGGAAGAAGCAGGTATGTGATGGAATTGGAAGGGGATATCGTTGACTAGGCCTATACACTTTCTCAACTGATAATTACTCTTTCTACTGTAGGCTGCAATAAAATTTGTCATTAAACGTGTAAGCTAGGTGTTCTGAATTATACTATAGATAAAAGGAGTATAGATACAGTTTTAACTGACTAGGCCTACTCCCGTACGTAGGACGGGCTAACACCTCGTTGCTATTTAAATGAAGTAAAGTTATTGTTTGTATTGTGTTTTCATGTGGTTTTCATGTTGTCCCGCCTCTCATATGTCAATCGCTCTACCATCAAAATCGTTCGGTTTATCCGTTTATTGTTATACAAATTTTATTTTGTTAAAATTTTCAGACTTTTAAAATTTATAAATAGGAAGTAAAAGTGTCTTAAATGAAAATCTACTAAGCTGATAGGTTAATTGTGAATTAGTATTTAATATAATAAAAATTATAATATTTTTTCAAATAGGCTTAACTATTTTAAAATACCCTCAAAAAACATAATTTAGGATTTTAATTCGTGTTGTGAATTCACGTTAATCAAAAACAGTAATAGACACATACATACAGGGTGAATAAAAAGTCAAGACCCCCCCTCTAATATTTTTACAAGTAAATATACAGAGATATCCTTTTGGTGGTCGAGCAACCTTAGCAGGAAGTTTCATTTTATCATTTTGAAATTTTTGAGTGTCTCCCCAAAAGGGGGGATTTGGGGGGCAACTCAAATATTTTAAATGTAAACCCCCTTCAAGTGACACCTCATTTTGAAGTATTTACAGAAACTTAAAGAATGGTGAAAACTAGAGGTCGCTATCTCTGCTCTATCCAAAATGGTAGCCCGTCAAATGTTGTGGAAAATCAACGGTAAAATTGTTAATATTGGTTGCCATTTTGGATAGAGAAGAGATAGCGAGCTCTGGTTTTCACCATTCTTTAAGTTTTTGTAAACACTTCAAAATGAGGTGTCACTTGAAGGGGGTTTACATTTAAAATTTTTGAGTGCCCCCCAAAAGGGGGGATTCGGGGGACAACTGAAAATGTTTCAATAGAAACCCCTATCAAGCGACACCTCATTTTGAAGTGTTTAAAAAAGCTTAATGAATGGTGAAAACCAGAGCTCGCTATCTCTTCTCTATCCAAAATGGCAGCCAATATTAACAATTTTACCATTGATTTTCCACAACATTTGACGGGCTACCATTTTGGATAGAAAAGAGATAGCGACCTCTAGTTTTTACCATTCTTTAAGTTTTTGTAAACACTTCAAAATGAAGTGTCACTTGAGGGAGGTTTACATTTAAAATATTTGAGTTGCCCCCCAAATCCCCCCTTTTGGGGAGACACTCAAAAATTTCAAAATGATAAAATGAAACTTCCTGCTAAGATTGCTCGACCACCAAAAGGATATCTCTGTATATTTACTTGTAAAAATATTAGAGGGGGGGTCTTGACTTTTTATTCACCCTGTATTATTAACATACATATTATTAACTCCACTAAGATTGAAACTTATCAAGAATAGAGCTTTAAATTTAAAAGTCATCACTTTGAGTAAAAGATAGTCTTATATCAACTGCTCTTTGAAACGTACTGTTTATAAAAGAAACCCGATGAACTTATTAATGTAAAAATCTTACCTTTGACGTTTCTTTTTCCTTTTATTACTTTTATAGTTTGTCAACCAAGTGTTTACATAAAATGAGGTAAATATAAATCTTAACTATCGCACCAACAACCACTAAATCTTTATTGCACGTTTATATATATTCGCTAGCTATAACCTCCTATAATCAAATAATAAAGTATCAAACACTATCGGAGGCGATCAAATTATAGATTAAGCTGCAATTAAAGCTCTCAGTTCTACAAATATCAGCTTTATTTCCTGCAATCCGATCTTGTGGTTGGTAACATTACAAGTACAACCGTTAAGTGTACATTTCAAACCCGTCATAAATAAAGCAAATCTTCAAAAACCTTCTTACTTTATAGCTAGAGCCTTGCATGTAAAATTGTGAAAAATGTACAAAATACAATCCTAGATATTAAATAGGTAACATAATTTAATTGTATGGTGAGATAAATGTAATTTTGTAATAGGCTAGAGAAAAATGTTTCTTAGTAAATATGTTCATTAGCTTATCATATTTTACGAATATATTTTAGGGAAAGTTAACGGTGTGAAGTGAACTATTTAATAGTAAGTTAACGATTTGTTAAAGATAGTGTTAAAGACATGAGTAGAAAATTTAAGGTACGAGCCTTGGCGAGTGCCTTAAAATTTCTACGAGTGTAGTTAACACTTTTTACGCGAGTTGCGTACACTACTTTCAGTGTTTTAATTACTACAAATCACTACTCATAACTTCTGAGAAGTTATGTTTACGTTTATAACTCCTCATTGCCACTGACAGTGATGCAACGAAACATTGTACCAAACACCAATTGCACCACTCAACAATTAAATTGGCCTGAACAGCTGATTAGTTGAAATTCGAATCATTACAATTTTACTTCTTCTGTCTCAACCCTTGAACCTCATTGGTTCGTTATGTAAAACTATGCTGTTATGAAAGTAAACAATGCTGTTATGAGAAACTTTTCAATTCTAGGAACTAAACTGAAACGGCTCCTTTAAAAAACTGTCGTAGGTAAAATAACTATACAAACTATTTAAACTACATTTCTTTTTTAATTGTAAAAACCGTTTATACGCTGTTAGCGAATTTCCCATATGGGGAATAAGCTATTACCGTAGTACTCATGGTAAGACCTGGACGCGGGACCGATTTTTTTTTTCGTTTCGAGGTCTCTAGAGACCAAAAACACCACCCGTTCAAATTCATATATATATATTTATTTATATATATATATATATATATATATATATATGTGTGTGTGTGTGTGTGTGTGTGTGTGTGTGTGTGTGTGTGTGTCCGTTAGCACGATAACTCGAGCAAAAATGATCCGATTTTGATGAAATTTAGTACAAACGTGTAAACCTACGTTTATTCGAACGAGTTCGCGATCCAGCATGATCGGACCATGGGAACGGGAGTTTACGGGGAGTTTTATGGGGTAAAAATAGGTTTTTCGCATTTTTGACCCAAAAAACATAAAATTTATCAATTTCTTTCAAGCCATTTTGTAGAGCTTAAAAAAACAAATAATTTAGTATATTGAAGCGTTATTATGCGCCTAATGGTTACGGAGAAAATTCCAAAAAATTGTAAATTTAAAATTCCCATGTTATTCTTATGGAGAATAAGTAAACTGTTGTAGTTAGCTTGTTTATGAACATATTTTGATCAAATTTGGAAAATGTTTTTATTTCTTACTAACTATTAACATAAAAAAAAAACAGTTTTACCTCCCTGATGCAGCAAACCTAAGTACTTGTTAAACTAATTCTATTTAAATCGGGAATAAATGTTATATTTTTAAGTAGAAATTTCAGTGTAAATCAAATCAGTCAAATGGAAATTCGCTTAGTCTGCAGGTTTGCTGCGGCGGGGGTATTTTTATGTTACTAACGTTCTATAACATATATGTTCTCAAAGTCCTATGTAAATATATAAATCTACTTTCACTGCTTACACAAATGCATATGTAAAGAAACTGTAGACGCACAGATGTACTTTTATATCCAAACAAAAATTGCAAAATGCAAAGAAGTCCATTGAACACCATCCAATAAGATATTGATACTTTTCATGCCTTTTTCTGTTAAGCTCTTGAACCTTTCAACTCCCAAGCTTTATTGAGTGAAAGCCAATGCCTTGAGGTAGACTTAATATTCTATCTCCGTGTTCCTTATACAGGATGTACATTGTACATGTTATTTGAATCACTGTTCGAATATATTTCATACATAACTTTCGCTACTCAGAAAATTTTTAAAAATTATTTGTTTGGACCCCTTTGCCTTTGTTGAATTGAATATGAAATAATTGTGCATAATCTAAAACATAATGTATATTCAATAACCTGAAGAGGATGATAGACTTGAGTCCTTACACCGATTATCATTGGATCGCCAAAAATCAACTTAAATTGCGTAGCTAAAACTCTGATGACAGTAAGAGTAATTTTCACCTGGATACTCACCATTGAAAAATAGAGTAAGTTTTATCCGCGATTTTGAAATATAAGATGCTATTATACGTTGATACCATAACAAGAGTTAAGTTATAGTATTTCCTGTTTAAGGAAATATATGTTTAGTCTAATTTATTTTTGGCTGGTAAATGAAAGATTTTATAATAAATACCTTTATTCTAAAATATTGCATTGAAAATTAACGACTGTATAAACAAAAGGTTATATTATGTATTTAAAAATATCGATCCAGCAGTGTTGAAATATATTTTAAAATTCAATCAAATAATGTTCATTAATAATCATCAAGTTAGTTTTATAATTTTATAAAGGTTATACATTTGTATTTATGATACTGAATAGCAACTAATTTATTTGAAAAATAAATTTAATGGAATACGGATTCTAGCATATTAATTGGAAAATATACAACGGTTAAAATGTAAGCTTTAAAAGATTAGTCGAAGTAGATAAACTTTTGTACCAGCCCTGAAAAAGAAGAAAGAGAAAACATTTAAGAGGTACATTATAGATGGTCAACGATTGGTCTTTCTTGTTGGATTATTTTGTTACCTTTCCCCTCCTAAGATGTATTTTTTGTCGAGTAATAACTTATATTGTTAACTGTTTCCTTTCTAAATACCCCCGCCGCAGCAAACCTGCCGACTAAGCGAATTCCCATTTGTCTGAGTTGATTTCCAATTAAATCTATTTAAATAACAATAGGTTGAACGAGTACCTAGGTTTGCTGCTACAAGGAAGCTATTGTGGGGTATTTAGTAAACTATTAATAGCTTAGTGCGAAATAAATAAATTTGCCAAGTGTTCTCAAAATATATCCATAAACAAGCAAACTACTACATTTTACAGTATTCGCCATAAGAATAACATGGGAATTTTAAACTTGTTTTTTTCCGTAACCATACAAAAACACTTTGATATAGTAAATTATTTGTTTTTTTTAAGGTCTTTAAAAAGGTCTAGAGAGAAATTGGGAAATTTTGTGTTTTGAGGGTAAAAAATTTGAAAAAACATTTTTTTACCCTATAAAACCCCCCGTAAAACCCTGTTCCCATGGTCCTATCATGCAGGTTTGCGAACTCGTTCAAGTTTATCCTGCCATACACCTTTAAACCAAATTTCATCAAAATTGGACAAAAAATACTTAAGTTATCGTCTGGACGGACATATATCTATCTAATATATAAAATTCTCGTGTCACAGTGTTTGTCTGCAAACTCCTCCGGAACGACTTCACCGATCGTTATGAAATTTGGTGTGTAAATTCTGTAGGTATGCGAATCGGACGTAAACTATTTCCCGTTTCGAAATTCTTAAAAGGGCTCCGCCCCAGTGGCTCTGGAGTTTCCCATGTTAACCTTATGAGAAATGGAATTAATGAATCTTAACAGCTGTTTCAATTAAACAAGTTGGTTCTGTTCTATGAGGTTCAATAGCATTAAAGTTACAAGGATTACCAACAGGGTGCAGCACTATTATTTCTTTTACATTTATGACAACAGCTAATTTGCAACCAAAAGGTGAGTGAGCGTAGCGAACGAACTTCAACCTGGAGGCGAGTGAGCGTAGCGAACGAGCTAACCTGAAGGCAAGTGAGCGCAGCGAACGAGCTCCAACCTAAAGGTGAGTGAGCGTAGCGAACGAGCTCCAACCCAAAGGTGAGTGAGCGTAGCGAACGAACTTCAACCAGGACTTGATTGAGCGATGCGAACGAGATCATCTTGAAAATTAAACGTAACGGTACTTTCTTTCCATCGGTCTGTCTTAGGGGAAACCTATAACTTAGGCGATACGAAGTTCGCCGGGTCAGCTAGTATACATATAAAAACATTTGAATAAATAGTGTTTTTGGCCTCTGGGGACATCAAAATGAAAAAGTAAATCGGTCCCGGGACTAGGTCTTATCGTGCCACCTACGGTAATAACTACTTCCCTATAGGGAAATTCGCTAAAATATAAACTTAAGTAAAACGTATTTGTTCATTTAACTTGCGTTACAGTGAAGGTTTTAAGTCCTGGATTAAATTTTACAAACCTTATAGTTTCTTCAATCAAACTTTTGATGCTTAACGCATCATAAAATAACGGTTAAAATTTGTATTTACGCTTATTTTATAATTCGAAACCCTATCATGACACAGTCTTATAAACACTAAAGTACTTAACACTTTCTAAGTACTTAACAGTTTTTTTCCTTCTGATTTTGAATGTTACATATAAAAATTTAAAATGAATACCTTTTTGCTTTATTCTTCTACAAAAAAAACACGGTTTTTAATAAAACATCGATGATGTTTAACAACGCTGTGTGTTTAATATTTACTACATTTACATGCTGAATATTATTCCACGTGGGTTTTAGTGGTTTTAGTCTCTACTGACATCATGCCAAAGTGTAATTCTCGTCTGTCTGGGACAGGTTATGAATATTGAATTACTTCGTGAGTTTAGCGTAAAGCGTATCTAATGAATTTCAAGTATGACGCTATATTTGATTTATTCAAGTTCACTTAAGGGCAAACGTCGATTTGGTGTAATTATTCCAAAACGTTTATGTAGTATTGCTCTGACAAATTTGAGTTATTCGACGTCATAAGTAACCATAAGTAAGTCATTGTTCATTTGTAAGATACTGTTCCAAACACTATCTTACTATCAAGTTAACTTTTTCTTATATAGCACTGTGAGATCTCACTGAAACGGTGTCTAAGTATAAAATCGATTCATAATACGAATTTCTATCTTATTTGTTTCTATTAACCATTGTTTTCAATCCCATATTATTTGAGTAGTAAAATATATCGTTCTTTACGAACATTGTGGTTTTAATTTTGTCCACTTCACATTATATTTACAATGTTAAAATCGTTATTAACTCCTAATTGTTCTAAAAATGTGTATTCGGATAGAAATCCAAAGTTGCAAAGTTCCGAAGTCCAAAGTAAACTATTGCTATATTTTACAGTCTTTGGTAAAAATGTCCCGGCTTATTATTACTAGTACTACGTCTCATTTAATAGAAAGAAGTCCCTCTAAAACAAGACCTACAGGTTTTTTTTTTTTAATACAGGTAACACGATTTATATACTAACGAGCAACGGCAAAAGCATCCTTAGACAAAGTAAAGGTTTCACGTTTCTTTTGTATCCTTCAATTTTCGGACTCGGATTTTTCTCTTTCAGGTAACTTAATGTTCGGATTATGTTTATTTATTTTATATAGGTAATTGGTAATAATAGGATTACTAAAAGAAAATACGTACACAATTTTAAGTCACTTGTTAATTTAGTCTTTTGGCTGAAAAAATAAGTACCGTAACACACTACATTACAATATATTATATATATTACATTTAGGTGTGCACGAAATAGGGTTGCTGAAATATTAAAGTAGTAAATAAAGCACAGCTGATCACCCTGAAATAATTACCATTATGAATTTCGAATCTCTATCATCGAGTAGTTAAAGGCCTTCAAACCTGATGGTCGCTGGTTCGATTCCACGCAATGTAAATTCTAGACTTAATTTCATTTTCATTCGGCTATTAATAAATTATGCCATACAACCAAACGTGAGACTAGGGTTCCGACTGTTCCCTCACAAAAGCATTAATAAATCAAATAAACCCTAATCAAATATAGCCTACTTAAATGTTTTCTCCCTAATGTAGCTTAGGAAGATGAGTGAAGTATAAGTAATAAATTACACTAAAAATAATAAATGATTTTTAGCTAGAATATTAAAGACAAAAAATCAAGTGAAGCAGTTTTGATTCATCAAATTGTGAGAGCAAATTTGTAAGGATTGGAGTGACGACTCTATTAGTATGTTGTTCAGTTAACGCTTCGTCTACCAGCGAACTTGTGTAATGTTTAATCAAACGCTGTTTTAGGCTAACTAGCTGTTACCCACGGGCTTTACCCCGTTTGACTTCAAAAATATTAATAAAACTATTGATTGGTTAAGTTAAGCTGAAATAAACAAAACAGAATACAGTAATACAAACAAATAATCACACCTAATTTTTATAAGGTAGCCTAATAAAAAAAACATACTACAGCATTTTTAACATTAAGTATATGGAAAGTTCTCTTTAGAAAGGAATTACGACCTTAAAGGGCAAGGTTTCTCGTCATGACGAACATTTTAAGTAGGCCTATATGGTTTATGGGGGTGTGACTTGTAGTTTTGTCAAAAGTTCATGGGTACTTTGGGCTTTATACATGGATAGTTCACCTTAAACACGTACAACATGATGTCACTCGGGGCTGTGCAGTTGAATAATCGTAAGACATTAGTTCTGATTTTTTATAATTTTTGAATAATTCAGAATTCTTTTTATAAAATTTGTAGGTCTTTTAATATTAAATTATAATTTTAGTACCTATAAAAATATTTACATACATAAACACAAACCCAGAACCAACGAACGAGTATAAATCAAACGAAACAAATAACCTGCCGAGCTCAAACGCTTCGAATATTGGCTAAAATTGGACCCGATTTATTTGATATATTGGAACCTGATTGTTTTGCTCATCCATTTTAAAAGATAAATATTACTATGTAGTTTTCTTCCTTCTACCTATTGATTTTAGGTAGATATAGGCTATTTTGATAAAAACTAATTCAAGATTAGGCTATAATTCAGTTTGACATTTTTTCGCAAATTCAAACATTGGAGAAAGTTGGACTTGATTTATTTGATGTATTGAAAACAATTTGTTTTCCTAGTCTCTTTTAAAGTTCATTTAAACGTTTTCAAGTCATTCAAACCACCAAGTTTACTACTTTTACGGTGAAAAAGTCCCTGATTCAGGTTTTAAAATTTTCTTTAATAACCTAAATTCCCAACAAAAACTAAACCATAAATTTGTTAATAACGACCAGATTTTTCCATATCTGAATGTGAAATATTTATATTTAAAATTCAAGTGTTTCCAAGAAAATACTTGTACAATTTGACGATACATCGATGAAACTAGTGGTTGAGTAGCCTATATTCTTGGAAGATCCGCCCCTGAACACCCCTTAGAGTCTTTACATTTGCACGCAACCCCAGTGGGAAACACAAGACGTCAATGTATTGCACACTACTTTGCACTACATTACTACATCACTACATTGCTACATCACTACATCACTATATTACACTGTATCGTATAACTAAATGTATAAAAACTGAATCTCAATACCGGTGTGTTGACTTAATATAAGTTAATCGAAATCACCGGTAATCAACATTTACAATTTGATATGATTACAGAGGAGAGAATCAGAGTAAATAAAATTTAGCATTAGGCTTGACTAGTACGGTAGGTTAGTAATCGTGGTAGGTACCAAATGATTTAGGAAAGAGATTCTACCTTGAACTATTTTCTTCTTTGTAAATCTTGATGTTTCTTTGAGATATGAGTTTTAGTGAAAAGAGAGGAACACTTGGGTATATACTTTGACAGAGAGAAAAATCACTAAATAGTCGAGAGCAAACAATAATTAAGCACAACCTTTTATATTTCATCAACATTAACACAGAACCTAAAAAATCAATAATAATGAAGCATATGTTAATATTCTTAAATTCCAAAACATGTGTTTAAATCAGACTAATGGCACAAATATTTAAATGTCAACGCTTTTTTATCTTATCAACAAGAAACCTAACACAATTTCTTTAGTACCATATAAAATATTACGAGACCCCTTTAGCTGTTTGAAGTTCATTCTATTTTTCTAGTTTATATTATTTGCGTGGCATTTTACATTTACAGTCCATAATTTCAATAACACGTATTTTTGTGTGGTTATTGTTTTATTTGTTTCGTTCAGTCAATGTTCAAGTTTTATCATAAGTTGTACTTGATTAAAAGGTTATTATATATCGTTGAGTAATATTTTAATTTGATTGGTGAATGGTAAACAATTAATTATTATTACATTTTTATAAATTTAAAAATTATTCCAATATAAAAGGGTAAAAGTAAAACGCTGCTTATTCTAAATACGGTTAAAATACTGTACGGGAAAACATACTTGTTCAAAACCTAATCAATTATTTTCAATTTAATTTTAAAATGGTATTTTATCAGAGTATTTAATTCATAGTGAATTTAACTCGGACAAATTAGTAACATAGTAGTCCTGGGAATTGAAACGCTATAAAAATTATAAACTGCGTTAGATACTTTTGCTATAAACGGTAGGCCTATATGTTTTTAATATATATATATTTTTAGAGACTACTCCGAGGACTACTTTTCCCCGATAGTAAATAATTGTATTATTGATGATCACAAAAGTACAGGTATGACTTTTCAGCGAAATAAATAATACTCTTACCAATGTAGTTTTGTCCAATCCGTTGATATTACATACTTTTTATTAATAGTGTGCGAGAGAATCAGAGATTTGAAATGATTAATCAAAATGTGTTACCTAAACTACTTCAACTCGAGAAGGATTGTAATTTATATTTATTATATTTCATGTATCACGAAGATGATTTTGATATTTAAGATTAAATATTCCTCCAAATACGGCAAGAAAAATATTCCAGGAGCTTCTACAGAAAAATTAAGCTGGATTAAGAGATTATAAAATTACATTATTAAAATTAACATTAGTTCTAATGAACATCTACAACATCCTCTTAACATTATTATGAACAAAGAGAGGTCGAGCAAAAGATTCTTAATTACTATTATTTGAAGTGCAAAAACAATTAACTGTTCTTTTTTTACTAAAATCCAGTAGCTGATTCGTGAATACTCCGCGGGACAAAGGGGAATATGATGGTTTGATAAAATTTTACAATTGTTTTTTACATCCTTCTGTAAAATCACAAAACTTCAAATACATTCTTATAATTGAATACTTAATTTATCATAAAACGTAATACTACTTAATCAAAATAAAAGCTGGTTACACTTGATGTAATATTGATTCAAATTTTAATTTTAATTTAGAAAAAAGTTATATTAAACTAATTGTACATCAATACTTACAATATCCAATGTCTATATGACAGCAACAGTTTACCAACAGGTTGTCTTAAAGTAACAAACACCGGCGCACTCAACAGGTAGGTAAAGTAACAATGTAGTAAGCAGTACTACCCCTATGCGACCGTCTGTGGCGCAGACGACGAGTCTACTGGTGGTGGTGGCGTCGTGCAGACTGCGCTAGCGTCGCGGCGTCAAGTAGAAGGGGGAGGCGTGCATCTCATCAGCACCACTCAACAGGTAGATACTGTCACAATGTTGGCAGTACTGTCACGGTACGACCTTACGGGGATGTCAAGTCTACTGGTGGTGGTGGCGTCGCGCAGACTGCGCTAGCGTCGCGGCGTCAAGTAGAAGGGAGGCGTGCATCTCATCAGCACCACTCAACAGGTAGATACTGTCACAATGTTGGCAGGACTGTCACGGTACGACCTTACAGGGATGTCAAGTCTACTGGTGGTGGTGGCGTCGCAAAGACTGCGCTAGCGTCGCGGCGTCAAGTAGAAGGGGGGCGTGCATCTAATCAGCACCACTCAACAGGTAGATACTGTCACAATGTTGGCAGCACTGTCACAGTACGTCCTTACGGGGATGTCAAGTCTACTGGTGGTGGTGGTGTCGCGCAGACTGCGCTAGCGTCGCGGCGTCAAGTACAAGGGGGAGGCGTGCATCTCATCAGCACCACTCAACAGGTAGATACAGGCACAATGTTGGCAGCACTGTCACAGTACGTCCTTACGGGGATGTCAAGTCTACTGGTGGTGGTGGTGTCGCGCAGACTGCGCTAGCGTCGCGGCGTCAAGTATAAGGGGGAGGCGTGCATCTCATCAGCACCACTCAACAGGTAGATACAGGCACAATGTTGGCAGCACTGTCACAGTACGTCCTTACGGGGATGTCAAGTCTACTGGTGGTGGTGGTGTCGCGCAGACTGCTCTAGCGTCGCGGCGTCAAGTAGAAGGGGGAGGCGTGCATCTCATCAGCACCACTCAACAGGTAGATACAGGCACAATGTTGGCAGCACTGTCATGGTACGATCTTACGGGGTGTCAAGTCTTCGGGTGGTGGTGGCGTCGTGGCGTCAAGTAAAAGGGGGAGGCGTGCATTCACTCAACAGGTAGATATAGTCACAATGTTGGCAGCACTGTCATGGTACGACCTTACAGGGATGTCAAGTCTACTGGTGGTGGTGGCGTCGTGCAGACTGCGCTAGCGTCGCGGCGTCAAGTAGAAGGGGGGCGTGCATCTAATCAGCACCACTCAACAGGTAGATACAGTCACAATGTTGGCAGCACTGTCACAGTACGTCCTTACGGGGATGTCAAGTCTACTGGTGGTGGTGGTGTCGCGCAGACTGCGCTAGCGTCGCGGCGTCAAGTAGAAGGGGGGCGTGCATCTAATCAGCACCACTCAACAGGTAGATACAGTCACAATGTTGGCAGCACTGTCACAGTACGTCCTTACGGGGATGTCAAGTCTACTGGTGGTGGTGGTGTCGCGCAGACTGCGCTAGCGTCGCGGCGTCAAGTAGAAGGGGGAGGCGTGCATCTCATCAGCACCACTCAACAGGTAGATACAGGCACAATGTTGGCAGCACTGTCATGGTACGATCTTACGGGGTGTCAAGTCTTCTGGTGGTGGTGGCGTCGTGGCGTCAAGTAAAAGGGGGAGGCGTGCATTCACTCAACAGGTAGATATAGTCACAATGTTGGCAGCACTGTCATGGTACGACCTTACGGGGTGTCAAGTCTTCTGGTGGTGGTGGCGTCGCGCAGACTGCGCTAGCGTCGCGGCGTCAAGTAGAAGGGGGAGGCGTGCATCTCATCAGCACCACTCAACAGGTAGATACAGGCACAATGTTGGCAGCACTGTCATGGTACGATCTTACGGGGGTGTCAAGTCTTCTGGTGGTGGTGGCGTCGTGGCGTCAAGTAAAAGGGGGAGGCGTGCATTCACTCAACAGGTAGATACAGTCACAATGTTGGCAGCACTGTCACGGTACGACCTTACGGGGATGTCAAGTCTACTGGTGGTGGTGGCGTCGCACAGACTGCGCTAGCGTCGCGGCGTCAAGTAGAAGGGGGGCTTGCATCTAATCAGCACCACTCAACAGGTAGATACAGTCACAATGTTGGCAGCACTGTCATGGTACGACCTTACGGGGGTGTCAAGTCTACTGGTGGTGGTGGCGTCGCACAGACTGCGCTAGCGTCGCGGCGTCAAGTAGAAGGGGGGCTTGCATCTAATCAGCACCACTCAACAGGTAGATACAGTCACAATGTTGGCAGCACTGTCATGGTACGACCTTACGGGGGTGTCAAGTCTTCTGGTGGTCGTGGCGTCAAGTAAAAGGGGGAGGCGTGCATTCACTCAACAGGTAGATACAGTCACAATGTTGGCAGCACTGTCATGGTACGACCTTACGGGGGTGTCAAGTCTTCTGGTGGTGGTGGCGTCGCGGCGTCAAGTAAAAGGGGGAGGCGTGCATTCACTCAACAGGTAGATACAGTCACAATGTTGGCAGCACTGTCACGGTACGACCTTACGGGGATGTCAAGTCTACTGGTGGTGGTGGCGTCGCACAGACTGCACTAGCGTCGCGGCGTCGAGTAGAAGGGGGGCGTGCATCTCATCAGCACCACTCAACAGGTAGATACTGTCACAATGTTGGCAGCACTGTCACGGTACGACCTTACGGGGATGTCAAGTCTACTGGTGGTGGTGGCGTCGCACAGACTGCACTAGCGTCGCGGCGTCGAGTAGAAGGGGGGCGTGCATCTCATCAGCACCACTCAACAGGTAGATACTGTCACAATGTTGGCAGCACTGTCACGGTACGACCTTACGGGGATGTCAAGTCTACTGGTGGTGGTGTCGCGCAGACTGCACTAGCGTCGCGGCGTCAAGTAGAAGAGGGAGGCGTGCATCTCATCAACACCACTCAACAGGTAGATATAGTCACAATGTTGGCAGCACTGTCACGGTACGACCTTACGGGGATGTCAAGTCTACTGGTGGTGGCGTCGCACAGACTGCGCTAGCGTCGCGGCGTCGAGTAGAAGAGGGGCGTGCATCTCATCAGCACCACTCAACAGGTAGATACAGGCACAATGTTGGCAGCACTGTCACGGTACGACCTTACGGGGATGTCAAGTCTTCTGGTGGTGGTGTCGCGCAGACTGCACTAGCGTCGCGGCGTCAAGTAGAAGGGGGAGTCGTGCATCTCATCAGCACCACTCAACAGGTAGATACAGTCACAATGTTGGCAGCACTGTCACGGTACGACCTTACGGGGATGTCAAGTCTTCTGGTGGTGGTGTCGCGCAGACTGCACTAGCGTCGCGGCGTCAAGTAGAAGGGGGAGTCGTGCATCTCATCAGCACCACTCAACAGGTAGATATAGTCACAATGTTGGCAGCACTGTCACAGTACGTCCTTACGGGGATGTCAAGTCTTCTGGTGGTGGTGTCGCGCAGACTGCACTAGCGTCGCGGCGTCAAGTAGAAGGGGGAGTCGTGCATCTCATCAGCACCACTCAACAGGTAGATACTGTCACAATGTTGGCAGCACTGGACAGGAGACGATGACATACTTGGTATTGACAGCTACAGGAACAATGATTGTATACAGTTTGATACTTATGGACAATTTTCGGATTTTTTTACCTTTAAGCCCCCAGAGGAGTTTTTCAAAGTTATACATTTTAATATTCGCAGTTATAATAAAAATATAGACAATGTATTAATTCTTCTTGAAGACTTAAAGGTCAAATTTGACTTAATTGTACTTACTGAAGCGTGGTTGGAGTGTGGAATCAATTTGACAGATTTGGAGGGATATGATGTGTACTCAACTGAAATACACTGGAACAGAAACGACGGTGTAATTGTGTATTGTAAAGCGGAACTTGGAGTAACATCACAACAGATATCAATGGGTGAGGCGACGGGATTACAATTAGACTTTTATACTGATAACAGGCACTTTAATGTAGTAGCTATATACCGTAGTCCATCTATGAACTATCATTCATTCGTAACTGATCTAAACAACTACTATAGCAATGTTAATAAACACACTACTTACTTTTATGTTGGTGACATCAATATAGACATTTTACATAGCTGTCAAAATGTTTTTGAAAAAGACTATTACTTAAACATACTTTACAGTGTTGGCTTTACCGATTACATAAACAAACCGACAAGAGTAACTGAACTATCTGAGACCTGTATTGACCATTTATTTGTAAATCACTTTGATTATTCCTCAGTAAGTTCATGTATACTTAAAACAGATGTTACTGACCACTATGCTATTGCTGCTAAACTTGAATACTGTTCATTTAAAAAACTACAAACAAAAACAGACGACAACGAAACTATCACTTACATAGACCAGAAATTGCTACAAGAGCTGATTGAGCGTCAGTCATGGGACCATGTTCTGGCTCTGCAGGATGTCAATCTCTGTTGCGATGCATTTCTTGGTACTTTTGACCATCTTAAATGCCAAGCGATGAAGTCTAAATATAAAACCAGTAGGCATAAGAAACTAAAGCCTTGGATCACAACCAATCTAATTCGTGGGATACGTGAACGTGATAGATTAAGTAAACGTGTAAAAAGGCATCCTTTCGACGACAACTTAAAAGTCAACTACCGTAATTATCGTAATTGGTTGAACCGTGAAATCAAGTCAGCAAAAATCTCCTATTACAAACACAAAATTCTCGAATCAACTGGACGGCCAAAAGAATTTTGGAATATAGTAAATGAAATAAGTGGTATAAAGAAAATTCGTGAAAAATTCCCATTAAGTCTTTTTTATGAGAAATCTGATAGAGATGGTATTAAAAAAGTAGCAAATTCGTTTAATGACTTTTTTACAAATGTAGGTAGGAATCTTGCCCAAAGCATACCGCAACTGGCAGGACCTCCGCTGGTTGACGATTCAGCGTTCAGAGTCAGACATGAGTTCCGGCTGGAGCCGGTCACCGACAGCCAACTTGAGTGGTGCATTAGGGATTTGCGTGGTGGATCTGCTCCTGGGATAGATGGAATTTCGGCGATTTTATTAAAAAATAATATTCCAGCACTAATACCTCCGCTCAAACACCTAGTTAATCTAAGTATTCTCTCTGGACAATTTCCTGACTGTTTTAAGATAGCGAAAGTAGTCCCTTTGTATAAATCGGGGTTAAAACAAGAATTAAATAATTATCGCCCAATATCCCTGCTGAATGTTATGTCAAAGATTTTAGAAAAATGTGTCAAAATACAATTGCACTGTTATTTGGAAGAAAATAATTTGTTATCAGAATGCCAGTATGGTTTTAGGAAGAGTAAAAATACCAGTGATGCTCTCTTCGCTATGAATAAATATATTTCTGAGTGTATTAACGGAAATGAAAAAGCATTGACTGTGTTCATTGACCTTGCAAAGGCATTTGATTCCATTGATAGAAATATTCTTTTAAATAAAATGGACTGCATTGGAATTCGTGGTACGGCCCAAAAATGGTTTAGTAGTTATTTAAATAAACGTAGCCAGTTAGTTTCAATTAACAACAATTTTAGTGATATACGTGAAATAGACTACGGAGTTGTCCAGGGCAGTACGTTGGGACCATCCCTTTTTTTGATTTATATAAACAATTTAGACAAACTTCCAATCACAGGAAAGCTCTTTCTATTTGCTGACGATACTGCAATTATATTCAAAGGTAATACTTGGGACCAAACATTCAATGCAGCGCAAACAGATATGTTCCTTATGCAAAAATGGTTCTCCCAAAATGTATTATCAATGAATGTTTTAAAAACTAAATATATGCCGATTTTCCTCAGACAAAGTAGTGAGCCTCCCGCCAACCTCAGGCTAGTGATGCACGTTTGTGGAGATTCAGGTAACTCTACCTGTGGTTGTTTACATTTGGAGAGAGTAGATCATTACAAGTACTTGGGAGTGATATTGGATAGTAGGTTAAGATGGGAACCCCATATTGAATATTTGAAGACAAAACTTAGAAAATTAATTTATGTTTTTAGAAACGTATGCGACATTTTAAACATTGATGAGATAAAAACTGTGTACTATGCATTTGTCCAATCAATACTTCAATATGGAATTATAGTATGGGGAGGAGCTAGTAATAATATTTTAAATCCATTGTTCGTCATACAAAAACTAATTATTAAAATAGCTTTCCAATTCAACAGGCGTTTCTCTACAAATTTATTGTTCAAAAATACTCAATTACTTTCGGTGCGTCAACTTTTTATAAAAACTTTACTTATATATACCTATTCCAATCAAGATTTGATAGTAACGCCAATCACGCATAATTATCCCACCAGAGGAGCTGTTAATGTAGGTATGCAGGTACCCAGAGTTTTCAAATCTGCAAACCTCACCAATGCCTTTTATATTGCGAATTTTTTGTATAGGAATATACCATCAGAGATTAGAGATCTACAGGTATCTCTTCCAGTTTACAAACGTTCGATAAGCAGTTGGCTGTCGGAGATTGGGCTCGATCAGTCTGAGACACTTATCAGCTCAGTATACAATACCTAACAATAATTAGTACACAAGAACACCAAACAATATTTAACAATATTTAGCGTACAGACATCAGTAAATGCAACTCCATTCACTCGACTACTTGTTACTTAGAATTAAATGTTCCTGTAGCTGTCTCATAGCTTAGTTGTAAATAATATTTTGATTAATTTAGCTTTAATTTTTAGATTATTTTAAATTTTAAATAGAACTCGTCCCGCGCACAGGTCTTGCACGGCCTATGCGGGACTATTTTTTCGTATCTTGTATCTTGTACTGTCACAGTACGTCCTTACGGGGGTGTCAAGTTTACTCGTGGTGGTGGCGTCGCACAGACTGCGCTAGCGTCGCGGCGTCAAGTAGAAGGGGGAGGCGTGCATCTCATCAACACCACTCAACAGGTAGATACTGTCACAATGTTGGCAGCACTGTCACAGTACGACCTTACGGGGATGTCAAGTCTACTGGTGGTGGTGGTGTCGCGCAGACTGCGCTAGCGTCGCGGCGTCAAGTAGAAGGGGGAGGCGTGCATCTCATCAGCACCACTCAACAGGTAGATACTGTCACAATGTTGGCAGCACTGTCACAGTACGTCCTTACGGGGGTGTCAAGTCTACTGGTGGTGGTGGTGTCGCGCAGACTGCGCTAGCGTCGCGGCGTCAAGTAGAAGGGGGAGGCGTGCATCTCATCAGCACCACTCAACACAACAGGTAGATACAGTCACAATGTTGGCAGCACTGTCACAGTACGTCCTTACGGGGGTGTCAAGTCTACTGGTGGTGGTGGCGTCGCACAGACTGCGCTAGCGTCGCGGCGTCAAGTAGAAGGGGGAGTCGTACATCTCATCAGCACCACTCAACAGGTAGATACTGTCACAATGTTGGCAGCACTGTCACAGTACGTCCTTACGGGGGTGTCAAGTTTACTCGTGGTGGTGGCGTCGCAAAGACTGCGCTAGCGTCGCGGCGTCAAGTAGAAGGGGGAGGCGTGCATCTCATCAGCACCACTCAACACAACAGGTAGATACAGTCACAATGTTGGCAGCACTGTCACGGTACGACCTTACGGGGATGTCAAGTCTTCTGGTGGTGGTGTCGCGCAGACTGCACTAGCGTCGCGGCGTCAAGTAGAAGGGGGAGTCGTGCATCTCATCAGCACCACTCAACACAACAGGTAGATACAGTCACAATGTTGGCAGCACTGTCACGGTACTACCTTACGGGGATGTCAAGTCTACTGGTGGTGGTGGCGTCGCACAGACTGTGCTAGCGTCGCGGCGTCGAGTAGAAGGGGGAGTCGTACATCTCATCAGCACCACTCAACAGGTAGATACTGTCACAATGTTGGCAGCACTGTCACAGTACGTCCTTACGGGGGTGTCAAGTTTACTCGTGGTGGTGGCGTCGCAAAGACTGCGCTAGCGTCGCGGCGTCAAGTAGAAGGGGGAGGCGTGCATCTCATCAGCACCACTCAACACAACAGGTAGATACAGTCACAATGTTGGCAGCACTGTCACGGTACGACCTTACGGGGGGTGTCAAGTCTACTGGTGGTGGTGGTGTCGCGCAGACTGCGCTAGCGTCGCGGCGTCAAGTAGAAGGGGGAGTCGTACATCTCATCAGCACCACTCAACAGGTAGATACTGTCACAATGTTGGCAGCACTGTCACAGTACGTCCTTACGGGGGTGTCAAGTTTACTCGTGGTGGTGGCGTCGCAAAGACTGCGCTAGCGTCGCGGCGTCAAGTAGAAGGGGGAGGCGTGCATCTCATCAGCACCACTCAACACAACAGGTAGATACAGTCACAATGTTGGCAGCACTGTCACGGTACGACCTTACGGGGATGTCAAGTCTTCTGGTGGTGGTGTCGCGCAGACTGCACTAGCGTCGCGGCGTCAAGTAGAAGGGGGAGTCGTGCATCTCATCAGCACCACTCAACACAACAGGTAGATACAGTCACAATGTTGGCAGCACTGTCACGGTACTACCTTACGGGGATGTCAAGTCTACTGGTGGTGGTGGCGTCGCACAGACTGTGCTAGCGTCGCGGCGTCGAGTAGAAGAGGGGCGTGCATCTCATCAGCACCACTCAACACAACAGGTAGATACAGTCACAATGTTGGCAGCACTGTCACGGTATGACCTTACGAAGATGTCAAGTCTACTGGTGGTGGTGGCGTCGCACAGACTGTGCTAGCGTCGCGGCGTCGAGTAGAAGAGGGGCGTGCATCTCATCAGCACCACTCAACACAACAGGTAGATACAGTCACAATGTTGGCAGCACTGTCACGGTACGACCTTACGGGGATGTCAAGTCTACTGGTGGTGGTGGCGTCGCACAGACTGTGCTAGCGTCGCGGCGTCGAGTAGAAGAGGGGCGTGCATCTCATCAGCACCACTCAACACAACAGGTAGATACAGTCACAATGTTGGCAGCACTGTCACGGTATGACCTTACGAAGATGTCAAGTCTACTGGTGGTGGTGGCGTCGCACAGACTGTGCTAGCGTCGCGGCGTCAAGTAGAAGGGAGGCGTGCATCTCATCAGCACCACTCAACAGGTAGATACAGTCACAATGTTGGCAGCACTGTCACGGTACGTCCTTACGAGGATGTCAAGTTTACTGGTGATGGTGGCGTCGCGCAGACTGCGCTAGCGTCGCGGCGTCAAGTAGAAGGGGGAGGCGTGCATCTAAGCAGCACCACTCAACAGGTAGATATAGTTACAATGTTGGCAGTACTGTCACGGTACGTCCTTACGGGGGTGTCAAGTTTACTGGTGATGGTGGCGTCGCGCAGACTGCGCTAGCGTCGCGGCGTCAAGTAGAAGGGGGAGGGGTGCATCTCATCAGCACCACTCAACAGGTAGATATAGTCACAATGTTGGCAGCACTGTCACGGTACGTCCTTACGGGGATGTCAAGTCTACTGGTGGTGGTGGCGTCGCGCAGACTGCGCTAGCGTCGCGGCGTCAAGTATAAGGGGGAGGCGTGCATCTCATCAACACCACTCAACAGGTAGATATAGTCTACGACGTTACCAAAATTTACCGCCGTAATAATAATATAATAGGCCTACTCAATTAACCAAATTTAGATTACTATCAAGCTTTCTAATAGGCTCAAACAATAACCAATGAAAGACGTTATTCCAAATAGCCTAGGTTGTTGCACAGTTGCAATAAACACCGATCCTCTTGATGCTTTGTAATTTCAAGGTAATAATAAATAAAATTCTAATAAATACCTCTCTAATTAATAGCAGATTTAAGTCAAATTTCATTATTGACTAAGTTGAGATAACCTACAATACGTACACTTACCGTTTCGATATTATAACGTCTGCCGATACAACTTTTACTTTCATCAAAGGCCATAATTAAATTAGACTCCGACTAATCATTCTTTTATTTAAATTATCCTATAACTGTGATTTGTTTTAATTACTGTAAGATTGTTTAAATTCATATTAAGAATAACTTTATACGGATGCCTATTTACAATCATCACTAACATAACCTCCAGGACATGACATTTGACAGACATCGGCACCCGGCCCGGTTTGAGAATTGAGTGAGAGGAAGTAAAACAATCACATTACGTCATATAGTTTTTCTGCGCGGTACGTACTCCGGTATCATGGCAGGGCGGGATTTTTGAAAGAGAGAAGACTTCTCTCTTGTTAACTCGGCTTTTTAGCTGGAAGAGTAGAGTCCTCAAAGCTACATTCGGCAAACACTACACTCGGCTTTGTGCTGGAGTTGGTAAGAGCTGAAAGTTGGCAAATTAAACTACATATTAGGTTTTTTATTAGCTAAACTTAATTTCTTTCTCAGGGGTTACATTATTGCGAGTTAGGGAATTCTTGAGTCATTAATATTTTGTGATATAATTTAAAGTAGATTTTTTTTCAATTTCAAGTTAAATATTTATGAATTGTTAAATATTTGCGAATTGTTAAGTGAGAAAGATCACTGTGATAATTATTTAATAAGACTGAATGTTAGATTTAATAGATTTGTTGAATAAATATTTAATTGTTACAGCATAAACTCTTGACTTATTATTGTAGGGACACGCTCTCATCTCTCTAGATAAAAATAAAGAGAATACAATATAAGCTTTGATTAGAAACAACCCCACTCATTAAATCGGCTGGCAAAGAACCTCTCCCTGAAGGTAGCTCATTGCTCTACAAAAAATAGCTAGGGTAACCAAAATAACCAATATTTTGAGTCGGAGTGTTGTAAAATGGCGCCCAACGTAGCAGCCGATTAACCAACGTAGTAACCGTACGGAGTAACCAACATAGAAACTTAATTAAACTAACATACTTTGAATGTCTAGAATCTGATAAATAGGTTTATAAATAATAATGGAAGACAACACCAGTCAGTATAACTTGCGTTCGAGTATCAAACCGAGTAATAAATTATTAGAAAGTAATGAAGCTTTTGAATTTTTAACAAGACGAAATCCAGAGGAAAATCAAACCATCACACAAAAACCTAGCGAAATTATAGGTCAGGAAACACACCCAAACTATGAAAATTCAATCCACGATAGTGACAGCACTAGCAGTGAGATCTTACAAATAGAGGGGACAGATGGGACGATAAATAAAACACAAAGAATAACAGAAAAAACACCATCAAACAGAGAAAACGACAGTAAACCATCCCAATCTCAAACTATAACTATGGACAAGATCTTGTTAATACTAAATGAAATGAGAGGCGAAATGAGGGAAACTAGAGATGAGATTAAAAAACTAAATGCAAAAGTAGATGAGACTAAATATGAACTTAGCTTTACCATAGATAGAACAATTGAACTATTAAAGAGACAGGTAGAAAACCAATTGGAAAAGGTAACTTACACAATTGATCAAAAAATAAATTATATTGATGATGATTTAAGGAGGGTAAAATCAGAAGGTGAACTAAGGGAGATAAAAATTATGCGCCGGGTGGAAGAACTTGTAGAATCCCAAAATGCTAACGTAACACAAATGATAGAGACAATAAAAAATGACTTAATAGGAATCACTAATGACACCATTAGGGAACAAAAATCAAAAGAAAGGTATATTGAGGCTACAAACAGTAAGGAAATAATTATCACATACCAAGGGTCCCCAGAACAGTCGTTAAAACACTTGCAATTTGACGGACGACAAACAAACCCAATGATATTCCTAAACAAACTAAAAGCATACCTTAGTCGTGAAGAGAAAAAACGAACTAACGTGATAGGTTTTGAGGATTCTGATCTAAAGGAAGTACTTGAAGGAATTTTTATTGGTACCGCAGCTTCTTGGTGGCAAATCATAAAGGATAGTATATGTAACATTGACGACTTTGAAAAAGCGTTCATAAATAAATACTGGAGTAAGGAGACTCAACGTGGATTAAAACAGAGAATAGAGATGGAAGAGTATAGGCCAGGAGGTAGATTAAGTCGTACCGAATACTTTATGGAAAAGGCGGTTCTCTTACGCTCAATGTCAGCCAATACTTTGGACGAGGAGGAAATAATAAGCTTGTTGTCAGGTCATTTTGGACAAAAGATTCAGGATGCTTGTAGTGTCCAGGGCATAACCACTATCAGTGCTATGGAAAAATTGTTAGACCGTGAGGACAACGAAGAGAAAAATAAAAGCTTAAAATTTCAAAATAACAGCTCTAAGTCAAACCAAACTTACAATCAACAACGCAGTAAAACACACCTCGTTGGAAATGAAGATTACAGACACGAGATAGAACGTCGAGACAGATACAACAACAGAAACCGAACAGAACAAAACTATCACCATAGATATGATAGACCACAAGCACACAAAGATAACATCAATGGCGAAAGACCAAACTACAGACAGAGAAATAATGAAACAAGACCTAACTATCCACAAAAGGAGCCATATAGATATCCTAGTGAGGAGCAAAGAAGAGTATGCTCTATGGTGTACCAGGGAAATTCTCAACCAGTGCCTTTAAACGAGAAAGCACCGAGACTTTCAGAGAATCGGGCCCCAACACAAACTTGTTAGGAAATCTAAGAGAATGTGTAGAAGCCTCGGTGCACAACATAACCACACCGCCCGAAATTCAAATCAAACCCGAAAAGGAACCAGACATAAAGAATACTAACTTTGAAAAAATATTAATAGGAAATGTATATTGTGATAGAGAATTTCTATTAACAGAAGATTTAGAAGTCCCTGAAAATTTAAATAGTAAAATTGTAAGATGTCCTGAAATAAAATTGAAATTACAGAACATAGAAATTAATGCACTGATTGACTCTGGTAGTAACGTAACTTGTGTACAAACTGAGTGGTTGGAAGCAAATCAAGATAAGATTAGTATAATAGGTCAATTACCTCTAACAAACGTAAATATTACTACTGCTACAGGTCAGAAAAGTAAACGTATAAATAAAATAGTTTTACTTGAAGCCACAATTTTAAATACAACTGTTATGCTCCAATGCTTAGTAATACCAAGACTAATAAGAGAAATTATACTTGGAATGGATACAATCAAAGAGTTGAAGATGAACCTTGACTTTGGAAAAAATAAGATCTCAATTTACCATGGGAATCAAAGCATATCTGTAAACTTAGAGGAGGCCAGTAGTAAAGTTATTGAGTGCAAATTAATACATAACAATGATAATCTTTACAAAGATTGGGATGAAATAGAAACTAAGAAAAACACAGCTAACAATAATGAGATCATGATGACAAGTATAAATACACAGTAAAACTTAACAAATGAACAGAAAGACAAGTTAACTGAACTGTTTTCAAAGTACAATGAAGTATTTTCCAACCAACCTGGCCGTTGCACAAAATATAAACATGAGATTAAGGTGAAACATGACAAAGCATTTAAGCAACAAACTTACCCAATCCCATACAAATATCTAGATTCTGTAAAAAAGGAAATAGCTAGAATGGAAGAAGATGGAATCATAGAAAGATGTGATAGTCCATATATAAATCCCATTGTACCAGTTATGAAAAAATCTGGAGAAGTGAGAGTATGTTTAGATGCTAGGAGAATAAATGAAATTATTACCCCAGACTATGAATGTAATAGAGGCATAAACGAACTGTTATTTAAAGGGAGAAAAACAAAATGGTTAACCACTTTAGATCTGTCTAGTGCATTTTGGCAAATTGAGCTAGCACTAGAATCAAGAAAGTATACAGCATTTCAATTTATGGGTAAAACTTACCAGTACTGTGTTACTCCATTCGGTTTGAATACTTCTTCTGCGGCTTTGGTTCGTGCTCTAAGTTTCGTATTTGACGATGAGGTAGATGATTTTACCATGGTTTACGCAGATGACATTCTTTGCTACTCACCTGATTTTGAAACTCATTTAAAACACTTAGAAACTATTTTCCTTAAGCTGAAGGGAGCTAACATGACAATAAAATTTGAAAAATCATTGTTCTGTAGAGATAAAGTCCCATTTCTAGGATATATAGTAACAGGTGAAGGATTGGAGGCAGACCCAAGAAAAACTGAAGCAATTTTGAATTTAAGAACACCAAGAAATCAGAAAGAACTCAGAGGATTCTTAGGCACAATAAATTATTATAACAGATTCGTCGAGAGGTACTCAGAGACATTACAACCACTTCTGGCACTAACTTCAAAGAAAAATAAATTTATTTGGACAAGTAAAGAACAGGAAGCTTTTGAAAGCACTAAGGAACTTTTCTTAAAAACAAATACCTTAATTCACCCAGATTTGAATAAAGAATTTATATTACAATGTGATGCATCAGATAAAGCTATTGGTGGACACCTATACCAGATAAAGGACGATGGAACAAAAGGGGCTATCGCTTTCTTGAGTCGAGTTCTGAGGGGACATGAGCTAAACTTATTTACAACTGAAAAGGAGTTTCTATCCATACTTTTCTGTCTTCAGAAGACCAGACAGATTGTGATGGGAGCTAAGGTGCGCATAATAACCGACCATAAGGCACTAACTTTCATAAAAACTTGCAAATTGCTCAATTCACGATTAACTAGATGGGTCCTTGCTTTACAAGAATACCAATACACAATAGAGGGATGTCCGGGTAAGGATAATATAGTGGCAGATTCTTTAAGCCGCTACTGTAAAAGTGATATGTCACAGGAAAGAAATGGTGATGATGAACCAAAAATAGTGGTTGCAACTGTGAAAAGACAAGCAAATACTCAAACCATGTTAGACTTAGAAAATGTAAAGGAACATCAACATTTGGACCCACAATATAACAACATAATACAACAAAAGTTAAGAGAGAAGGATGGTGAAGTTTTACTAAAACCTTTGTTAAATTATGAAATAGAAGATGGACTTTTACTAAAGAAAAACAACAATGATGTATGGAAGGTTGTAATACCAGAAGTGTTAGTAGAAAGTTTGATATGGAGTTGTCACTTTTATTATTTACATTGTGGTCCTCAGAAGTGTTACCAAATCTTAAATGAGAGCTTTATATTCAAGAATATGACCAGGAAAATCAGAGTTATATTAAAGCGATGTGAAACATGCCAAAAATGCAAGCCAAATAATAAAACTAACTTTGGAGAAACAAGTGGTGTCAGTGTGACTGAAAAGAACGAACTTTTGGCCGTAGACTTTCTAGGACCTTTACCAATGGGAAGATCTGGCTTACAATATGTGTTTGTTGTAGTTGATGTGTTTACAAAATTTACTAAACTATTTCCTACTAAAAGAGCAACTAGTCAGATTGCACTAAACAAAATATTTTTAGAATACGTCCCTAATTATGGAAAACCAAAGAAAATACAAAGTGACAATGCTACACAGTTTCATAGCAAGCTCTGGCTAAACAAATTAAAGGTAGAAGGCATTACTCCAGTGTTTTCCCCAATTAGACATCCACAACCCAACTTAGCAGAGCGTATAATAAAAGAGACAAAGCGATGCTTAAGAAGTTATTGCCACAATAATCAGAAAACTTGGCCTGAGTACATCAGCATAATTAATGAGTTTCTAAATGAAGTACGAAACGAAACTACAGGTTTCACCCCAAACGAACTGCATCTAAATAAAAGGAATGTTAGATTTTGGAGCAATGTCTTAGGGTTACATAGAGAAGATGACCAGAATTGGGTAGTTAAGCTAGAGTTAGCAAAAACTAGAGCCGAAAGAAAGAAAGAAAACAGAGCTAGAAAATTGAATACGCAACACAAGATAACAGAATTTGAAGTTGGAGAGAAGGTTTTGTTAAAAGCTGCACCGATATCTAGAGCAATATTAGGTGAAACAAAGAGCCTTTGCCAAATTTTTGAAGGTCCATACAAAATTCATCAAAAGATTGGAAAATCAACTTACATTTTAAGTGACTTGAGTGGTTTAAATATAAAGGGTCCATATCACACAGAAAGTCTGAAGAAATATTTTTAAAAAACAAAACCTGCCAAAGATACAAAGGAGGATGAGGGTAGTAAAAAATAATAATAATAATAAAACACAACAAATAAAATAAAACAATCAAAACAAAATCATTTAAATTAACATATAATCTTAAAAGAAAACAATAACAATACATATAAAATAATGAATAATAAAAAAAAAAAAAGTTTATGAAATGTATTATTATAAACACAACACTAATCTTCTTTTGAATTTGCAAAACAGATGATGGCAGCAGCTAGTTTCTACATTCCAAAGAAAGGAGGAAAGCGTCACCACGAAGCCTTCCGAAAGTGGCTGGCCAAGCTCCCACTTGACGACCCGAGACGAGTGCAGCTTGCTTCAGGCGTCAAGCCGAGAACGAAACTAGCGAATCTCCTGGAGATCAACAACAGGAAGCTGGAGGCTCAGAAGCAGCGAGAGGTGCTCGGTAGACGGTGTGAGCAGCTATCTGAGGAGGCGGACATCACTAAGTACGCCGATGTCCAAGCCAAGAAGAGGCTTACAGAAATGGAGAGGGTGCTGGGCTACCCTATCGTCGCCCGGAAGTATGTCTTGCATCCTTGCGACATACCACCAAAGGGACCCCCAACTGAAGACTCCAGCGACCGGGAGGTGCTGCGCATCCTGCACGAGATGAAGGTCCAGGAGCCCATTCAAAGGATTGATCCGGTGACCAGCATCTTCAGCCCGCCTAAAGCCCATCCTGAGGAGGACGTCCTGGAGATGGAATTAGAAGAGGATTTCACCCTGGAGTTTTAGAGGACTCTTCAAGACTCCAACCTAAAGACTGTTATGTATTATTAGTTGTAAGATTTCATGTTCCTATTAGTTATTTTATTTTTTGCTCATTTCAAGACTGATTTATCTAAAATTTTAAAAATTTTCTGTGATATTAGAATTTTGTGAAACTCGCAATAACAATTAGCTTCGTCACAAAATTGAGGGGACAATTACGACGTTACCAAAATTTACCGCCGTAATAATAATATAATAGGCCTACTCAATTAACCAAATTTAGATTACTATCAAGCTTTCTAATAGGCTCAAACAATAACCAATGAAAGACGTTATTCCAAATAGCCTAGGTTGTTGCACAGTTGCAATAAACACCGATCCTCTTGATGCTTTGTAATTTCAAGGTAATAATAAATAAAATTCTAATAAATACCTCTCTAATTAATAGCAGATTTAAGTCAAATTTCATTATTGACTAAGTTGAGATAACCTACAATACGTACACTTACCGTTTCGATATTATAACGTCTGCCGATACAACTTTTACTTTCATCAAAGGCCATAATTAAATTAGACTCCGACTAATCATTCTTTTATTTAAATTATCCTATAACTGTGATTTGTTTTAATTACTGTAAGATTGTTTAAATTCATATTAAGAATAACTTTATACGGATGCCTATTTACAATCATCACTAACATAACCTCCAGGACATGACATTTGACAGACATCGGCACCCGGCCCGGTTTGAGAATTGAGTGAGAGGAAGTAAAACAATCACATTACGTCATATAGTTTTTCTGCGCGGTACGTACTCCGGTATCATGGCAGGGCGGGATTTTTGAAAGAGAGAAGACTTCTCTCTTGTTAACTCGGCTTTTTAGCTGGAAGAGTAGAGTCCTCAAAGCTACATTCGGCAAACACTACACTCGGCTTTGTGCTGGAGTTGGTAAGAGCTGAAAGTTGGCAAATTAAACTACATATTAGGTTTTTTATTAGCTAAACTTAATTTCTTTCTCAGGGGTTACATTATTGCGAGTTAGGGAATTCTTGAGTCATTAATATTTTGTGATATAATTTAAAGTAGATTTTTTTTCAATTTCAAGTTAAATATTTATGAATTGTTAAATATTTGCGAATTGTTAAGTGAGAAAGATCACTGTGATAATTATTTAATAAGACTGAATGTTAGATTTAATAGATTTGTTGAATAAATATTTAATTGTTACAGCATAAACTCTTGACTTATTATTGTAGGGACACGCTCTCATCTCTCTAGATAAAAATAAAGAGAATACAATATAAGCTTTGATTAGAAACAACCCCACTCATTAAATCGGCTGGCAAAGAACCTCTCCCTGAAGGTAGCTCATTGCTCTACAAAAAATAGCTAGGGTAACCAAAATAACCAATATTTTGAGTCGGAGTGTTGTAAGTCACAATGTTGGCAGCACTGTCACGGTACGTCCTTACGGGGGTGGCAAGTCTACTGGTGGTGGTGGCGTCGCACAGACTGCACTAGCGTCGCGGCGTCAAGTATAAGGGGGAGGCGTGCATCTCATCAGCACCACTCAACAGGTAGATATAGTCACAATGTTGGCAGCACTGTCACAGTACGTCCTTACGGGGATGTCAAGTCTACTGGTGGTGGTGGCGTCGTGGCGTCAAGTAAAAGGGGGAGGCGTGCATCTCATCAGCACCACTCAACAGGTAGATATAGTCACAATGTTGGCAGCACTGTCACGGTACGTCCTTACGGGGATGTCAAGTCTACTGGTGGTGGTGGCGTCGTGGCGTCAAGTAAAAGGGGGAGGCGTGCATCTCATCAGCACCACTCAACAGGTAGATATAGTCACAATGTTGGCAGCACTGTCACAGTACGTCCTTACGGGGATGTCAAGTCTACTGGTGGTGGTGGCGTCGTGGCGTCAAGTAAAAGGGGGAGGCGTGCATCTCATCAGCACCACTCAACAGGTAGATACTGTCACAATGTTGGCAGCACTGTCACGGTACGACCTTACGGGGATGTCAAGTCTTCTGGTGGTGGTGGCGTCGCACAGACTGCGCTAGCGTCGCGGCGTCAAGTATAAGGGGGAGGCGTGCATCTCATCAGCACCACTCAACAGGTAGATACTGTCACAATGTTGGCAGCACTGTCACAGTACGTCCTTACGGGGGTGTCAAGTCTACTGGTGGTGGTGGCGTCGCGCAGACTGCGCTAGCGTCGCGGCGTCAAGTATAAGGGGGAGGCGTGCATCTCATCAGCACCACTCAACAGGTAGATACAGTCACAATGTTGGCAGCACTGTCACAGTACGTCCTTACGGGGATGTCAAGTCTACTGGTGGTGGTGGCGTCGCGCAGACTGCGCTAGCGTCGCGGCGTCAAGTATAAGGGGGAGGCGTGCATCTCATCAGCACCACTCAACAGGTAGATATAGTCACAATGTTGGCAGCACTGTCACAGTACGTCCTTACGGGGATGTCAAGTCTACTGGTGGTGGTGGCGTCGTGGCGTCAAGTAAAAGGGGGAGGCGTGCATCTCATCAGCACCACTCAACAGGTAGATATAGTCACAATGTTGGCAGCACTGTCACAGTACGTCCTTACGGGGATGTCAAGTCTACTGGTGGTGGTGGCGTCGTGGCGTCAAGTAAAAGGGGGAGGCGTGCATCTCATCAGCACCACTCAACAGGTAGATACTGTCACAATGTTGGCAGCACTGTCACGGTACGACCTTACGGGGATGTCAAGTCTTCTGGTGGTGGTGGCGTCGCACAGACTGCGCTAGCGTCGCGGCGTCAAGTATAAGGGGGAGGCGTGCATCTCATCAGCACCACTCAACAGGTAGATATAGTCACAATGTTGGCAGCACTGTCACAGTACGTCCTTACGGGGATGTCAAGTCTACTGGTGGTGGTGGCGTCGTGGCGTCAAGTAAAAGGGGGAGGCGTGCATCTCATCAGCACCACTCAACAGGTAGATATAGTCACAATGTTGGCAGCACTGTCACAGTACGACCTTACGGGGATGTCAAGTCTTCTGGTGGTGGTGGCGTCGCACAGACTGCGCTAGCGTCGCGGCGTCAAGTATAAGGGGGAGGCGTGCATCTCATCAGCACCACTCAACAGGTAGATATAGTCACAATGTTGGCAGCACTGTCACGGTACGTCCTTACGGGGATGTCAAGTCTACTGGTGGTGGTGGCGTCGCGCAGACTGCGCTAGCGTCGCGGCGTCAAGTATAAGGGGGAGTCGTGCATCTCATCAGCACCACTCAACAGGTAGATACTGTCACAATGTTGGCAGCACTGTCACAGTACGACCTTACGGGGATGTCAAGTCTACTGGTGGTGGTGGCGTCGCGCAGACTGCGCTAGCGTCGCGGCGTCAAGTATAAGGGGGAGGCGTGCATCTCATCAGCACCACTCAACAGGTACATATAGTCACAATGTTGGCAGCACTGTCACGGTACGTCCTTACGGGGATGTCAAGTCTACTGGTGGTGGTGGCGTCGCGCAGACTGCGCTAGCGTCGCGGCGTCAAGTATAAGGGGGAGGCGTGCATCTCATCAGCACCACTCAACAGGTAGATATAGTCACAATGTTGGCAGCACTGTCACAGTACGTCCTTACGGGGATGTCAAGTCTACTGGTGGTGGTGGCGTCGCACAGACTGCGCTAGCGTCGCGGCGTCAAGTATAAGGGGGAGGCGTGCATCTCATCAGCACCACTCAACAGGTAGATATAGTCACAATGTTGGCAGCACTGTCACAGTACGTCCTTACGGGGATGTCAAGTCTACTGGTGGTGGTGGCGTCGCACAGACTGCGCTAGCGTCGCGGCGTCAAGTAGAAGGGAGGCGTGCATCTCATCAGCACCACTCAACAGGTAGATACTGTCACAATGTTGGCAGCACTGTCACGGTACGATCATACATCTTCTTGACTTCTTGTGGTGGTCGTGGTGCCGAAAAGGAGAAAGGGCACATGGTCACTTTACATGTGTACACTTCTCTGTGATGTACATTTACTAACACACTCAATGGAAAGGTGCTCATAAAAAGTAGGCTGCACTCTCTGAAGCTTTTTATTGTGGCTCTGATTTATCAACATACATTTTAGTTTCCTATTTAAACTACGAAAGATATGTAACATTTAATTGCTATGATTTCTACACCCTTGTAATTAGTATGACAGCCTTAGTATTAAATGCGTCTCTTTTTATTCATTAAGTAATTTAACAACTGCGTTTTAAAATTATTCAAAAGTAAATCTAATCAAATTAATACCCTACTTCATGAAACAGAGTTATTATTACTGTTTTTTTATAAGTAGAAATGACTAGTAATCATGCGGTAACAGTTATAAAATATCTTTTAATTTGATCCAAGGATGTCCTCAAAATCTGCCAAAAGGAATTGTAAAACCAGCGTCTAAGAGACAAAAGTCAGCTTTGGCAATTTGACAAAGGCTGCACTCTCTGGATGAGATCGTCGTTACTGGATATTGCTCTCATGTTATCTTCTTCAAGATGAGTAAAACTTCGTCGCACAGTAATTTACAGTAAATTAGCGCAAAATGTATCAGTATACTATGCTATTATTATTTTAGAGGATTCAAGTCTAAAACAAATTATCAACTCAGACTTTTTCCATCCATTGTGTAGACATAGTGTCTAAAGAAAAGCTTCAATCATTGGAGTAAAACATATTTTATTGAAAAAATTACTATTTTCATTGACTGTACATAGTGTATAGTCAATGGTATTACAATAAGACGATTTTAATAATTATTTAGCCCAATTATTTGTTAGTGGTATTTTTCTAATATATTAGACTACAGTCAACCCAATCAAAGTTTTTTGTTTCGATTAGTTTTTTTCTATCTAGTTATTGTTGTCCAGTATGTTTTTTTTTCATTAGAAATTTATTTGAAATTATCTCGGTAGTTGCAATCTAATAGGAAACGTAAACGTAGGCCTATTATCAACAAGCCTAACTATCGAGTCAGATTAATTTCTTCTTACAGAAACAATTCAAGTTTCCAAGTCATATTTTTTTAAATACTTAAGAACCTGATGGCTATTCATTTTACAATGATGTCTCTAAATACGTAGTTGTGTAATTTTGTGAAAAGGCAACTACACATTGTCCAAATCGTGTGAAGATTAACTGTTGGGGCACTAACAAATTCATGGAAATAAAATTGGATGTATCCTTTTCCACTATGTTCACATAAAAACAGAAACGTGGCCCTGCTCAAAATTCAATTTACTGAATTAGTATTTTTCTATCGCTTGTTATCTATAGGGTTTCCGATTTTGGATTTTAATCTAAACACGATATTAGCAGAACTTAGTATAATCTCGCCACTTTCAGGATATAAATTAATGAACTTAAAATTCATTTAGATAAATTTTATAGCTTCAAACGTATTGGTTTTTTAGTTGTATACAGAAGTTGATAATTACGATACAGTATTACTATGTGTTACACGCACTACATCGACTACATCGCACGATGTGTAAAGCTACATGTCTTATACATCGTAGGTGTATTATATGCATGATATACACGAAGACTTATTGTGCCTCAGTACAATAGGCTCGAGCTGCATTGAATACCAGGGGCGCGGCCTTCATACAATGCACTAGGCCTAGGTTATTTCATCAACCAAAGCAGATAAACCAGTTTATTGCTAATCAAAGAAGTTATAAAGGACGCGTTGGAGTACAAATACAAATTTGATAATGGGTCTCCCTCGTTATGTTAAAATTAGCCATACGAAAGCGGAGTTCGTCCCTCAAAGTAAAACTTTATCGAAATCACCCTGAAAACGCTTAATAAACATCGCCAAATTGAATATAACTCTGATACTCGTAAATAATACTCGTACTAAACCTTTTCGTTTCCTGTAAAAAAAAGTGGTTAGAAACACGCTACCAAGTGGTTTTAAATGTATTGCAAGGATTGCAGTCTCATGAATCAGAACATTCTGCGGTCGAGGAATATCAATGGATTATTCCATCGAAACATTCCTACAGCACCTGCGGTCAAGGCGAGAGCGTTATCAACTGCGCCAGATATCACACAATATCACAGTCAAGCTGGATATTGAGTTCTATTGCACTGTGGTCAAGGACTATCCTAAATAAACATTGTTCCATTTAGAATCAGATATTGGGTTTAAGAGCACCAGTCCAGTTATTCTTTATTCCATCCAATTGTGCAGAGTATCTATAATGTTGTAATCAACCGTCCTTATGAAGAACTAATAACTATAGCGTGTATTAATACATCTACAGATTGTGATTTTGTGGCATTGTATCTTTAAACGGAACTGACTGATTTTGTTAGAAAATATCATACCTAGTTATGTATGTAACTTAAAGAATGGATACAGTTGACTGGAGATATAAGTTTCTTAGTGTAAATTGGAAAAAGTAGTCTATCATAGAGAAGGTATTTTGTTTATCATACTAATATTATAAATGTGAAAGTTTGTGTGTTTGTTTGTTTATTTGTTTGTTTGTTTGTTTGTTTGAAGTTCAATCACGCATTAACTTACTGGTCGGATTGTGTTGAAATTTGGTATGATGACAGCTCACATTCCCGATTAACATATAGACATATTCTTACCTCAAAAATCCTTTCGGGCTCCGCCCCAGCGGGTCTGGAGTTTCCCATGTTAACCTTATGAGTATTCATATTTAAAAGGAATTAAATAATTTTGCCAGCTGTTTCAACTACACAATTTGTTTCTATGATATTCAAGAATCAAGAGAAGTGGTGGAATTGAGAAGTGGTAGAACATTATGGCTATGGTAGATGTTCTATATTATACTGTACTGTACTGTTCTATATTATATTGTTCTATAGTATACTGTATATTATAGTAAACCAAATTTCTCAAAACGTGTCCTCTCTCATTGCAAATGCAAAGCACGAGTTTTTAACTACTATAAGCATTGTATACCAACCCCGTACGAAGGACTGGTACTGAGCTAGTATTTACTAAAACTATCAAACAAATGAGCGGAGCTAGCGAAATCTTATACTACTTACTGGCATTTTCATTTCTACATACTTCTACCGAACGGCTTAAGCGATCCGCACGAAATTTGGATTGGTCCTACTTAAAACATAGCCAATATTTATAACAGTAAAAAAATTATCTGATGTGTGTTTCTTGATGTAAAAAACAACTCTATGACTATTAATGCACTTTTTGTTTAACAGTATTAATTGTTCCCATTTAACAAGATATTTCTGTTTATAGTCCAACCATATCATAGGCTATAAGTAGTAGTGTCGTTTTATACTTGTTTATGAAGAAATTGCGCATACAGTTTGAATTATACTAATGAAATAATACATGTAGTCTATACGATATGATTGGGCTTACACATATACAGTAATATTTACATTTAATCTATATAAATAAAATTAGAGTTTTGTCTGTACATTGCTCAGAATTATATATTTTTAGGTTATTTATACGTTTTATAGATTAAAGAAGCAGAAACGAGTCTTATCTCTATTTCTGTCTGTCTGTCTTTCTGTCTGTCTTTAACACTCAAGGTGGCATTTTACGCTATCTTCTCCAGGAAAACGAGAGTACCTATCAAGATCCAAGTCATTTTAATGTATTCACTGGATTGGCGAGAGTGTCTTTAGCCCTTAAAATATGACCTCACTATTTTGTAAATAAAATCACGGACGTTCAAAAATGCAGTTTTGTGCGATTTTTGTCAAGTCTTGCCCAATTTTTATCACATAATCCTCTATGGGTAAATAATGAACAGCTGTTAGGATAAAGATTTTTTTCTAGCTGTCACTGATATGTTTACAAATGTTGTTTACAAATACCACAACTATTTTCGATTACGTTTTGAACCCAACCAACCGAGTTTAATAAACGTTTTTCTTACATAACAGATTTAATTAATCGCAAGTGCAATAATATAGTGTAACCGTAAATGAAATTAATTAACTAGGCATCATCCAGGTCAGGAACCAGAGATTCTTTGTGTATAAAATTTTTCTTGAGTTTTGACAACCAGAAAGAAGACCTTGAATCAGTGTTGTATACGGTTCGGAAACTTAAATTTATTAATGGTCGTCGCAAATAGCTTAGAAACAAGGTTTCCACTCATTGACGGCGCTTCAATGGCGGTTGTGTAAAGTAAAAAATCACAACTGCAGTGGGTGATTGTAACAGAGGTTTACGGATGATGTTTAACTCGCTTTTCCAAGGTGTCACTTTCTGTTCCTAACTACTGTTTAGAAGAAGGTTTCAACTGACTACGATAAGATCCCCGTGCGTAGAACGGGCACACAGCTAGTATACAATAAAACAAAACACTAATTGAATGTAAATATACATTATAATGAACATCAAAATCGTATTTTAAACCAAGGGGCAGAGATTTTAGACTTTACTAACATTTTTAATTACGAATGTGCATATATACAGTAATATTTACATTTAATATTTAATAAACAAACGAAACACTAATTGAATGTAAATATACATTATAACGAACATCAAAATCGTATTTTAAATCAAGGGGCAGAGATTTTAGACTTTAATTACATTTGTAATTACAATTTTGGTGACCGAATAACAAGGATTTGTAACGTAATATTCTTAGATTAAAACAGTTAAGCATCCGAAGCAATCAAGCCTAAGGCAATTTTCTTCGTCAGTTGCTTAGCGAAGGCCATCAGTGGTGCAATTACAGTGGACAATTTAAGGGAGAAAAATAAAGCGGTTGGTTTATTACTGTACCTTATAATCTCTTACGCAGTACTCTATTTTATTTACACAACCTTTATGCATTGGTCAATCTTATTCTGAGTATCTAAACTTGTCGTGATTGGGATTTGTAATGACTCCCATGAAATTTAGCCAAATAAATCACTAAATAAGAAAAATCACATTCCGGTCATTAAGTTCCAGCTTTTATTTGCAAGCATTACGTAATTTCAATACGTCACAGCCCGCCAATTGCCATCATTTAAATATTGTAATATTCTGTTTATATCTTATCTTTTATATATTATATATTTATATATATATATATATATATATATATATATATATATTATCTTTGCAAAGTGATAATTTCAATTTAAGTAACCTATAAATATCTGAGGTATGATAATTTATAATAGCTAATTTGAAACACTATTTTGTACAACGATGTCAAACGTATCGTGTAATTTTGCATGAAGTGGTACTTTGATACCTACTTCTATCGTAAGGCAAATATCTAGTATCAACAGATTCAAAATCATATACTAGTTCCCCATCAGGTATTATACTGTATCAACAAAGCAGGGTATCTATAACATTTTGAATGGAGGTATTGTGTTTATAAACACGCAGTTTGAAGGCCCGTTAAACGATGTATAATCATCAACAACATGATATAGCCAAGCCCTTGTAACAGTTTCCATTATTATTTTGCAGAACAACCTAGGATGAAGACATAAATCCAAAATCATTTCCAAATACTTGTTAGTTTTATTGTGTAAATCGAGATCTTAATATTTTTGCATAAACCAGTTTTATTCTCATATACGAACAGTAAGTATTTTATTTTTACATTATCTTTCAACAAACAGTTCATACGATATAAACTCGAACAAGATTAAAAGAAAACTGTCAATAAACGATTCATTAGTATTCAAACTTCATATTATGTATAGGTAACTAACTTAATCGTTAATATGTCGTAAAGCATAAGTAGATTTGGTTATTTATTTGGTGAAGCCAGTAATAGAGTACGTTACTATGATGGGAGAAATTTTTGATTAGTTTTGAATACACTACCGGTACAGTTTTACTTTTAACAACATATTATCTAATGATGGATAAACTAAACGTTTGTTTTCAATTTGTGTGATGAAGTTGTTTTTTTTTACCAAGCAGGTTTTCTACATTTAAAAATGTAATACATATCGTGTTGGTTGGACATGAGCATGAGCAACTTAAAAAAAACTATGAGGTCACGATTTTATAATTCGCAGTAACCACAACATTTCAACGTACGCCAAAAATACTTAAAATATAAATTAATCTAGAGAAAAATTAATAGTTTCTTCGATATATAATTGACTACTGGATACTAACTATGGTCGATTTATTAATATTCAACGATTGTACATAATATTTTCACACAAAAAATAGCTATTGTATTTAATAACTCGGAGATTCACTAACTATATACTGAAACTGCAATATTTCAATTAATAATAACTTTTTTTAATGACAATTAATCGACACTTGACCAATGCGTTTAAATATGACTCACTCAAGTTTATATCCAAAATAATTACAATGACACAATGACTTCAACAATAACCGGTGCTATTCAACATCAGGTAGTTACACTCACAATGTTGGCAGCACTGTTCCCGCGTGACTGTGTTGCCCGGTGACGTCACAGTAACTGGTGTTGGTGGCGTCATGCTTACTGCGCTAGCGTCGCGACGCTGTAGAGAGTAACAGTGGGAGGGGAGGTACAATCACAATGTTGGCATTACTGTTCCCGCGTGACTGTGTAGCCCGGTGACGCACAGTCTGGTGTTGGTGGCCGTGGCGTCATGCTTACTGTGCTAGCGTCGCGACGCTGTAGAGAGTAACAGGGGGAGGGAAGGTGAAGGTACACTCACAATGTTGGCAGCACTGTTCCCGCGTGACTGTGTTGCCCGGTGACGTCACAGTAACTGGTGTTGGTGGCGTCATGCTTACTGTGCTAGCGTCGCGACGCTGTAGAGAGTAACAGGGGGAGGGAAGGTGAAGGTACACTCACAATGTTGGCAGCACTGTTCCCGCGTGACTGTGTTGCCCGGTGACGTCACAGTAACTGGTGTTGGTGGCGTCATGCTTACTGTGCTAGCGTCGCGACGCTGTAGAGAGTAACAGGGGGAGGGAAGGTGAAGGTACACTCACAATGTTGGCAGCACTGTTCCCGCGTGACTGTGTTGCCCGGTGACGTCACAGTAACTGGTGTTGGTGGCGTCATGCTTACTGTGCTAGCGTCGCGACGCTGTAGAGAGTAACAGGGGGAGGGAAGGTGAAGGTACACTCACAATGTTGGCATTACTGTTCCCGCGTGACTGTGTTGCCCGGTGACGCACAGTCTGGTGTTGGTGGCCGTGGCGTCATGCTTACTGTGCTAGCGTCGCGACGCTGTAGAGAGTAACAGGGGGAGGGAAGGTGAAGGTACACTCACAATGTTGGCAGCACTGTTCCCGCGTGACTGTGTTGCCCGGTGACGTCACAGTAACTGGTGTTGGTGGCGTCATGCTTACTGCGCTAGCGTCGCGACGCTGTAGAGAGTAACAGGGGGAGGGAAGGTGAAGGTACACTCACAATGTTGGCAGCACTGTTCCCGCGTGACTGTGTTGCCCGGTGACGTCACAGTAACTGGTGTTGGTGGCGTCATGCTTACTGCGCTAGCGTCGCGACGCTGTAGAGAGTAACAGGGGGAGGGAAGGTGAAGGTACACTCACAATGTTGGCAGCACTGTTCCCGCGTGACTGTGTTGCCCGGTGACGTCACAGTAACTGGTGTTGGTGGCGTCATGCTTACTGTGTATAATCGCGTCAGCGTCAGCGTCGCGACGCTGTGGCGAGTAACAGGGAGAGGTACACTCACAATGTCGGCAGCACCAAAGACGAAATAATACCATTGACTATAATACTTACTTTTACTCCTGAGGTTGTCTTGTTGCCAACACTAGAGCCAACGCGCTAACGAGTTAATTCAGGGTTAACAAACCTGTGAATCCACAGATATGTAGACTAGAACTAGAAAAATGTTGTGTTGAGTCAATGAGAGGTTAGGTACAGAGGAAACTCGCTTATGGGACGACCGTGCTCATAGCTCTAGAAGTATGATATGCCGGAAATATACTCGTGACGATCAAGGAAGAGCCCTAGTGGCGAGCACTGTGCGGCAATTCCTATCAGCACAGGCCCTTCCTCCACCGTAGTACATGATGGCGAGGGCGGATTTCTACATAGTCGTAGACACAAGCGTCTAGTGCTAGACTTAAGTGTGTCATTGAATGTTTCCTCTGTAACTTACTTCCAATATGTTAGAAATAAGGAGAGAAGCACAGTGATCTATTCTATTCTGGACCCTGCCACCATTATTATTGGTAAACTATTAATTGTGCTATCGAACAAAAGGCTGACGTTAAACAGTAACAAGACCTTTTCTGACAGGAAACTTAACATTAGGCTACTAGAACTATACGTTATATCTTTGCTCCACTGCAGTGCTTTGGATGCACCCTGGGCAATTATTACGAGAGTAGTCAACTATTGCTATTATACATCACCGGGTTTTGCAATAAAGGAGCGTCATAAAGTGTCACCCGGCTCATGATTTAATAGAAAATCTAAGACCATCCCTAATTCCCTACAATATCTACAGATTTCCAATAAATTTACCTTGCTGTTATTTCAGACAAAGAAAAGGCTCGTATTTATTTTTATACTTTGCAGACACACGTTACGGGATATATTCCGACCACAAATGTGCCAATAAAGTAGATTAAATATCTAAGAGTTAAGGAAACTTAATTACAAATTAAACCTAAGAATTAGGTATCCCGTTTGTCGTGCTATATAATTTAATATCTATAAATTATATAGCACATTTTAGAATATTAAACTCATATAAGTTTACTTCTAACTGGCCTGGGCACATTAAAGTTAATTGACAATATCGTGTAGGTCGTTGTTGTCAGAGGCAAGCTTATGTTGGGATAATCTTTCACCGTGTACGAGTGGCGTCGAGCACTCTCCTATATTACCAGTGAACAAATACACCTGTGTATCAAACGCGATATAAAATACAGCTTAGTGTCAAATGCGATACAATGTTCCGATACAAACTGTGTAAAATAGCATACAATGCTCTGATACGAAATATACTTTTGTGTCGATTAGATACCCTGTTGGGGAGTTTACCAATTCATCGTTGTATTTAATAAACACTATTAAATTTGGTTGCCAACAAGAAATGCATTTTGAGAATCTATACATTCTATACATATCAGGTGAGCCTTGAAAAAGAAAAAATATATTGGCAGTTTATTATTGTAGCCTAATTAATTATACCTATTAATATATAGATTGTTGCTTTTAACTTTAGGGAAAATTCTGTTAAAAATAATAAATATTCCCTTATTTAAGGTTCTAACGAGTAACTTAAAAAACTGCTCTTCTTACAAAACTATATTCTTAAAATGATGTCATAACTTCACAAAACAATGTTTGTAAGAAGTCAGAACATAAATAAACTATATTATGGTAATTACAAATACCCCCGCCGCAGCAAACCTGCAGACTAAGCGAATTTCCATTTGACTGATTGTATGTACTCTGAAATGTCTACTTAAAAATATAACATTTATTCCCGATTTAAATAGAATTAGTTTAACAAGTACTTAGGTTTGCTGCATCAGGGAGGGTAAAACTGTTTTTTTTTTTTTGTAAAATGTTAATAGTTAGTAAGAAATAAAAACATTTTCCAAATTTGATCAAAATATGTTCATAAACAAGCAAACTACAACAGTTTACTTATTCTCCATAAGAATAACATGGGAATTTTAAATTTACAATTTTTTTGAATTTTCTCCGTAACCATTAGGCGCATAATAACGCTTCAATATACAAAATTATTTGTTTTTTTAAGCTCTACAAAATATTTTGGAAAGAAATTGCAAAATTTTATGTTTTTGGGTCAAAAATGGGAAAAACCTATTTTTACCCCATAAAACCCCCCATAAACCCCCGTTCCCATGATCCGATCATGCTGGATCGCGAACTCGTTCGAATAAACGTAGGTTTACACGTTTGTACCAAATTTCATCAAAATCGGATCATTTTTGCTTGAGTTATCGTGCTAACGGACACACACACACATATATATATATCTATGATAGCTCACATTCCATTAACATATAGGCATATTCTTATTTCAAAAATCCTTTCGGGCTCCGCCCCAGTGGCTCTGGAGTTTCCCATGTTAACCTTATGAGAAATGGAATTATTGAATCTTAACAGCTGTTTCAATTAAACAAGTTGGTTCTGTTCTATGATGTTCAATAGCATTAAAGTTACAAGGATTACCAACAGGGTGCAGCACTATTATTTCGTTTACATTTATGACAACAGCTAATTTGCAACCAAAAGGTGAGTGAGCGTAGCGAACGAACTTCAACCTGGAGGCGAGTTAGCGTAGCGAACGAGCTAACCTGAAGGCAAGTGAGCGCAGCGAACGAGCTCCAACCTAAAGGTGAGTGAGCGTAGCGAACGAGCTCCAACCTAAAGGTGAGTGAGCGTAGCGAACGAGCTCCAACCTAAAGGTGAGTGAGCGTAGCGAACAAACTTCAACCAGGACGTGATTGAGCCATGCGAACGAGATAATCTTGAAAATTAAGAAGTTAAACGGGGCAAAGCCCGCGGGTTACAGCTAGTATATATATATATATATATATCTATATAAATAAAATTAGAGTTTTGTCTGTACATTGCTCAGAATAATAAACTTTTAGGTAATTGTTACGTGTTATACATTAGAGAAACCGAAACAAGTCTCATCTAAATTTCTGTCTGTCTTCCAGTCTGTTACGACCCAAGAGCCATTTTACGCGGCCTACTCCTGAAAAACGAGAGTACCTATCAAGTTCCAAATCATTTTAATGCATTCACTGGATTGGCGAGATTGTCTTTAGCCATTAAAATATGGCGTCACCAATTTGTAAATAAAATGACGGACGTTTAAAAACCCAATTTTGTGCGATTTTTGTAAAGTTTTCTCCCAATGTTTAGCACATATTCTTCTATGAAATAACGAACAGCTGTTCAAATCAAGATTATTTCTTCTAGCTGTCACTGATATGTTTACATTGAATGTTGTTTACAAATACCGCAACCATTTCCGATCACGTTTTGAAAGCAAATCCAAACCAATTAAGATTAAAAACGTTTTTCCTTACATAGCGGATTTAATTAATCGCAAGTGCAATAATTTGTAGGGTAACAGTAAATGAAAATAGAGATTCTTTGTGCATAAAATTGTTCTTGAGTTTTGATAACCGGGAAATAGACCTTGAATCAGTGTTGTATATTGCTGGGAAACTTACATTTTTTAAATGAGCGTTTTCAGTCAAGACTCAGCACACGACCGACGCGCGTCTACATGTCCATAGTAAAAATAAAAGTAGGCCTACCGTGTATGTTTTATTCGTTATGTGTCTAAGTGTACAGTTCGTGTATGTGTTTCAAAAACTCCAAGATGCACCTAATGGGGAAGCTCAAGACCTTATATTAGGACTGATGATGGCGATTTAATTTCGCCGAAATGCATCTCCTCTCTCCTGTAATAGGATACATTAGGGTCGACCGGCGGACACGGGTAATTTAGCCTTTTATTGATTGTCATACCGATCCGGAACAACAACAAACGACATAAAATGAAGTTATGTATAATAAATAGTTTGGCCAGCATATCTGAAAATATTCAAACCAACTACTGTTCTTTATATAAGAAGGTTTCAACTGATACTATAAGATCCCCGTGCGTAGAACGGGTACACAGCTAGTAAATATATAAATATATATATATATATATATGAATTTGAACGAATGGTGTTTTTGGCCTCTAGGGACCTCAAAACGAAAAAAAAATCGGTCCCGCGTCCAGGTCTTACCATGAGTACTACGGTAATAGCTTATTCCCTATATGGGAAATTCGCTAAAAGTAGTTAATAAAACCAAAGTCTTTTTAATTCAATTCTTAACACACCCCCACCTTTGTAAATTGAGGAGTTAGACAACAATTTACAAACACTTAATTCGTAGAATAGGAAAACGTCAAATACTTGAACAGTACAATTTGTATAAAACCATTCACGTGTCTAGGATTTCCCGTGTTTTTATCTCTCGGCCACTTCGGGTTTTTACGTGGTTCTTTATTGGACCTGTGGTAACATGAGAGTTTCTTTCTGGTTCACAGTAGTTGTTAATCCATAAGTGTGAATTGTAGTATTTGGTGGTGTCATCTCAGGTTCGAAGTTCCCATCAAAAAAGTTGTCTTGATAATCAATTTCTAATGTATATAACATCTGAACAAGGCGCAAAATGTCACCTTTCGTCGTTCTTAACTTGACAAGACGAAGAATTCCAGCACGTCCAGGAATCAATTTAGTTACTCGTGCCAGTATCCATCCAATCTCTTCTTATCATTTCCTACTAAAATTAAATCACCTACCGTACTGATAAATTCTTTATGTTGTTGATGTTTCTTTGTGGTTCGCAAAAATCCCAGATATTCTTTATGGAATCGTATCTGAAGTCCGTTTTGAAGCTTTTGTAGAAAACATAGTCTTTTCTGAATACTCAATTTTCAAGCTCATCAAGGTCAGTCATTTCTGAGGTCGGAACACTTGAAAGGAATAAGGAAGGGTTGAGGGGAGTAAGTTCATTCGAGTTGTCACTGACACAAGTCAAGGGACGGCTGTTCCTAATACACTCACACTCACATCAGTTCTTTATAACACAGTGATGCTCGTCCTAAATTTTTCTTAAGGTCCTTTAACACACATGTTATCCGCTCCCACTATCCTCCCCACCTTGGTGCAGCGGGAGCATTAAATTTCCACTTTATTCGCTGAGTACTGCATTCCTCTTCAATTTTTGATCCAATCTAAATCATCGAATACGTTGTCAAGTCCATCAAATTTCGTCCCATTATCTGACTGTATAGTGTATAATCTTCGGTCTTCCTCTTCTTGATATGAAGCGTCTGAGTATTAGGGCAGACGTATTTAGAGAAGTCAGGATCTCTAGGTGTACAGATCGGTACACAGCCCAAGCAAATATAATGATCCAGTACTTTTCATCAGTGTTTAAGAAGAGTGGGCCCATCAGATCAATTCCGGTTGTTTGAAAAACTGGACAACTCTGTGTTCGCTCATGAGGTAATGGTTGCGTTGAAACATTTAAAGGCTTTACTTGCAGTTTTCTTCAAGTCAAACAACAATAAACAATTGTTTTTACTTGTCTTCTGCATTGCGGAATCCAAAATCTCACCTTTAGTATCAAAATCAATGTCAGAACTCCAGCATGATTATTCTTTAAATGCTCATGCTCTATCAACCACGAGATGATAAATGTGAGAAACACAGGACATACAAAATTCGGAGTCTTCTTCTTCCATTAATCGTGTCTTTAGGTGAATATCAATCAATCAATCAATCAATCACCCATTGAGATGGGGACGCCACCTAGGTGCGTATTTTAACCCAAATATGTGTGAAGGATGAGTGTAGAATTGAGTGTGATGATCTGTGTAGCTTTGTTACTGACTAAGACCAGCTGTTTCATTAGCCAGGATCATTTGTTTAACACAGAGGATACGCGTCCGGTAACCAGACGTGGATTAGGCGTCCGGTAGTGACGTCACCGGGTTGTGGGGTCCCGGAACGCCATTACCACAACGATACGAGGATCGGTCAGCGTTGTTCGTGGTGTAGTGGATAGAGTGCTCGGCTGATATCCTAGAGGTCCCTGGTTCGAAACCCATCGGTTTCTTACCACTTTTTGTCACAGATTTTGCTTTGAATGTAATTTCTTCTTAACTGTACATCTTTTGTTAGAATTTTCGGCATTTATAATTTTATGTTATGAAGAGAATTGAACCTTCATTTGATTTTTTAACTATCAGCAAGTTTGGTTGGTTAGGTTAGGTTATGACAGTAACTGCCGGACGCCTAATCCACGTCCGGTTACCGGACGCGTATCCTCTGCGTTTATTTAAAGCCCAATGATCAGGAACAGCTGGGTCCAGTTTTGAACCATCAAAAAGCTACTGACTTTTCTCAGGATCGAACCGGCGACCTTTTGATTAGTAGGCGAGCACTATAACCACTCACTCAGCTACCCAGCCAGTTAATAAGACCACAATCATTTCCAAAATAGTTTCAAAGTGTTGATTCCTTTTTCAGTGCAAAAGAAAATCTTTTGTTTAGAACCAGCGGCGGATTTAGGGGGAGGCACAGAGGACACAGGTCCCCCCCCCCCCAAAAGCTGTGTATAAAAATATAATATATTAAACTAGTTAAAAACCAAACAAAATAATGCAGTTGTTTTACTATTTATTTTATTTGCCCATTTAATAGTAAACTTAACTTTAAATAAAAGTACAGGAAATGCTTGGTAGCTTAATCAAAATTGAGTAAACTATAATCGATAGTCAATTGTGAAAATTATGTTAGTTTTTGCCGGCCGTCGCTTCTAAAGCTTTTAGTAGTTAGAATTGTCTAAAATGCCTGCAGCAATATTAATTTATTGCATCCCATTCCTACATTTTTTTTATAAAATCGTTTCTTATAGAGTTAGCAATAAATGATTTTTAAATACTGGTTTCTCTAAAATCAAACCTATTCAGGTGTATATGTTAAACATTAATGATGTTGCCAAAATATAAGGAAATAAATAAGAAATCTAGCTTCTATATGGAAGATTTATATTTAAAATATGGCTGAAAATTGCGTTTTTCAATACCAGAAAGTCAAATTTTCCAATACAGTATTCAATTACCCCCTAACCGCCCCCGCCCCCCCGGTGGTTCACAGGAATGGGCTAGGTGGTGCCCCCCCAAACTAAATTCCTGGATCCGCCCAGTATAGAACGCAATAAAATTACTTCAGCATTAATATACATGAGTGAAAATTTAAAAACGTACGTTTTCATGTCCCTGGCCTTTTACTTCGTAGATACTGGATTTGTAGTTTATTATTATGTGTTTTAATATTTTTTGGGACGGGGGCAACATGTTACACACATTTATTTGGTTTTAAATAGGTTCTAGGTATTTTTTTCGTATTTTTAAAGTCTCGAAATTCACGACCATGACGTGTCCCTAGGGTACATTTTCCAACTTTCACGCTGTTTTTAGACTAATTATTCATGCCGAAATATATAAAGCCATATTTTTATGTCATCAATGGTTATTAAACTTACAAAAAAGGAGCATATTATAATTTTATTGTCATCACAAACTGACTACCATGACAAAATAAGTCTGTCCCTCGATTTGGCATCACGACCATTTGGGAAAAATTTTCAACTTTGGAGCACGACAGTGGCAAGCCTGGCGTCGATGGAGTCAGTTGGTTTTAGAGACTAGTTCGGGGTGTACGTCAGGATTGTAGTGCCGGTCGTTTCGAGTTGAAAGGAGGAATTACAAGATTAATAAAGGAAATATTGTGTTTTTTGTAATTTTGGTGTGTCCATGACCGTACGTAGTCATTCGATGAAGTAGACATGGTGTTAATTTTTGTTTATAAGTTATTTCAATTGCTAGATTAACCTAGAAGTCCACTTTGTATCCTCGAACATGAGGTGCAGGGCTACCACCAGAACAGAGCCAAATAACACGTAATTTCACGACCAAAGTTTCACGACCATCGCGGGTTTTTTCACGACCAACCCAGCCTTATGGATTATAGTGTGTTTGGTCGTGACAAGTTCTTTAATATAATTGTAAATTGAACAGTTTAGTGCAATTGTAACACATATTTTTATTATAACTAACAGGATAATTGAAGGATTGTTTAGAAAGATTTAGATTATTCCAGACAATTCACGACCGTACCGCTTGTCCCTGACCATCACGTTTATGATTTCTATCATAAAAATTTCAAAAATTAAAATATCGTCATATTTCAATGTTTTATACACAAAAGAAGCACACCTCTATACAAACATAACGATTTTTCGGGTCTCAGGTAAGTTTTTTCGGAGTTATACAAACTTAAAAAGATTTTATTGCCTTTTTTTCAATTTTTTGAGTTTTTTTATTTTTTTCTAGAAAGACTAAATATACCAAAAGCTCAGTGACCTTTTTATTGTATAATGGTCATAAAAGTAAATTAGTTTATAGCAAAACATATCTATAAAAATAATACTAACTATTTTTAATATTCATTTAAACGTCCGTTATGGTCGTGACAGGATTTTGTGTTTTTCCACTAAAGATGCTCTTTTAAAAAGAAACTACCAAAGACATTGCGTTACCATGGACATTTTATAAAACTTCAAATGTTAATGAAATAAAAAAAATAATAAAAGTTTTGAAAAAAGGGGAAAAAAATTTGCAAAGTGCTTTTCCTGAAAACGTACGTTTTTAAATTTTCACTCACATCTCATTTGTTATAATACGCTCCAAACACAAAACTTAGTGAAATCTAATGGGTGTTTACTTTTCATTATTTTCAATGTGTATGAAAAATGAAATGAAATGAAATGAAAATGTGCTTTATTGTACAATTTAGAACATAAATACATTTTTTCACAGACACATAAAAACAATGGTTAATAACCGTCTGTTTTGTTGGCACTAGAGTTGTTCCATTACTTAAGATTAGAATAGTAGGCCTATTGAGCACTAAAAAGATTTATTAATATTTCTGAAATAAAGACATAAGAGAGAACGAAATATTATTACATAAGTGATAAAAAACAAAAACATACTGATCCTAACTTATCTGTAGACGAGTTTCATATACAATTATTATCCGCATCACACAGATGGGTCCATGACATCCTCACTCCAAGACGCGGCGTGAGAGGGCGACGCCAATCCTTCCCAGGACGACCAGCCGAGTCAAGACTATCATCCAACGGGAAAAGGTATTCCACAGGGACTTTTCAGGGCTTGTGTGTATAATGTTTGTGGACTTAAAAACAAGCTCAATGATAATTATTTTTTTGAATTTTTAAGAAGTTATGATTTAGTTTTTATGTTAGAAACTTTTATTTCAGAAGCTGATATTAATATAGTTTCGGATAAATTGTCAAATTTTAGTTTGTTTTTCAAGTTAGCAGTGAGAGAAGGAAGGGTGGGGAGATATAGTGGAGGGGAAATCATTGCTATCAATAAAAAGTCAAAATTTATTGATTCTTTAGAAGTTGATAAGGTCCATAATTATAATATTGTAAAGGCGAGTTTCATTAATGCACAAAATTCAATTTGTTTCCTGCCATTATATTTAAATTTTCAATGTGTACAAACGTGCACTTTTAAACAAAAGCAAAAAAAGCCATTTCCTGGATAAAAACAACAACATTCAAATAAAAACTATTTTTTATTTTTTACAAGTTTTGCACTTAAGTTGTAGTATACCAAACAATAATATAAATTAATAGCTTGATGATAATAGGTAGCTAAATATAATTAAATAATGAACAATGGTTTCATTGATGTACTAATCAATACATAACAATAGGCAATATTTCAAAACAAAATAATAGTTATTAATAAGTTAGTTATTACGGTGGTAAAGGAAAAACGTATGTAATTACAGTATTTTTTTTTTATATTCAAACTGTACAAAGACATTTTTTATTTAAAAAGAAAGCAAAAAAAGCTCTTCTTTTTAAAGTCACAATACTACAGCAAATTATCTATCAAAAATCAGTCAAAACATGTAAATTAAAGGTAACAGAAAGCCAAAGAAGGCTTTTCTTTACAAGTCACAATAATAACAAGTTATCTGTAAGAAATCAGTTAATACATGTAAATTAAAGATAACCATCATAACAATCAAAATGATACAGTATGTTGTTCTCAATCTCATGCATTATCTAATTTTAAGTGTTCAGTATGTTTTAATGTCAACATTTTAAAATAGTTTTGAATACCTAATTCTTAAATTAAAACCAAATTAGTTTGTACTCTGTATGCTGTCAAACTATATTGAGGACCTTGAAGCCTAAAATAATATACATGTTGTAAACCTTAATTTAACTAACCAAGAACTCAATTTTCTATAGAATGTTTTACATAAACAATAACGCTAGAGTTAACAATCAAGTAAATCATTGTATGGCTTGTAGTGGAGGTAGTTCTCCATATAGGGAAAGTTTTTATTGCCAGAGAATCTTAAACTATTACCCTTGGATAGATTTGCTCCTGCCAACAAGATCATGGCATTATCACTTAACTACTAGCCATTGGTGGCAGGACGGAACCCAACCACTACCAGCCATACACTAAGGCTGCGGCTCCACTGGCTGTAGTTTTTCACGCGACAAGGTGTTGTTGATAAGTCAAATAAATGAGAAGGTAGCGATTAAACCAAGATATGGCTCCACGAGTGACAGTATGCAGCACGATTCATATTACAGTGCGCCGCAGTCTGTAGCGTCATACGGAAATGGAACCTGTTGCGCTACATTTTGCCGCAATCAGGTGGCTCCACTACTGTAGGTTGTAGTGCCGCGTCAAGGCTCGGTCAACAGCCACCTGACATATAAGGCACAAGACAAATTGACGCTTTATTTTGTTAGACTTGTTTAGTGTCATACATAAGTTGAGTTTTGTGAATTCTTTTGTGAACAATGGAGCTTGTTCTTGTTTGCGAGGT